>NW_006399949.1:5190775-5224752 GCF_000299155.1 Elephantulus edwardii
TTTGGACATGTTGTAAGGAGGGACCGGTCCTTGGAGAAGGACATCATGCTTGGGAGGGTGGAGCAACGGTGCAGAAGGGGAAGGTCCTCTATGAGGTGGATTGATTCAGTGACTGAGGTAATCAGGATTGGTGTATTGGAGACAGTGTGATTGGCACAGGACAGAGCAGAGTTTAGGGCTACTGGAGGCAAGGATTCTAAGGCTCTGTCTGACATACTTTGGACATGTTGCAAGGAGGGACAGGTCCTTGGAGAGGAACATCATGCTTGGTAGGGTGGAGGGACAGCACAGAAGAGGAAGGCCCCCTTTGAGGTGGATTGATTCAGTGACATGGGTGTATCAGAGACGGTGCGATTGGCACAGGACAGAGCAGAGTTTAGGGCTGGTTGTACATAGGGTTGCTATGAGTCGCAAGCAACTCGCCGGCACATAACAACAACAACAGGCTTGGGAGAGGGCATGGACATTAAGGAGCATAATTACTCCCTTACCACCAGAACTTTCAATGGTTAAGAGACAGGAAGCATTTGTGAGTAGACAAATTGTATGCTGATCTCGGAACTACAGCCAAGGCCCCTGTTATCTATCTCTCCTTCTGGAATAGTTCTCTCACCCTAAAAATAAGTTTTAATTTCCTTTCTAAAATACCGATATGACAAAGTAGCTTTCCTGTGAACAAAAACAATCATGACTTTGAAAAGCGTTAATTCTTTATGCTTTCCACCTCCACTTCCAGATGCAGCTTCTCCTAACATCTCACTCTTGTTACAACCAATGAGACACTTCAAAGCTCCTGTGTCATGGCTAATGCCTAGAATGATTACCTATTTGCTCTTCTGATCTTTTAAGGTTCAGGTTAAATAATATCTCTCTAGTAAAGTTTTCCCTCATACACTGATATCTCTCTCCCTACCTTTCTTCATCCCTCTCTGTCTCTGTCTCTCTCTTCTTCTTTCTTTCTCTCTCTCTCTCTCTCTCCCTCTCCCCTTTTCTCCCCTTCTCTCCGCCTCTCTCCCTCTCAGTGAATTAAGACTGACTCATAGTGACCCTCCTTTATGTTTCTTAGGCTGTAACTCTTAATAAGATGAGACTGTGCATCTTTCTCCTGAGAAGCTATTTATGGATTCAAACTGCCAGAGACATGTTGCCTTTTGGCTGGCAGAATAACATTCTGTAGATTATGCCCCCCAGAGCTCCTCCTTTGATGTTTTAGTTGGAATGAAAAGCTACTTTATCTTTCCTGAGCCCTTTATTTACTTAAAGCACTTAACTGTATGGATTTTATTAAAATGTTTTGCATAGTTGTCTATCTACTCTATTAGACTACCGTTTCTTTAAGAGTGAGGGCTATGCATTAAGAATATCTGTCTATCCCATCCAGCACCCAGTATACGGCCTCGCATAATGATGTGTGTGCAAAAAAAGAATGAATGAAAAAAGTACTATTTACATCCGACCTTGGCCGCATGATAATGGCCTCAACTCCCTGAACTCTGCCATCCATTCCAAGATGCACTGGCAAAATCTATCACTATTCTCTCTCCAAAGCTGTGGTTGCCTGAGGTTTTCAAACCACTTAGTATGTATCTGGTCACAGTTGAAATGCATGGAAACTATTAACCAATTTCTTTTTCCCATTTTGAAGTGGTGAAATTAAAATATCAGAAGCTCACAGGATGATGATGATGGTCTGCACAATGAGAGCCTTGCTTCTAGTCTACCTCGGTGATCTGAGCTTATGTGGCTGGAAATTCTCTTCCCAGGGCTGATGTTTGGCTCCTTTGTGGATTCTACCCCCCCCTTTTTTTTTAAGCCAGTGCTATAATGGGGATAAGCACACCAGAAAATTCTTGATTAAAATACGTTTTTGTTTATATTGGGGCTTGGCTACAAGATTGAACTCGTTTACTCAAAACCAGCAGCAACATAATAAAAAGTTTAGTATGTTTCCAAGGAAAGATCATGATCTATGGAAGCACTGTTCAAAGGGCAAGTTTTCTTCAAGGATAAACAATGTAAACTATGTTGAAAGGAATACTACTGTAAAAGTCACCCAAGTCTGAAAAGAAAGAGTCAAAGAAGATGATTGATCAGAAGTTGGGGCCAGCAAATGGTAGAGAATATGCTGATCATATCATTGCTCTTCACTTTTCAGTCTTTGGCTGTTCCCTAGGACATGACATATATTTTTTTCTTCCTCTGCCTTAGCAGAAATAGAGTTAGTTAATTGGAATGCTAGGGAGGAAGGCACTGGGAGATCCTCTAGTTCTGGTCTTTAATTGTAAAGATGAGAAAGCAGACCTAGAAAACTGATAAAATTGGACCTGCCTCTTGGACATTGTTAGGAGCAGAAGTGGGGCTGGTATTCCAGTCTCCTGACTCCCATTTCAATAGGGGATATGCTATATTCCCTATGTAGCACAAGAGAGCAATAGTGGCTAAATGAAGGACATGAATGTACTGTTGAGTGGGAACCAACCCATAGCTGACCCTCTGGTTGGTTTTCAGAGGCAGTTAATCGCACAGGCTGAGATTATCCATCCTTCTCCCAGAACAACTGGTGGACTTGAACTGCATGCCTTTGGGATGCAGCTTCTTGCCACTAGGCCACCAGAGTTGTTACTGTTGTGTACCACAGAGCCAAAACTGACCCATAGCTGATCCTCTAGGGGGCTTTCAGAGGCAGTTAATCACATGGAAGAAGATTGCTCTTCCTTCCATGAGCAGCTGGTGGCCTCAAACCACGTGCCTTTGGAATTGCAGTGCAACTTCTTGCCGCTAGCCTACTAGAATGAAATAAATAAAAGACGCATACCTTGTAGAAATGTGAGGATTTCTGGAAATTTAGGGAAAAAAATCAAATGTCTAATAAGATTTTAAGGAAATAGAAAACGAATCACCTCAGGGAAAAAGGAAACAAAGAAAATCTCTAAGTCTATTTAAATCATAACTTGTTTGTGGAACTTGAGTGCCATGTTTGATTGATGGGGAATCAGAAAGAGTGGATTCTGGCTTAAGAATATTTTCCTTCGTGGTGTGTTCAAACCTGGCTCCAGGACCATCTGGGATGTTCTCTTTGCCTACAGATCCTCTTCCCCAGCTGCTAATCAGATGTAGATATTACCTCAGATCATGAATTGCCTAGAAAACAACTACTCATTTTTCATAGTGAAGCACAAGTGCCATTTCTAGAAAGTCCCTCCTAATTATCTCTCTAGTAAGTCGCAAGCAAAAGACATCAACATCAGTGAAGGATCTCCGAATGTAGGACAGAGAAGGGAAAGAAGTTCACCTGTGATGTGGGCACAACAAAAACCTTAGTGAGTCCAATGGAGAACTCTGGAAGCTTGAATGGTCCTGAAGAGTTGTCCCTATAGTATAAGGGTCTGAATACCCTTGCATTCTCCAATCAATGTGATGACCTCGAGCCTTCATAGATCCTGAGCAGGAAGAGGAGGGAAAGGTTGTACACAGAAAATGAGGCCGTCCCTGGCTCTCCTGGGTTTGAACTGTAGTCCCGAGCTAAGGAAAGCTACCTTCAAGAAAGAGTCCTCACCTTGGATGAGCTAGTTCTTTTCAGTTGAGTGTAATTTTGCAGTAATAGAATCTACTAAAAATGAAATTCAAACCAAAACCACTGCTGGGGAATTGATCCTGACTCTTGGTGATACTCTGTTGGTAAAGAAAGCTGTAGATTGTCTATCTTTCCCCCACGAAGCCATGGGTAGATTTGAACTGCTGACTTTTAGTTGGAATATTATGCCCTATGCCACCCAGGGTTCCTTGACTGTAGATCAAAACACTCTCGGTAGCTGCAGAAATGAGAGCCTCAGTTCTGAGTGTACCTGCAAGTAGAGCACTCACAAAGGCAGTCATCCTTGCCTAGGGCCATGGTCTGTTTTATAGTAGCTAATTGGTAACTGGTGGTGGCAGAAGAATACTGAATATCCTATGGACTGTCTGAAGAGCAAACAAATCTGTCATGGAAGAAGAGCAACTAGGGTACTCCTTAGAGGCAAGGACGCTGAACCTTGGTCTAATATACTTTGGCCATGTTGACAGGAGGGGCCAATCCTGTGAAAGGACATCATGCTAAGAAAGGTGGAGGGTATGAGAAAAAAGAGGAACCCATTAAATGAGATGGATTGGCACAATGACTGTACAGATAGCAGTGAGCATATGAGAGGACTGTGGGGATGATGCAGGGTTGGCCAAGGTTCAGATCTGCTGTTCACAGAGTTGGTGGGAGTTGTAGTCATTAGATCATACCTACCAGCTACAACAACTGGTAACCATCTACAAAAGGCCTTACAGCCCAAGATGAATGAACAGTCTAGATTTTACTCTAAGACAGTAGGCACAATTTAGGATTTCTGATTTTTCATAGAAAATGTTTTAGGCAGTTACTCTGATAAAAATACAGTTGAAAATAAAATATGTTAGAGGAGGAGGAAAAAAATAAGAAATCATTCAGTTGGTAAGAAGGCATAGCTTATCAACTTCTCCAAATGATGGCAATACAATTGTGATTAAAAGGGAACAGTGAAGTGAAAATAAAAATAAAATCACAAATAAAGTATATACACAAAACTGCCAAACACAACGGTTTTAAATTAGAGATACAATCTGGTTGTATCTTTTCTGTGCTTGGAAATTATATAAATAACAGCTCTAAGTCACAGGCAGAAATGCTAGAAGAATCATCTGAATATAAATGAAGCATATAGGTAATTTAAACATTAACTGGTAGTTAAGTCATAAAGAAAATGGGAATATTTATATAATTTATATTTTATGTAAGTGCATGGAAGTGTTTAATGCTGAGTACTTTAAATCAAGGGACATAAGTATCTAAAGATTCAGAAGATTACGAAGTGATTGTTGCCATTTAGAAATGTTAAAATTTTCATTTCATAAAATTAAAATGTGATCTTACACTCAATTTTTAATTTATTTTTTTTTAATCTTTAAACTTATATTGAAAAAAGGAAGAATCTTAGAAAGAGAAGGGTGACATCTCAACTTCCAGACAAAACTTTGGAACCTAATAGGCCAGTACTTAATAGTTCTCTGAACTTTTTTTCTTTTAGATGGGTTTTATCCTACCCAATTAGGAGGGGCTACTACCATTTCTAATTGGAATAAGAATAAAAAGAGTTGGAAAATGTAAAATCTTACAAGCCTTTGGAGATTGCTGTAGTCCAGGCATTTCTACTGTCCCTTAATCACTTCCCATTCATCACTTATTTCAGGGAAATAACAGATTGAAAACACATCGAAAAGAGCCAGAAATACATGTTTGAAAAGACATGATTCTGGTCCAACTACCAGACTCAAGAAAAAGTTGCCCATTTGGAGTTCAAATAGCAGTCTACTCAATCTCCGCTTCACAGAGAACCCTCCTCCTCTCTCACACTATGTTGTTGTGGCTAAAGTGCTGTTGAGTCGTAGACGACACATAGTGACCTTATGAACGAAAGGCCTAAACACTTGTATAACTTTCATGGTTTCTCCAAGTGCCTAGAGTTTCTGGAGGCAAGCTATTTAGGAAGTGAATGCCACTCCTGCTTCCAAGCTTGTTTTAATTGGGGAGCTCCACCAAACACTGTCCATCATGGGTAACCATTATCACATTTGACACATCAGTGTCACAGTGTTCAGCATCACAGCAACCAAGAGTTACCTCTGTACAGCAAATGGACATACCAGTGCTATACCACTTGGAAGAATGTTTGACCAAAAACAATTAAAATCAGGCAGCAGTGCCGCAGATTAAAATCACCCACTTTTGGCTTGGTAGCATAACTTTCTATCGACTAGGCCAACAGAGCTCTCCACCTACTCCATATTTCAATGCACATACCTGCATATTGCAAAAACAGGGCATTTAGGTCATCTGCAAGTATATAAAGATGAAATGTAACAAGATTATCTCATATTTGTTGAAAAATGGGTCAATTCTTTGGCTTTCGGTGAACAATCTACAATAGTACATCTGCGTAAAGTTGAAGTTTCTCTTTGGCTAAGTTCTTTACATGATCCTTAGCTCAAGTAACAGTGCCATTATATAAACACAAATAATTTTATTTCTTATGTTTTTTTCATACAAATTTAAATTTTATCTTAATTCTGATGATCAGTGAGGCTTTCCAAATGCTGGTAGTACTACTGAGTTTCCTCAGAATCAGATATCGTTCTTATTCCAAAAGACCTAGTGATCTACACCTGGGTAGTTGGCCTAGTAAAGCTTTAGAATGCATTGTTACAATTCCCTGTTTCCTTCAAATTTCCTTTATATATGTCACCAGGCTAAGTTATATTTCTCTGTAATTTGTGGTTTAAAAAAAGAGTGAAATGGATAAATAGCCTAGTGTCGTCCCTCCAAAACACTGGTTATGCAGTGGTAGAACTGTGATCTTCCACGTGGGAGACCTAGAGCTTGAATTCTTGGCTAATTCACATCACGCACAACCACCACTCTCATCTTTTGGTGAAGGCTTGTGTTTGGCTGTGATGATATAACAAACTACAGTGGAGTTTCTAGATCAAGATAAACTAAATTGAAAGGCCTGGAAAGCTACATCTGAAAATCAACCATGAAAACACAGTAGATCCAAAGGATCTCAGCTCTAAGTGACTGGAAGGAAGGTACAGGGCTGGGCTGTACTTTATTTCCTTGAACAGGGGGTTGCCACAATTCAGAGGGGGACCTGGCAGGTGGAGGCAGACATCATCATGATTGAGATTTTCTAAGATGATCAATATTACTCTTGTATAGCTGTGAATTCTAGTCTTTCCAAGTTAGGAAGATTCAAGGTAATTAAATGGCACTAACTAGTTAATAACATTGGTCATCTGATGTCATATAAAGGAAAGCTATGATACAGACCAATAAAAACTGAATACAAGAATTTCAACTTTCTTCTTTATTTTGCTCATTTCTACTGATTTTATTGATTGCTCTGTGTGTCTGATGCCTATACCACCCAAGTTGTCTTATAAAATTTTTCACATGGTACTTTTGATGAGCAGATTGACCTACTCTCTTATTTTAAGGTTGCTAAAGACCCAAGGAGAACAGGATGTTCAAAATCCTAGGAGGTACTGAGGTGCAGAGATCAAGACACCATCCATGCCCTCAGAGGTGTCCAGTGTCATGAGAAAGGTGGCCACGTCCAAAAAGATCAGCTGTGAGACAACACCACAAATTGCTATTACAAGAGCACAGATAATGCATGATAAGAACACAGATAAAGGATTATGTTTGGTATGTATACATGTAAGCTGGTGGTGTCTGATTCTAAGAATTCTACTTAGGTGAGATTTGAGTTGCTGTTAACAAAAACTTCACTATAACACTCTGGAATTAATGATGTATTATTTTAAAAAAAAAGCCTTCATTAATCCTCTTTGAACGGAGGACTGATGAAGACTGCATTGAAGCACATTTCATTTTTACAGAAATAATACTTAGATAATATCTCCGGAGATGTATACTGAGCATCACAGGTGAATTTACTATCATGATAGATAATAATGGTTTAAGTAGGAGCAGGGGCCAAACTAGTTTAAGTAGAAGTTCAAATCCACCAGCCACTCTGTGATTGAGGGCAATCTCCTCCCGCATTATTTTATTGCCTCTGAAAATCCAGTGGCATAAAGAGTTACATGCCGAATTACTAACTAAAAGGTCAGTGGTTTGAATCTACTATCTTCTCTATAGAAAAAAAAATATGGAGTCGTCTTGTATAAAGAGTTACAGCCTTGGAAACCCAATGGAGGGTTTACATGAGTTATAGTTAACTCAAGGACAATGGGCTTTAGTGTGCTAAGCTATCCCAACTTGATGGCACTTAACAACAATAACGACAACAACATAGAGTTAGTGGACAGAAAGTTATGCTACCAAGCCAAAGGTGGGTGATTTTAATCTGTGTCACTCAGGCCTGATTTAAATTGTTTTTTAAATTGCTTTTTGTCATTTTTCTACATGGCATAGCACTGGTCTGGTCTGTCCATTTGCTGTACAGAGGTAACTCATGGTTACTGTGATGCTAAACACTGTGACACTGATGTGTCAATTGCCATAATGGTTACTCATGGTGGACAGTGTTTGGTGGAGCTTCCCAATTAAAACAAGCTTGGAAGCAGGAGTGGCATCCACTTCCAAAATGGCTTGCCTCCGGAAACTCTATGAACAGTGCTCAGGTCTTTAGTTCATAGGGTCGCTATGAGTCGTTTATGACTTGATGGCACACAACAACAAAAACAACAAAATTGTACTTCATATAAGATTTCTTTTCATCTCAGGTAAAATAACCTAGCTGCAAAATAAAGGAGTATATTGTAAGACCTTAAGACAAAAAGCTAAAGGATGAAACAAAAATATCAGGGGGAACATACAATTACATTCAATTTTGTTATGAGCCACAAATCACATTCTTTTCAAATTGAAATTCTGCCTTGTCCTTTATTTGTAAGTACAGGGATTGAGAATGCAACTGGGACCTCTGTATATCAGAAAAAGAAATCTTGATGACAGGATATTGGATTTATCAATACCCCAAAGTCTATAGCAAAAATGGCACTGTGACCAAGTTCTTTCCCTCTCATGGAGATTCTCTATTGCATTGCCAAAGCTGTTAGTCTGGAGACAGCCCATATTTCCTTAGTGGAATGGCTGGTGGATTTGAACTGCGATTCTTTATGTTAGCAGCCAGATAATGTTATACACTACACCACTGGGCCTTCTTCTAGAGAGGTGGTATTTTAACATGTGTGTCTTAGGTGACATGCTAGACTTTCACAGAGTTCTTCCCTTGAATCCCTCGGAAACCCATCTGAGAAATATGAAGAGGGCAGAGACTTGAGAAATATGTCACACCTTCATGTCAGAAAAAATAATTGGAAAGATGACAGAGCTCTACTGAGATGAGTGGGGTGGGAGGAGACAGTAGAGAGAACAGAATTCCTGTCCTTTCAAGTCAAATCAAATCATAGACTTGTCTTTACAAGGCATAATCAGTTGGGACTTATCCCATCAGAAATCACAGATGACCGTGTGTGATATATGACCAATTGCCATTGAGTCATTCTGACACATGGAGCACTCATGCCTGTCAGAGTAGAACTGTGCTTCATAGGGTTTCCCATGAATTATTTTTGGAAATAGAGCAACCAGTCTTTTTTCTAAGCCATCTCTGAGTGGCTGGAACCTTCAACCTGTCAATCAGCAGTCCAGTGTGTCAATCGTTTGCACTACCCTGTGATTTCATGTTATATATGTTAACAGAATACATACTAGATTCAGGTGGACCTGGTTTGAAAGTTGTGTGAACTTGAGCAAGTTTCTTGACTTATGTTGCTTTTGTTTTCTCTATCTGCTAAATAAGATTGATTGGCAGTGTCTGTATTGCAATGTTTTTGAGAGGATTATATATAATCACAGACATGAAAGCAAGTACTCTGTGTCTGGCTACACAATAAATGTTGGTTTTAACTAATTGCCTTACCAATATTAAAAGCTAGGACACACATTAACTTAACACCAAGCATTGACATTTCTTAATGATTTAATTGAATTATAATCCCTAGTAGTCTATTTCTATAATTTTTTCCTTCATCATCAATCCTCCTGTGGTTTATATCTTTACATTTTCCCCATAAGCAATGATGTATCTACAAAATCCTGTGGATGGTATCCCAGGCAACATTCATAACTAACATGGGAACTTCTGGATCCCATTCTACAACAATTTCATGTACAAACTGTTCTTACTAAGTAAACCTTATTACACCTCAAACTCATAAATTTCTTACCCCAAATAACTGCCATCAAATAAATTTCAACTCATAGAAACTATCCAGCAGGTATCTGAGGTTTTAAATCTTTATAGGAAGATGCTGCTCATCTCTTCTAGAGAAGCTAGTGGACCTAAACAGCCAACCTTTTGGTTAGTAACCCAATATGTAATCTATCACACCAGAAAGTTTCCTAACAAATTCCTTGTTGCTGTTGGCTGTCATTGAGTTGGGTTCAACACATAGTGACCCTATGAACAACAGATCTGAACCCTGTCCTGTGCTATGCCATTCTCACAATCTCAAGCACACTCAGCCCATTGCTTTAGTCATGGTGCCAGTCCTCCTGGATGAGGGTCTTCCTTTCCTTTGCTGCCTCTCCACATTTCCAAGCATGATGTCTTTCCAAGGAATAATGTCTACTGCTAACATGCCCAAAATATGTAAGACTAAGCTTTATCATCTTTGTTTCTAAGGAGTACTATGGCTGTACTTTCTCTCAGACATATCTGTTGTTCTTCTCTGGCAGTTTATGGGATATTCAGCACTCGTTTCCAACACTACAGTTCAGAAGCATTAATTCTTCTTCTCTCATCCTTATTCATTGTTCAACACTTAGCTAAGAAATTTCTTAGTGCTTCATAAAAATAATGCAAACTAATGCCTGATTCAGAGCTGGGTGTTTTGAGTCACTTGCTATGCTTCTGAGAGCAGTCAGACAGTTCTTGGGCTCATTATATATAGTCTGTACAACTTATACAAAGTATACACAATAAACATTTTTTGTACCAATAGCCAGGAAATCAAAAGATGAATAGCACTTGGAAAGTCTGCTGTTTGGGACATCTCCAGAGTACTGAAGAGCAATGCTGTCAGTCTGGAGAAAGTAAGGTGCACCTAATTCAGGCCATTATCTTTGCAATTATGTGCTATGCATCAGAAAGCTGGACAATGACTAGGGATGAGAGAAGGAGAATTAATGCCTTTGAGCTGTGATGCTGAAGAAAAGTATTAAATATACCATTGACTGCTAAAAGAACAAACAGGTTCACCCTGGAGAGGGTGAAACCAGGCTATTCCTTGGAGACAAGGATTCTAAAGCTCCGTCTGATGTATTTTGGGCATGTTTCAAGGAGAGACAAGTTCTTGGTGAGGGATAGTATGCTTGGGAGGGTGGAGGGATAGTGCAAGAGAGGAAGACCCTGGATGAGATGGATTGATTCAGTGACTAGGGTAATGGGGGTAGGAGTGTCAGAGACAGTAAGCATGGCTCAGGATAGAGCGGGGTTCAGAACTAGTGCACATAGAGTCACTATGAGTTGCAGGTGACTTAACAGCACATAACGACAAACAGCATACACAAAAAGGATCATAGTTAATCCTCATAAGGGTCTGATGCAGTAAGTAGAACTTGAAGAACAGAAGAAGTAACTGGCACCCTTCTCCCTCTACCAGCTGTTCTGACAGGTATCACAACAGAGAGCCCTGGGCTGAGCGGGAGAAAAAAAAAAGTAGCATGAAATTCAAAAGTATAAAAAAAGATGAGACTATGGTTTTGTTTGCCATTGGTATTTTTAATTAAATTATTTCACTCAATTGTTTTCATGTCACTTCAGCATTTAAACTAGACACTGCAAACTGTACCAGCTAGCTTCTAATTTGGACATGGCACCAATATTTTACATACAACTGGATAAAGGACCATATAGCCCTGGCTATTCCATTGGGCAGGCTCTGTATGCTTCTTTGGATTCAATAGTCATGATCTTGTTTGAGATGAGTGTGTGTACATAGGGCCAGATTTTGTTATTCTTGGTCCCATGCTGTTCTCATGAGGATCAAACAATGTAAGTATGTAGTCATGGAACATCACAGACGGAGATTTACTGGTTTGATAGAGACTTATGGAACCCCTTCAGGCCTGAAATGGAACCCAGCCTGAAAAATCAACTCTCAAACAATAATAAACAAGCCTAGGATTGGTGAAAGATCTATTAACAATCTGTGTTATGCAGATGACACAACCCTGATTGCTGAAACTGAGGAGGACCTCATGCACTTGCTGCGAAGGGTTAAGGACTGCAGCCTTCAGTATGGACTGAGGTTCAATGTCAAGAAGACAAAGATTCTCACCACTGGACCAATTGGCAGCGTCAGGATGGATGACGAAGAGATTGAGATTGTTCACAGCTTCAGTTTGCTCGGCTCCACAGTCAACACTCTTGGCACCAGCAGTCAGGAAATCAAAAAGCGTATCGCGATGGGAAAGTCGGCTGTTAGGGACCTCCCTAAAGTACTCAGGAGCAACAGTGTCTCTCTGGAGACTAAGGTGCGCCTGATACAGGCCGTGGTATTTGCAATCGCTTGTTATTCATCAGAGAGTTGGACAATGACTAGGGAGGACAGAAAGAGAGTGGATGCTTTTGAGCTGTGGTGCTGGAGAAGAGTACTGAATGTACCAGGGACTGCCAGGAAAACAAACAGATTCATCTTGGAGAGGATTAAACCAAGCTACTCCTTGGAGGCAAGGATTCTGGGGCTTCATCTGACATACTTTGGACATGTTGCCAGGAGGGACGGGTCCTTGGAGAGGGACATCATGCTTGGGAGGGTGGAGGGACAGCACAGGAGGGGAAGACCCTCTATGAGATGGATTGATTCGGTGACTGGGGTAATTGGGATGGGTGTGTCAGAGGTGGTGTGGTTGGCGCAGGATAGAGCAGGGTTTAGGGCTGTTGTGCATAGGGTCGCTATGAGTCGGAAACGACTCGACGGCACATAACAACAACAACAACATTCATTAAATAAGGAGGAGTGGCATCCACTTCCATAATAGCTTGAGGATGAAAGGCACCCAAATGTCGAGGACTCTCCTTCATAGGGTCGCTATAAATCACCTGGGACTCGACGGCACTTAACAACAACAACAACAACAACAACAACAACAACAACAACAACAACAATTCATTAAATAATGACAGCAAGAAAGAAGATACTCCTCAGTACTATGAACCCTTGTTAAGTACTGTTGAGTCAGAACCAACTCATAGTTGACCCTCCGGTGGGTTATGAGAGGCATTAATTGTGTGGGAGAGCATACAGTGGATTCAAACTGTGTGCCTTTAGTTTTTCAATGCAGCTCCTCACCACTAAGCTACCAGTGCTTCCTCTCTATCAACCCTAGGAGTTCAAAACCAGAGCTCAGGCAGGAAGGGGTAGGAAAGAAGATAACTAGAAATGGGCAAACACTGGGAAGAGTGCTGTTACATCTATTGCAACCAATGTCATGAAATATAGAGAAATTAATGTACAGAACACTAATGCACTCTGTAAATTTTGCCCCACACTACAACAATAGTATAGACAAATCTAGTGTGCTAGGTAGAATGCTACAATTATTATTCTCAAGATATCATCCCACAACTTTATAAATGTAGTTAAAATTTGAACCTATATGCTCTAAATCTAAAGATCCAGGCTTTTCATACTTTCTGCTAATTAATACGTTTCTAATGTATCTTTCTACCTGGTGGCATTTATTGGCTATTACACTGAGAGCAGCTGTATATTTTTAGTATACTCCTGTGCCTTAATAACCTTTCATAAATATATTTTTTGGTTGAACTTGGACAAATTATTATAACCACCTTCTCCATCCATCTTTCAATATTAGGATACTAAGGAATATTATTTTGATAATGTATATTGATTTAGTGGGAAAACTGAGTCCAAGTCCCAGAAGTCCTGTTCTCTATGGAATAGTTATTTTCTAACTCTTCACTGGCTCCATTTTTGATCACAAGAATGACCACTTAAAGACTAAGGTGCACCTGAGGCAAACCATGGCATTTTTAATTTTTTTTCCTGTGCGTCTGAAATTCGCCAATGAATATGGATGACTGAAATAAAAAAAATGTTAAAAAAGCAATGCTTTTGAGTTGTGGTGTTGGAGACATGTACTGAATATCCTATGTTGTTGTTATGTGTCACCATCAAGTGGCTTGTCACTCATAGTGACCCGATGTACAATAATAGCTCTAAACCCTGTCTTATCCTGATGCAGTCTCACTATCTCTGACGTACCTACTTCAATTACCCCAGTTACTGTGTCAATCCATGTCACCTGTGGACTTCCAAAAACCCAAATAAATCAGTCTTGGAGAAAGTACAACCAGGTTACTCCTGAGAGGCAAGGATGGTGAAACATGGCCTCAATTATTTAGGTATGTTGTCAAGAGGAACCACAAGAAAAGACAAGATGTTGGGAAAGATGTTGGGTCAAGATGTTGCAGAAGGTCAGGAAAGACAGGAAGACACTCAATGAGATTCCCTGACATAGTGACTGTAACAATGGATTTGAATTTGTGGGGGACCAGGATGGTACAGGGCAGGGCACGGTTCGGATCTGTTGTTCACTGGGTCCCTGGAAGTCATAGTTCACTTGAAGGCATCCAACAACAACAGCTTCTCTTTGGTGTTGTGAATCTTGTTAACATAAGAAGGTAGGTAACATCATTAACATTATTAATAATATGTTACCAGACTGGTTATTAACAAGAACAAAAAATTAAAAAAAAAACCCCAAAATTAAACAAACTGTCATAGGACTACAAGACACAAATCCTACAGGATTTGTCAAATGGACCCATAGGTTTCTTCAAGGCTACAGGTTCCAGTGCTATAGCAACAGATTGACACTTCTTTCTCCTTAGTAGTAGCTAGGGGGTCCAAATCACTGACCTCTTGGCTAACAGCTTTAAACATTGCCCCAGGTGTTAAACTGGGTTGTCTCCATTATCAAAACAAAGTCACCAGGCACATTAAAAATATGGCAGTCCTCTGGCCAAGAACTCAGTGTAGTCAATTCTTTCCTTAGCCTCATGCCATGATGTCTCAGGCTCTGGTGTCATAAATTCCTGGCACCAACAACTTCTCACGGAATTTATTAATTTGTTCCCTGACAAGTTACACCGAGGCAGTTAATTTCCAGAATATCTGAAATAGCATCTAATAGATGTTCTATTACCATCTTCAAGATACCTATGTAATGTCTTTGAGGGTCAACCGCTTGGATGATGCAGTAATTATGTTGTTTTGTCTCACAGCCTTGTGATTTATCACGAGTTATTAACTAGACAAAGAAATGTGAAAATCATTCTTTCAGAAAGTAGAGGACCATAAAGATACTATTGTAAAGGTACTGTTTTATGTTTTCTAAACACAAAAACTTTGCTTTTCTTTGAGCCAAATAATTGTGTCATGAGAGGACTAACCCTAAATCTTTGTTTAGCTGTCTTTGACTACTCAATGAAGCTTATTTTCTGTTGCCCTTATTACTGGACAGATATATAAAAATCCACATTTATATAAAACAATGATACATATATAATTGCACACATATTGAGTTTGGGAGAATATATGCTTTGTTGTTGAAAATATAACTAAAATAGCTGTTCATGGAGACCCTGAATGGAACAGTGGCAAAGGACATCATGCTTAGAAAGGCAGAAGGTCAGAAAAAGAGAAGATAACTCTCAATAAAAAAGATCAACACAGAGATTACAGCAGTGGGCTTCAGTGTACAGCACGGGTTGTGAGGATGGCACAGGAGTGGGAAAGATTCCAACCTGTTGTACACAGGCTTGTTACAAGTCGGAGTCAACTCCATGGCACTGTTCAAGAAATTTTTTTTTCAAAGAGAAGAGGAAACTGGGGGTGGGAGCAGGGAGGAAAGTGTGCAATAGTAAATGCATAGAAATCCAAGTTCTCTATAAGTTTTACTTTTCAAAGAAAAGAGTGTACTGGGGAGAGGGGCAGGCATGGAGAAAAATGCAACAATGAATGAATGGAAATCCAAAGTCTCTGTAAATTTTCATGAAGATAAACAATAAAAAAAAGAGAACAATTGTGTCTGAAAATTAAAAAAAAAAAAAAGAGTAACTTCATCCCCAGGGCCCAGAAAAATGGCTGGCGCAAATAATGAACTCCCTAACTACACAGAAAGAAATGAATGGCTGGCTATGTTGGACCATTCCAGAGTTTTACCCTACTCCCATGAATATGCCTCAAACATCACTATCCTCAGAAGGGTCTTCCCTTGCCGTTCTAGTTGAACAGCTCCCTTTCTTGGGCAAATTCCATCTCGTTTTCATGCTAGCACCTTCAAATTACTAGAAATACTTGGGATAAGACCATGTATCCAGTTACTGATATGTTTAATATTGATCTCACTTATCAATGAAAATTGAGCTTGCTCAACTCCATAATCAATTCTCTTGGCTTCAGGAGTCAGGAAATCAAAAGATGGATTGCACTGGGGAAGTAGGCTGTCCGGGACCTCTCCAAAGTGCTAAGGTGACTAAGGTGTGTCTGATCCAAGCCATGGTCTTTGTAATGACTTGCTATGCATCAGAGAGCTGGACAATGATTAAGGATGACAGAAAAACAGATGCCTTGCATATATCAGATCACAATTAAACCCACTCTCAATTAACCCATCAGAATCAAGATCTACAAAAAGAGACTAGACGTGTTCCAAATACCCTCCTGCTCATGTGCTACTTGCCTTCAGAGGCGCCTAAAGTTTGGCCATGCTAAGCTATTTATGACTTGGTTTTATTTGCAATTAATTCCTATAACTGTAGCCAGCCCCAAGTGGTCTGAGCCAAATGGCTCAGGTCACTGAAGGACTCTCCTTACACTGCTAGGGAATGACAGAAACGCTTGATTGAACAAAACTTGATCCTCTTTCAAAAGAAAACAAGAAAGAAACAAAACAAGGACCTCATGCAATATTATTCAAAATCGGTGACCCTGGAAGACATTATGCTGAGTGAAATATCTCTGTCACAAAAGGACAAATACTGCATAGTGCCACTGTTGTAGAATGGGACTGACATCAGGGTTGGGGTGAGACTGAGAAAAATTGGATAAATCATGTATACTGCCTTGAAACAGATGAGGGAAAGAACAGTTTAAAAGAGATATATGATTGGTTATGATGGATATGACAAGAGTCCAGAATGAAGGTTGCATAGTGGAGGGTACTCACGGGGGTGGGGGTGGAGTGGGGACTGTATATCAATGAAAGAATTTTTCTTTTATTTTTCAAAGAGAAGAGTGAACTGTGGGGGGAGGGTGGCAAGGAGAAAAATGCAACAATGAGTGAATGGAAATCCAAAATCTCTGTAAATGTTCATTATAATTAAGAAAATAAAATTAAACAAAACCAAACCAAAGAAACCAACCACAAAACTTTAAGCTTCTAACATCTGGGAGTGGCAAAGAGAACAGTCACAAGCTGACTTTGATTCTCCAGAGATCAATTGAATAGATTTGGCAATCACATTGTTTCTGCTGAAAACAAGTCCTTTTAATTAAACTTCTGCCAGTTGAAGACAATAGATAGCACCACAGCGTAAAAAGGCCATTATGAAATGCCAACATCACAGCTGTTGACTGCGGTTTCCTTCTGAACGAAGCACGGCTGATGTGTGGATACTCTCACCAACAAAGAACCAGACCACATGGTGAAGAGTTAATACTACCTGTGACCCATTTACTGCAGAGGAGGACTGGGCTGTGTAGAGTTTTCAAGGTGGAAGCAGATTACCATCCCTTTCTTTTCATGTACTACTGAATGGGTTAAAATTGCTAAACATTTGGGTAGTAGTCTAGCACTTAACTATTTGTGCCACTGGACATGGTCCAGTCCAAATCCATTTCGTGTGGTTGTAACCTCCCCAAAAGCACACAGGGAGTCTTGTGAAATGGTTTGTTTCCCCCATCAATTGTATCTTGGCTGTAATATTTTCTGACACTAGAAATAAAGTAATTCCACATTTGGGTTCTTTGCTCTTCTCCCATGTCATCAAGAGTGGCTTACATTAAGTAGGTATGACAGCCATGTGCAGCCAGTAGCGGGTTTTCCTCTCTGTAACTGTTCAAAGACAAAGGAGACAGAAAATACAGATGTTTCCTTCTTGCTGCTACAAAAAGGATAGTGGACTAACTCTTGCAGTATCTCTGGAATGCAAATTTTCTTTCACAGTTTAGCAGTCTTTTTTGGATTTCAGCACAGTGAACTAACACTTTCCCAGATTCCAAGCCCTCCAGAGAACCAGATGGATGAGAGGAATTGGGGGAAAAAAGAAACCACACTGCTTGAAAAAGGTACGAATTTCTCACACTGCATCTAGCCAAAAACTCTGAAAATTAAGAGAGTAAGATCATTTCTGGTTTGTTCAAATGCATGCCATCCTAGAGTTGTTTGTGGTGAGTTAAAAAAAAATCTAAATGATTTATGGTTTGGAGTCTGTGTTCAGTTTAAACTAGGAAGTTCACTTTAACTGAGAGGGTATGTTTACTATCAAAAGGAGGAAAGAATGTGGATGGAAGATATTACTCAGGAAGATCATTCCGCATGCTTCTACTCCAAAGTCAGTGATGCTGCCAGTGCCAAACTTTTAGTCTGGAAATTCAAGGCCCTCCTTGATTTTATCCGAATTTCCTTTTCTGTGTACAAATCCCATCACTCCTTCTCCTGCCAGTCCTTATTCCTGCCAGCTCAAACAACATGGCACTTCATGTTCCTTATATTTTCCTGCCTTCACATCCACTGTTACTCTCCCTGGAACATCTTTCTGAAAGAGTTGAATGGCTCAAAATTTTAAGGTTCAGGGCATATGTATGTTATCTCTTTTATTCATCCCTTCCCTGTTCTTATTTTTTTTAAAAAAAATTTCAATTTCATTTTATTATTTTTTATGTGTGTACCGTCAAATCCTGTGACACTGATGTGTCAAATACATTAATGGTTGGCTACCCAATGTGGACAGAGAGTGGGATGGAGCTTCCCAATTAAAACAAGCTTAGAAAGAGGAGTGGCATTCACTTCCATAATACCTTGCCTCTGGAAACCCTATGCACCTGGAGAGAGGATGAAGGCATCCAAGCATTGAAGACTCTGCTTCATAGGGTCACTATAAGTACCCTGAGACTCTACCTCTATGACATTTAACAACAACAACAACAACCATCAAATCAGATCTGACTGGTACAGGAGGAGATTGCCCCTCCTTCTCCAGCAAAGCATCTGGTGGATTTGAACCTCTCACCTCTGGGATTGCAGTGCAGCTTCTTGCCACTAGGCCACCAGAGCTCCCTGTTTCCCTGTTCTTCTGATCCCCATGCTGTTGCTGCTGATTGCCACCAAGTAGAGCACAACTCATAGTAACCCTATGAAAGACCGGAAGCCTTTCTATAACTATTGTCGTTTCTCAAAGTTTATAGAGTTTCCAGAGGTGTATTGTTTAGGAAGGGGATGCCACTCCTGCTTCTGAGCTCCATAAAAGTGCTTATATTGTCATTAGAACAAGGACTTTGCTTTTTCTCTACTTACATGCTGGTAAACAATAATATCCAAAGAGGATCACATCAGTTTCTCAGGACAACATGTCTCCCTTAGGTCTGATATATCTTTTAACTGTCTTCAACAATAAAATGAGGTTAACGTGATGCTGCACGACTCTCGTTATTAATCACAAATGATGCCATGGTTCTCTCTTGAGTCCATGAGTTCTCTTTGGAGTGTACATTGTCATTCAGTGCTTTGGAGCACTGAGCTGTCAAGTGGTGCTACCTTGAAACTGCTATGTAGGACCAATTACATGGAGACAGAAATGCCTAAAAAATCCTGGTGGTTCTAGTCCTTGTGATAGAAATGTTTCAGCCCAGGAGCCAGACATCTAGGTCAAAAAGCCTTTGAAAGACCTTACTGAGTCCTGAAGATCTCGTAAGAGCTGTGATACTCCTTGATTTCTGTTTTACCAACATGTGGCAGCTCGGGTGGCCTAGAGGTAAAGCGTTAATGTAGGTATGCTACTTGAATCCATCAGATGCTCTTCCAGAAAAGAGATGAGCAAACTTCTTCCATGTGATTTACTGTCTCTGAAAACCCACTGCAGGGTTAGCTCTGAGTTGGTTCTGACTTAAAGGTATACAACAATAAAAAACAATTAAAGAAAATACGTGATTACTGGCATTTCCTGAGCTTTTAGGGATAATCAAGAATAGAGCTGGTGCCATGTAGCATACTTGTTAAACACTTAACTGCTAATGAAAATGGTTCAAACCCATTATATGCTTCATAGGAAAGACTATCAAGTGATCTGCTCCCAAAAAGATTATAGCCTCAGAAACCATACGGGACAGTTCTATTTTGTCTTTCAGGGTGATTTTGAGTTGGAATAAAGCTAATGGCACACAGCAATAACAATAGGCATGTCATCTGAATAACCTTCCCTCTTTGACCCAGTTTGACACTCAGCTATTGCATTTGTGTACTTTCAAAAATTAAGATACAGAATCTACTACAGTAAAATCTGAATCATAGAGATCCTTCCTCAGGCTTCTGAGGCTGCAACTCTTTATGGAAGAAAACCATCATTCATGGAGTACTTGGCAGATTCAAACCAGTGACCTCATGTTTCATAGCCTGGCACTTCAAACACATTACTACTAAGGCTTCAACACTTTTTTTTAATTTTAGTAAAACTAATCTGAACATAACCAACACTTTCCCACCCCTTTGGTCACATTCTTCCTCTTATTCTCCCAGCTAGGAACACCTTCCTTTACATCTATCTTTGACCAATGAACTCAGAACCCCAAACATTTGTATCCTCTTCTATGCATCATAGACGGAATTGTTTCCTACTTTTTTCTTTAACCAAAAGCTATTTAAGTATATGTTGTTGTTGTGTATAGTCAAGTCAGAACTGATCCATAGCTGACCCTCTGGAGGGTTTTCAGAGGCAGTTAATCGCACAGGAGGAAACTGCTCATATTTCTCCAGCGAAGGAGTTGGTGGATTCTAACCATGTGCGTTTGGGATTGCAGTGCAGTTTCTTGCCACTAGGCCACCAGTATTTGATCAGATTTTGGCTACAGTTTTCTCTTCAATCATATTGAAAATTTTTTGAGAGGGACCAAAATGGACCCATTTTTAACAGCTGGAACAACCAGTAGATGCACACTAGATGCTTCTGGACTAACAAATAACTACAAAAACACATAGGCAAAGAATTGTTTTTTTATTCCCATTGGTGTGAATCCTCATCTGCTGTGCTAAGACAAGATTTCATAAGAGAAAATGGATTTCGAAGACTGAAAAAAAATAGTCTAGAAATTTGGGCAATAATTATAACAGTTTTTCCTGTCTGAGCTAAGCAACAATAAACACTTTGTAGTCCTGCAGCACCTTTGTCAAATGAGCTCTCAAACCACTGCAGAGCTGATCTCTTTCACCTTGTTTGTGAATCAACTTGTCCCAAGGTCACAAAGTCAGTTGTTGGCAGAAACAATAGACTTCAGAGTTCTCAATTCCCACCCCAATGTAGGAGTTCTAGAGCATGCTGTCTCCATTAACAAGATTTCCCTTGTCAAGGGTACATGGCAGCGTATACACCAGAGGAGATTTATGAAACACGCTGAATGTGAAACTCACTTAAATATGCTTCTCACTCACTCATGCTCAATCAAGGGACATAAATCACAGATACTCCAAACAGTTACCAGAAGAGAGGCCCATTCCAAAATTCTGTGTAAATAACGTTTCCCTTAAAAGTGAAAATTCAATTTGTCATGGGTTTTGTTGTAATTTAGTAATCCTCCCTTAAGCCTATTCAATTTTTAACCTCTTCAAGTTGTTTTTTTGTTTGTTTGTTTGTTTTTTTCTTTCCTCTCCCCTTCCGGTAACAGGAGGGAATGAATGTGCTATGATTTCCAGATACTAGGGTTGTCTGACCTTGCAGCTGGCTAAGCCTTGACTTGACTGCATAATCAGTATCCTTTCACACTTCTCAGATGTATAGTGCAGTACAGAGTGTGGTCACTTAAACAAACATTCTGATTCTACTTCTCTGGGTCCTTCACTGCAAAATACATGCCCCAAAGCTTTCAAAATATGATTTTTTTTTCTGCATCCATCACAATGTGACCAGATACAAGGCTGTGGTGAAAAGTCTCAGAAAAGTGAAATTGAAAATGAAATTCACAGTTAATTTTGGAAGTCCCAAAATTAGGGTTTACAGCTTTGAGATTTTTTTTAAAATAACCTATGTTTTTTATATTATAGTAAGAAATGAAATAGGGATCTCTGCTGGCACAGTCCAGAGGGAATTGCATTGATAACCCAAGGGGGGCACTTCTGGTGGTTTGAGTTCACCAGCAGCTATGAGGGGAAAAGACAGGCAACCTCCTCCCATATGACTGACAGTGTATGAAAACCTCCTGGAGGGTCAGTTATGAGTCAGTTCCAACGGTGGAGCAATGAGAGAGAAAGAGAATAAGAATAATGCAGAAATGGCAGGTCTGAAAGAAATACATTATTATCATGATAGGGCTCATAGTCTATGTTCCATGAATAGCGTATGCATTATCCCAAAGCCTCAAAAAAAAAGAAACAGTCTTTAATTTATTGTTAAAAATACTAAGGCTGAGGAAGGCTAAGTAACTCACCTAAAGTAGTTCAACTAGAAAATACTTTGGTCAAGACTTGATTCTCCCAGTCCATGCCCTTTTCACCCTAGCATGTGGTAAAGACTATGTCCATAGAGGTGGCTCCTAAACACAGTATCAAATTTGTGCAGATATTTCCCAAAGGCTTACATGAGATGAATTTTTACTTGTCTATCTCATATTTCCTCTCTGTTCCCAACTATTGCATTCCAGTCACCCATTATTCTTAATGCATCTTGATTGCATGTTCGATCAATCTCTGACTGCAAACATTGGTAGAAATCATCTACTTCCTCTTTTGTGGCTCTGGATGTTCATTCATATATTTGAATGATAGTGGTATTCACTGGAATTCCTTGCATGCATATGGATATTATCCTATCACTCACAATATTGTATTAATATCATTAATATCACACGCAAGCAAGATTCTGCTGAAGATTATAAAAAATGACTGGAACAGCACATCAACAGAGAACTGCCAGAAATGCAGGTCAATGTTAGAAGAGGCTGTGGTACTAGCGATATTATAACTAATATTAGATGGATCTTGGCTGAAAGCAGGGAGTCTGTGTTTCATTGACTATGCAAATGCATTTGACTGTGTCAGCCACAACAAACTATAGCTAACTCTAAGAAGAATGAGAATCCCAGAACCCTTGATTACCTTATGTAAAACCTATACTTAGACCAGGAGGTAGTCATCAGAACAGAGGAGGGAAACACTGCATGGTTCAAAATTGGGAAGGATGTACACCAGGAATGTGTCCTATCTCCAAATCTTTTCAACTATACACAGAACAAATTATCTGGGCTCTATGATAAGAAACATGGCATCAAGATTGGAGGAAGACACATCAACAATCTGCGTTATACAGATGATACAACCCTGCTTGCTGAAACTGAGGAGGACCTGAGGCACTTGCTGCAGAAGGTCAAGAACTGCAACCTTCAATATGAATTGAAGCTTGATACCAAGAAAACAAAGATTCTCATCACTGGGCCGATTTGCAGCATTATGATAGATGGTGAAGAGCTTGAGATTGTTTAGTTTTCTTGGCTCCACAATCAACACTCTTGGCACCAGCAGTCAGGAAATTAAAAGATGAATTGCAGTGGGAAAGTCGGCTGTCAGAGACCTCTCCAAAGTACTGAAGAACAACAATGTCAGTTTGGAGACTAGGGTGCACCTGATCCAGGCCATCATCTTTATGCATCAGAGAGCTGGACAATTACTAGGGATGACAGAAGGAGAATTGATGTCTTTGAGCTGTAGTAATGGAGGAGAGTATTGAATATAACGTGTAAGAACACAAACAGGGCCATCCTAAAGAGGGTGAAACTAGGCTGCTCCTTGGAGACAAGGATTCTGGAGCTTCATTTGACATACTTTGGACATGTTGCAAGGAAGGACCAGTCCTTGGAGAAGGATGTCATGTTTGCGGGGTGGTGGTGGTGGTGGAGGGGTGGAGGGAAAGTGCAGGAAAGGAAAACCCTTAATCAGATGTACTGATTCAGTGACTGAGGTAATGGGGGTACGAGTGTCGGAGAAAGTGAGATTGGCATAGGATAGAACAAGGTTTAGGGCTGTTGTACTTAGGGTCACTATGGGTCAACAGGTGACTCAAAGGCACATAACAACAACAAAAGCATCTCATATTAGTAAATATGCTACCCTACAAATTGTCTTTATGTGCGATATAATTATATCACTGATTTAAGAGAAGCTAGGAAAATATGCTCTTTTACTGTTGAACTTTCTTCATCTTATTTTTTGCTAAAAATAATTTTTTAAAAGTGAAGCAGTTTGTTTTCTTGAAAATAACATTCATAAAAAAAGCACTTTCTATCGGGGCAGGAATTATGTCTTTTCTCTGTGACCTGTGTAGAAAGGGAGCCAATAATAACGAATCAAGTTCTAAAGTAAAAATAGCTATTTCCAAACAAAAATTATCCACATTCTCTGCCATGAAACTGATTCAAAAATCACTACCATTGAATTGAGAGTGCTAATATAGATGAATATATACATACAGGGAGCTGGTAGCCTAATGTTAAGAAGTTGTAGTTCAGGATCAAAGGCACAAGTTGTCAATCCACCAGTTGCTCTACAAGAGAACGATGAACAATCCCCTCCCTTGAGGATTACAGCCTCTGAAAACCTGCTGAAGTGTCGGCTCTGAGCCAGTTCTGATTCGATGGTACACAACAACAACACATACATTTGTGACTGTTATTGTTATGTGCCTGCGACTCATAGCGACCTTATATACAACAGTCCTAAACTCTGCTCTGTGTATCTTGTGCCAATCTTATTGTCTCTGATACACCTATCCCCATTACCCCAGTCACTGAATCAATCCACCCCATTGAGGGTCTTCCTTTCCTATGTTGTCCCTCCATGCTCCCAAGCATGACATCTTTCTCCAAGGACTGTTCCCACCTTGCAATTTGTCCAAAGTATGTCAGACGAAGCTCAAAATCCTTGCCTCCAAGGAGCAGCCTGGCTTCACCCTCCCCAGGATGAACTTGTTTGTTCCCCAAGCAGTCCATGGTATAGTCAATACTCTTCTCCAGCACCACAGCTCAAAGACATCAATTCTCCTTCTATCATTCCCAGGCATTGTCAAGCTCTCTGAAGCATAGCAAGTACTGGCAAAGTCTCCAGACTGATATTGTTGCTCTTTAATAGCACCTAACAACAATAACAACATTGATTAGTTTTTGACTATCTGGCGCCTAAATTTAGATCATTTAACTGTAGTTGTTGTTGTGCATCATTGAGCTGGAACTCACCCATAGCTGACCCTCCACCAGGTTTTCATTGGAAGTTTTAATCTCACGGGAGGTGACTGCCCATCCTTCTCCCACTGAGCAGTTGGCAGATTTGAACCATGTGCATCTGGGATTGCAGTGCACATTCTTACCGCGCAAAGATAGAAAATAATTGAGCCAGCCATTTAGAAATTATAACCAAAGACAATGGTTAAAAATCCATATCAGAGTTCTAAAGCATTATGCCCATGATTAATTTTTCATAGTTATAATATTCTAAGACCTTGGCAAAACATGTGAACTAGAAAGGTAATGACATTTAAAAATGAAGCCTTTTGAGGTGAAAATCTTTGCTGTTGCAACAAAGTTTCTAGTTAACACTTGTCTAATCTTCATATTTAAAGAGGAAGTGTGAAGGGTAGAGGAGAGAAGAAATAGCAGAGAGATTTTCTCTGATAATCAGAAACATGAGATAACTCACTATGGAGAGGGGAAAGAAACTAGGACTAAGTGCCTGGAACTCAAGGGATGCTCAAAAGACCATCGGATGTCAAAGATGAAAGTTGGGGGACTGTCCAGTCTAACTACATCATACTACTGATGGTGAAACGGAAGTCATTTGATCAAATGGTCTGCCAAGTGAGGGCACAGCTTCAGTTTATAACTAAGTCTCTTGATTCCCAGGCCAGTGCTCTTCCCACTTCAAGAGAACCTTGATGAAATGTGAACTGGTGGTGAGGAAAGACCAACAGCAAGTGTGTATGCCGAATAGCCCAGGTTGTCAGCAGGCTCCCTCATGGAACTTAGCTTGATGTGTGTGGGAGTGAACAGAAGTCATATCTGATTCAAAGAGTCAGTGAGTATGTTTCTATTTTCCATGGTCAGAATGAATTTCAAAACGAGAAGAATAGATGAACTGCTTGTTTTACATTTATATAATAGAATAATGGGCAACAATAAAAAACCAAACCAAAACAAACCACTCATACAAAAAGGATGACGTGCAAAGAAGGTTTATATTGAACAGAATCAGCCAGATATCAAAAAGAAATATGACATGATTCCACTGATTTGATTTAAAAACAAAACAAGCAGAATGAATATGTAATGGTGGAAAACCAAGCAGCTGCCTCAGAAAGTAATAGTGCGACTACCTGCAAAGAAATGGAAATTTTCTGAGATGATTATGTACAATTGTCATATTTCATCAAAATGAATAATTTGAGATCTGAATATTTGGTTGTGCCTAAATTACATCTCAGAAATGAGAAAAACGTAAGAAGAAAAAAATGAAAATATACTAACAATAAAAAACTTGAAAATAAAATTGAAGTGAAAATTCCCATCTAATTGGAACTGACTCATAGCTGACCCTCCAGTGGGTTTTCAAAGGCTGTAAATCGCATAGGATGAAATTGTCCAATTTTGCCCCAGAGAAACTGGTGGTGAATTTGAACTGCCGGAGATGAAGTACCTTGAGTACAGCACTGCAACTCCCTATGGACTAGAGTGCTAATGGAATAGAGCGTCCTATATTTAAAAAAAAAAAAAAAGTAGCCCATATAACAAAGAATTATGTTCTACCTATGAAAGGGTTTAATTTTGTAAGTACAAACATTCCGCCTTTTTTTTCTTTGCTTTTAAATAGATACCTTTAGAAAGGTTATAATCTATTTCTTTGCAACAGTAAAGAAAACCTCTTCATAATGTAGTATTTATTTCATGATGAAACCTATATCTCTCTTATTAGTCAACCCCTTACATGGAAAAATCAAAGACCAATTTCAGAACTGAAGTCAGCTGACTCAAGCTTCTAACTGCGTAGTAGAGAAAAATCTGTTCAGAAAGGACAGTTGGCTTTATTGGAAGATGCAGGATTTGAACTTAGTTTTCTGGATGCATTCTTTTCACTGTGCCAAACTATTCCATGACCTTCAAAAAGATTCTAAACCTAAACTAAAGTTCATCTGAGTCATTTGCCTTCATAAAGCACTGTGTATCAACTAAGAATACCAAGGGCAGAAAGCGACAGACAAGACATAGCAATTGTTTTTCTAACAAGTTTTACATACAGCTCAAAGAAATCACAAAGACTGTGGCCAATGGACACATCTTAGCAATAGTTTGGTCTTAATAAAGTGCCTAAAAAATCACTAACCACAACCCCTGTGCTCTCCTAATTCTCCTGACATGGCCAGGACAGTTTGATGGCTCGCATAGCCTACACTCAGTCCTGTGGTAAAACCTGAGAGGAAGAAAAGCAAATCCCAAACACAGCACCGTTTTCTCCTGTGATCTGGATTTCTGCCACGTCAGCAAGGGCCACCTATAGAAAGTATACGTGGCCCAAACTTGCTCCAAGGCCAGAAGGGACTAGAAACAAGCCTGGAGGAGGAAAAGAAAGTTGCTAAATTTCACATTGTACTTGGATAATGACTCATGAAATTCCAGATTATGGGCAAGTCACTCCACCAGTTTCCTCATGTGACAAATGAGGAGTCCTTTTATGGCCAGAGATAAAGAAACAGATTGAAGGAAATCAAAGCTCCTGAAACATGAAGAGGAATCACTGAAATACACAACTCAAACTCAATCTCATTGTTGACTAATTGGAACCAACTTATAACTGACCCTCCTATTTGGCTTTATCAGGCTGTAAATCATGCAGGAGATGACTGCTCATCTTTCTCCTGACTAGTCACTTTCAGATTCCAACTGGTAGAAAGGAATGACCTTTGGGTTAGTAGGACAACTCTCCATGGACAACACGATAATGTCTTCCCTTACACTTGGGGATGGCAATATCTCATGCTTCAGTATGAAAGGAAGATATGGCTCTATAACTTTTAAATCTACTAGCAATGTCTTAAATTCATACGTATTTGTTAGGACTCCTTATTGTCGTGTGCTATTGAGTCAGAACATAGCTGATCCTCCAGCAGGTTTTCATAGGCTTTAAATCACACAGGAGATTGCCATCTTTGTCTCATGGAGCAGCTGGTGGATTCAAACCACATGCCTTTGGGTTGACAGCATAGGTTCTTATCACTCTGCCACCACAGCTCCCTAGGAATCCTAGGGAGATGCTAATGGTTAATACAGCTGGCTGCTAACACTAGTTGGAGGTTTGAGCTCACCCTGAGTTGCTTCAGAGGAAAGGCCTGGCGATTAACTTCTGTAAAAGCTGGCAATTGAAAAACCTATGGAGCAGAGTTCTACTCTGATATACATGGGGTCCGCATTAGTCAGAACTGACTTGATGGTAACATTTTTTTTAAGTAGATAAGGAAAGAGTACGATAAAGATCTGAGCCTTTATCATTCTTTTCTGCTATCCCAGAAGAGTTGGAAAAAGAAAGATGCTAATCTCATGAGTACAAAAACATAAAGCTGGGAGAAGCTACTTGGTCTATGGGAGAAAGATTGACAGTTTCTGCCTGTTACAGATTATTAGTAACTTACAATGCTGACTATAGATAGTAATGGGTTGATCAGACAATGCAATTAATGAGCGTAAATTAAGTCAAAAGTCTAGAGACTTAGTCTGTAGACTAAGGTGCCTCTGGTACAGGCTGTGGTCTTTGTTATGTATCAGAGAGTTGGACAATGACTAAGGAGGATAGAAGGAGATTTGATGCCTTTGAGCTTTGGTGCTGGGGAAGAGTATTGAGGGTACCATGGACTGCTAGGAAAACAAACAGATTTCATCCTGGAGAGGGTTAAACTGGGTGGCTCCTTGGAGGCAAGATTCTGAAGCTCCATCTAACATACTTTGGACATATTGTAAGGAGGAACCGGTCCTTGGATAGGGACATCATGCTTGGGAGGGTAGAGGGACAGCGCAGTAGGGAAGGCCCTCTATGAAGTGGATTGATTCAGTGACTGGAGTAATCAAGTATGGGTGTGCCAGAGACAGTGCGATTGGCACAGAACAGAGCAGAGTTTAGGGCTGTTGTACATAGGGTCACTGTGAATTGCAAATGACTCGATGGCACATAACAACAAACAACAACAAGTAAAAAGCAAAATGTATTTTGGAGATGGAATGAAAGAAACAAAAAACCTACAAAGTTTGAAAGACATTGATAGAAAATATTTATAGCTCTGGAAACTTGATAGAAAGTTGATTCAACCACAATTGTTTGCTTTTCTTTGATTTATACACAAACCTGTATGAGACAGTTTGGTGGTTTCTCAATAAGCTGAACATATTCTTTATGATGCAGCTATTCCACTGTTTGGAATATATTTGGAAAATTACAACTGAGGCACAAAAGGAAATCTGTACAAACACCAATGCCCATAGCAGCATTATTCACTATCACAAGAACATGGAAACAGCCCAAATGTCCAACCACAATTGAATGGACTGAGAAATTATGGTACATTTACGTGATGGAATACTACGCAATGATTTTGAAAATCTCTACCTAACTTGTGAGGGACTGGAGAGCATTATGCTAAATGAACTAACTCAGTTCCATAAGGACAAATACTGTATAAGATCATTATTGTAGAAGTAGAAAGATAACAAGTAAAGTGTGTATGAGAGTCCACAGGGGGTGGGGAGCATAGGGATGAGAATGGGAGAGGGATAACCGTAGGGTCGCACAATTTGATGGGTGAAGGGATGGGTGGGTAAACGAAATGGAAAAGATCTGGTGTGGAAAACAATGCATATGTACTTTGTAAGTAAACCAATATAAAAGAAAAAATTACAAAAAAAAAAAGACATTTAGCATGTTTGACCCACAAAACTTTTTGGATAGCATTACAATGCATTTCACACCATGCTACCAATATTTAATCATTATGAAATTGATCTTCTTCACAATTTTATTCATAATTTTTCATCCACACAGGTAAATGCCTTCACTTAGTATAATAAACAAAGGTAAGAATCTTTCTTGTGTCATCCACTCTTTGTCAAAATCCATCAGCAATAATATAATTTTTTTTCGATGTCCTCCTCTGAATCTGGGTTGAATTTTTGCAGCCATTTCAAAGTTAGTTATCTTCAGCAATTTCTTACTAGACTGTGATATTAATAAGACTTGTTAATTTCCATAATCAGCTTAATAGATTTTCTTGGGAATGGGCATGGATATAGATCTCTCCCTGTTGACTGGGCAGGGAAATATCCTCCAAATATCTTGACATAGATGAGTAGCCACTTCCAGTATGGCATCTGTTTGTTGAATTGGTCTACCGTCAATTCCTACAGCCTTGTTTTTCATCAGTAACTTCAGTACAAGTTGCACTTCTTTCAGAATCAGTGGTTCTTCATCATATGGTACTTTCTGAAGTGACTGAATGCTGACCAATTATTTTTGGTGTGATGAGTGTATATTTCTTAACTTTTTTTCTTTCTCCTTTTAATGCTTTCAGTGTCACTCTTTTTGCCAATGTTGTTGTTGTGTACTGTAGAGTTGGAACTGACTCATAGGTGACCCTCCAGCAGGTTTTCAGAAGCAGTTAATCACACGGGAGGAGATTACTCATCCTTCTCCCATGGAGCAGCTGGGGGCCTCAAGCTGCATGCCTTTGGGACTGCAGTGCAGCTTCTTGCCAGTAGGCCACTACAGTTCCCTCCCCCACTCCCCCATACAATACTTAAATATTGTATTTAGAGGAAAGAACTTTCTCTTCAGTACTTTCAGTTTGAAAAATGCCAAGAGTGTCTCTTATTTCATCTGTATTATATACAAATCACAATACATCTGACTAACAGAAGCCAAGTTAGAATATTGAATAAATATAACACTTATAAATGGAATTGAATAGATTTTTAGACAATATTAGTAATAATAAAGGGAGCTTGGGTGGCATACACCAAAGGGAGATTGCACTGTTGTTCTAAAGGCTCCAGTTCAAATCCACCAGTAGCTTGAGAAAAAGATGGGCATTCTCCTCCTGTGTGGTTTACAGCCTTGGAAAACCTTCTGGAAGGTCAGCTATGAGTCAGTTAAGAATTGATGATAATGATGCTGAGAAATCTTTTTTAGTAGTGGTAAAACAATAATGTGTAATCCACAATATGCTAAGCAAATATTGGCCATTACTTGAAATTTTACTAATCTGAAACTACCTGACCAAAGCTTAAAATCACAACCAATAGAGTGCTTGCAATGGCATGAGTTTGAGGCTGTAGAACAATTCATGGTCCAAAGTATGATTCTCAATGAGAAAGCAAAGACAAGATTTTAAAAGTTATGAACCTGCCTAAAATTATAAAACTCAAGTTATGACATGTCAAGCAAAGACCTTGTAAGCCAAGTCATTATTTCATGACCATTTTACTTCTCTTTCTTGACTCTTACGCAATGACTACTTTATATTTTCTAACTCATTCTTGTCAACATCCCCCCCCATTGATATTATTCAGAAAAACTTCAAAGGTAGGAAAGATTTAGGAAAGCAGAATTATAGACTTCAAAAAAGCAAAATAATGGCTTTAATACTTAATCATTGTCTGTCAAGCTTGAAATAGGAACAACTTGAAGAGTTATCACATTATGCATTAATAAACTCCCCCAAAAACAACACAACAGAAGTAATATTCAGTTGGTTATGAGCACAAGTATTGTTCTCCTTATTCCTTACCAAAGAAATCTCAATTTCATGACTAACATAAAGGATAGAAGGGTTGCTTGTCAGTAGTAACAGCGCAACATTGGAAATGAAGCAAGCAGGGCAGCCGGGAGATCTTTTCATCTCTTCTCTACTATTTAGTGCCAGCCAGTGTTGGCTTAGTCACAATGTAGAGTCATTATAGTATGTTGGGGGGGAAAACCTGAGAATATCATATAATAACTTAAGTGAGGATAGTTCAGGCCTTTAAAACAGTCATTGAAGACAAATAAGCAAGGGTATGAGCTTTCTTGTCTGTAAATGATAAGATTTTAGATAGGATCTCTCAAAGTCCAAGCGGCTCTGACAGTTTAGCATTTTCATGCCACATGAACACAAAGCCTGGCAACCAAGCATGAAATGCAGGAATTGAGTGTCACGGACCCGAATGTCATTCTATGAGCAGATATTGAACATATTAACTCTATAATCAGACAGAGTCTGTGTTCTCTTTACTTGGGCATTATCAGAAGTAATATAAACCACTTATTGAGTATTAAAAAGAAGCAATATGTTTCAATTAATGTCTTATGCTAACTTAGGTGGTGCATCTAATAGAATTAAGCAGCAAACTCATGCAAGCAAACTGGAAGACTCATCCATGCATTCATTCATGCCTCCAGCATCTATTGTGTGCCGAGCATAATTATAAGCCCTGCAGGGAGAGAGCAGAGAATCAGATCACGGATGCCACCCTTGTCAATTTGTTCACACAGAAACAATAAGAAGGAACTCCACACAGGACTGGAAAGCTGAGAAAAGGGGAAAAGACAGGAACACCAAATGCTAGAGCAAATACAAGAGTTCCAAGCCCAGCCTCAATTACTGTTATACAAATGTAAACACACAGGAATGGTTCATGTTTGCCCTCCGCCAAGCCTATAGACTGAAGAGAATAATCCTTCATTTTATGCTTAAAGGGACAACATCAAAGGGGTTTAAACTCCAGATGTGGGGAAGCCAAGACTCACACAAAGAGAAATCAAAACACTAGTTTGGCAATAGAAGCTTTTGATACATTTTTCTTTATTATCCTTTTCTTTAAAGAAAATTAAAATAAACATTTCCTGAAGTTTTGAAAAATCTAGCATGACCCTGCAGTTCTAGACAGAAGCAATCTATGTAATTCATCTGAATTAAAAGGCAAAAAATTGCCCCGAAGCCATTCTAAATCCTGGCTGACAGGAGTTCATAATAAACCTTTTTTTTTTTTAAAAAAAAAAAAAAAAAACAACACACCAAACCAAACCCTTGTTTTAAAATTTAAAAAAAAAAAAAGCAAAGAAGTTCATAGCAATCAAGATGTCCATGTGAAACAATATTTGATTCTCTTCAACATACACTATCATGTTTTTTGCATGTGAAAACCAGGCAAAAAGTTTGTCTTGGATAATGAACTACTGCCTTTTTATTGGATACATTCTCCTTCCAGGTTGATAAACGGCTAAGTACTTGGCCAGGAACTGAAAGGGCGGTGGTTTGAATTCACCTTGAGTTGGTGATCTATGTCTAAAAAATCAGCCATTGAAAACTCTACAGAGCCCAGTTCTGTGACACACTTGGGGCTGCTATGGGTGGGGCACTGTGTGTGTGTGTGTGTGTGTGTGTGTGTGTGTGTGTGTGTGTGAAAGACAGAGGAGAAATATGTGTGTGTGTGTGTGTGTGTGTGAGAGAGAGAGAGAGAAAGAGAAATAATATAGCATGGTCTGTCAGGAGAACAAATACATCTGTCTTTTAAAATGTGCAGCCAAGATACCCTTTAATAATGAGAGTGGTCACAAAAACATCCCTGCACCCTCTGATCCAAGTATTTCCACCTTTGAACCTTCCTAACTGCAACTCATGGAGAAGGCTTGGGATTTCTTAGGCCAAAGGAAGGCACTTGTCACATTTTTCCAGAGGACAACACACTCCTGCACTCTCTAATCTAGGTATTCATCCTGCTTCAAGCCCTCGGGCCACAAAAGAGGAGCTCCAATACACAGGTTCTTTAGAGGACACCCCCCCCTCCCCTGGGACATTACACAATTATAACAGCCCAACATCTACCAAGAAAAGATTCACATAATGAAAGTGGTCAGACTGTCTAACTTTGGATTTGTTAGCAGGAAGGGCAAAACATGAAGACTCCTTAGAGAGAAAGATGGATACAATGGCTATAATAATAGGCTGACTCGTAACAATGATTGTAGGGAGGGTGCATAATCAGGCAGTGTTCCGTTTTGTCATTCATTTTTTTTTTAAAAAGAATAT
>NW_006399949.1:5224852-5257653 GCF_000299155.1 Elephantulus edwardii
TTTTTTATTCATTTTAATGGATATTTACAGAGATTTTGGATTTCCATTCATTCATTGTTACACTTTTGTCCCTGCCCACCCCTCCCCCCACAAAGTTCGCTCTTCTCCTAGAAAAATTCCTACATTGGTACACAATCCCCGCACAGCTCTCCCCCCTCCCCAGCCCCAAGTACACTCCAATAGGCAAACCTCATTCGGAACTCTTATGATAACCATAATACCCTATCATATATAGCTTTTAAACTGTTCTCTCCCTCATCTGTTTCAATGCAGTATACATAACTTATTCAGTTTTTCTCAGTCTTACCCAAACCCTGATGTCAGTCCCCATCTACAACAGTTCGTTTTGTCATTCATAATGCCACTGAGTCAGAAATAGCTGAATGACACCAAGCAACACCATGATAACATGCACTTAGGTAGTAAATCAAATTAGTGAATGAAATGAGATAGGAGTTAAGACTGCCATAATTGTCCTTGAGATTTTAAATAAGACAGTTATCCCCTGAAGCACCGAAGCCTTCTCTGTAAAACGGAAAGCTAAAATGTATTCCCTCCAACTCTATGAACTATAGAATGTAATTTAGAAGTTCTCCACACACGTGAGTTTTCACCATTCACAAAAATGCTTTTACCTGCTTCAGGATTTCCACGTCCTTTAGCTTGAGCCAAGATCACATTAACTGGCCTCTGAGAAAATCTGACTCTAGGACTATTAACTCCTTTGTGAAATAAACAATATAAAACATGTGTTTTCTGCACAACTTTGTGATCAGCATGGGGGATACGGAATGACCAAAACAGCTTCTCTGCATTATAAAAGCAGAAACTTGGGGACTGAATAGGTGAGAAGATGATATTTAGTGGTAAGTGTTATACCACTAGTGTTAGAAAAAAGGTCTCTGGGAGTAAAGACAGGAAGCAGGTAATTTCCCCTGGTGGGGAAGGTCAGTAGTACCACACTTGAACCTCTGAAAGAATCAGTCCTGGAAATGCCAAATGTCCTTCAGTTTGGTACAAAAATGTGGATTAAGTATGACACATAAGCATCTAACTTGACACATAAGCATCTAACTTAACCCTGAAGAGCAGGCTGAGAGTGGACAAAAAAAAAATACCCTCTTCACATCTTCTACCCATGTAAGGAATACAAAAGCAGAACCAACCAACCAAAATTACCGTAACAAACAACCCCCTATAGAAACAAAACACAAATGAACCAATCAAAGGAATAAAACAAAACATGGAATTGTGCAACAGTAGGAACAAGAATGTGGTCTAACGAAGGATGAAGACATAAATTACAGCCCTGTAAGTACATTTCTTGTGTCCCTGCCACATCATAGCAAGTATCGTCATGCTGAAAAGAGCATGGGGCATGAGTAGTATTCAGACCAAAGTTAGGAGATACTTCCAAGGGGCTGAAAGAGGAGAACAGATAAGGCTAACTTACTGTGAATTGTTGAAATCTAATATTTTAGAAAGAAGGGTTAGTGGAAGATGTTGTTACTCATGGAATCTTGGTATCTTGGAATCTTCCCCAAACAGGCAAAATAAATAAAACCATAACAAAATAGAGATATCTTTTATGGTAATGTGAACATTGTACAATAAAAAGATGTAGGAAATCCTTTATGCATAAATACATGCATAAAAACTTGCTTCTCTCTTTCAGATGAAGAAAAGCAAAATCTGTAAATAGTTTATACCAAAAGAATCAATAGTGCTTCTGAAAACTTCCTTGAAAGAACAGATTAAATATCCTCAGAATTTTTAAACTCTTGGGGATCATTTTCCTTTTTGGTGGCTCGTGGTTGTTGGAAAGACTCTAACTAAATGAATTTGGGGATGACTGAGGCTGTAAGTGGCTGGATTTGTAGGTGAGGACATTTTGCTTAGCTAAATCTTTCATCCGACAAGCTGCCAAGCTTCCAGCAGCCCTTCAAGAACAGAAAAGCACGTTCAAACTAGTCGGGTCTGTAGACAGAGGGATGTTAATTGCTTTACCCAGATTCTCCTGAAGCTTCTTACATGCAGAAGCACAAATAGAGCCAAGCCATATATTCCGCCTCTAGGATCTAACCTTCCACCTGTGGAAAGGAATTCAAGTTTCAACTCCGTCTCCTGCTACACGTTTGCTTTGGAGCCTAATTACCAATGAAGTTTGATGACAGCGTCAGTGGCTCCAGGGGCTTCTTGTTCCTTCCAAACAAAACAAAAAACAAATTCCTGAAGCAAGACCTGAAATGTACCACTGGGAGTTCAGAATCGGTGATGCAATTCCAAACTGGAGCTGGCCTCCTCATCTTCCCACTGGCAGCTTCCCTGGAGAGTCTGATGCATGACTGTGGATCAGCTTTGACAAATATTTACTGAGAAGTGACTATTATTTTATTAATGATCTTCATTTGCAATCATTCACTGATTTTGTAGCCAACAAACACTTCCACAGACATTAACTCACTTGATGGCCACAACTCCATAAAGGAAGTAACACAGAGCAACACCTATTAACTCAATAAGCTGGGTAAAAGTTTGCCCTGTTGGCAAGTGGCAAAACTGGGAACTAGAAATCGAGAATTGCATGTATTTCTTTCCAAACATACTCTTAGGATACAGGAAGACGCATGACCTTTAGAATTTCTATTATACCAGTCAAGGCCAAAAGAACCAGGATATGCTCAACAGACTGTCCACGAATCTATAGTGCATCCTAGTTTTGCCTCCGCAGAGCATACTTTTCTCAACAGACTTAATCTTAACACTATTTAAATCCATTTAACTCTGACATGGACTTCTTAGCAAAAAAAGCAGGCTCCCTACTACTGAAAGTGGCAAAGCAGAACTTTCGTAACTACTTATTTAGAAACTCCCTTATTGAGTGAGAGGTTTTTCTACATAATATGTACTAGTTTGTTGTATACTGTTCCATTAGTACCAGCTCGTAGCTAACCCTCCAGTGGTCGGAGGCAGTAAATTACACAAGTATTGATTGCTCATCTTTCTTTCCTGGAAAAGTTGGCAGATCTGGACCATGTGTTTTTGGGTTGACACTGCAATCACTTACCACAGTGGTAAGAATTTGTGCTGCAATTGCAAAGGCATGCAGTTCAAACCCAACAGCTGCTTCACTGGAGAAGGATGAGCAATCTCCTTCCAAACAATTTACTGCCTCTGAAAACCTACTGGAAGATCAGCTATGGGTCAGTTTTGACTCAACAGCAAAAAACCACAGGCCGTCAGAACTCCCCAGAAAATAGTAAATAGTATTTTATTATTTTTCAGTTGCATGATAACAACTTTGTGGCTTAAAATAACACACACTTACTATCTCACAGTTTGAGTGTTGGCTGAGATGGATTCTCATTGGTTGATTTTCCTGGAATCCTTCATATTTTTTGCCAGATAAATTTCTTGTAGCCACACAACTGAGGGCCCTGGGTTTTCACTGTACCAAAAAGAATTAATTGCCCTGGCATCATTTCAGGCTATACTATGTGATCAACAATCAATGATAATTAAGGAAAAAGTTCAAAGGGCACCAAAGGCATCGCCAAAAAATAAGACACCAGGAATTGGTGGGATACCAATTGGCATGCTTCAACAACAGATGTACCCTTGGATGTGCTTCCTGTGCCAGGACATTCGGAAGAGAGCCACACCTGGCCAACTAAGTGGAAGAAGTCTATATTTGTTCTTACTTCAAAAAAAAAAAAGGTGATCCAATAGAAAATTATCAAACAACTTCATTAATATCACAAGCAAGTAAAATCTTTCTGAAGATTATCCAAAAATGGCTAGAATAGTGCTTCAACATACAACTGTCAGAAGTTCAAACTGGATTTAGGAAAGGCCATTGCACCACAGATATCATTGCTGATGTCAGATGAATCTTGGCTAAAAACAGTGAGTAGCACAGTCTCTATTTGTCGTGTGTAACTTATACTTGGACCAGGAGGCAATCGTCAGAACAGAGCAAGGGAACACTGCATGGTTCAAAATTGGGAAGGGCGTACGCCAGGGATGCATCCTATCTCCATACCTTTTCAACCTATATGCAGAACAGATTATCCGGGAGGCTGGGCTCTATGAAGAGAAATGTGGGGTCAAGATTGGTGGACGATTTATCAACAACCTGCATTATGCGGATGACACAACCCTGCTTGCTGAAACTGAAGAGGACCTGAAGCACCTGCTGCAGAGTGTCAAGGACTGCCGCCTACAATATGGATTGAGGCTCAATGTCAGGAAGACAAAGATTCTCACCGCTGGACCAATTGGCAGCATCAGGATGGATGGTGAAGAGATTGAGATTGTACACAGCTTTAGTTTGCTTGGCTCTGTAGTCAACAGTCTTGGCACCAGCAGCCAGGAAATTAAAAGGCGCATTGCCATGAGAAAGTCTGCTGTTAGGGACCTCTCTAAAGTGCTGAAGAGCAATGGTGTCTCTCTGGAGACTAAGGTGCATCTGATACAGGCTATGGTCTTCGCAATCACTTGTTATGCATCAGAGAGTTGGACAATGACCAAGGAGGACAGAAGGAGAATTGATGCCTTTGAGCTGTGGTGCTGGAAAAGAGTATTGAGAATACCATGGACTGCTAGGAAAACAAACAGATTTGTCCTGGAAAGGCTTAAACCGGGTGGCTCCTTGGAGGCAAGGATTCTGAGGCTCCGTCTAACATACTTTCGACATGTTGTGAGGAGAGACCGGTCCTTGGAGAGGGACATCATGCTTGGGAGGGTAGAGGGACAGCGCAGGAGAGGAAGGCCCTCTATGAGGTGGATTGACTCAGTGACTGGGATAATTGGGATGGGAGTGTCAGAGACAGTGCGATTGGCCCAGGACAGAACGGAGTTTAGGGCTGTTGTACACAGGGTCGCTATGAGTCGCAAGCGACTCGACGGCACATAACAACAACAACAACAACAGTTTTTGTTTGTTTTTTACTTTTATTTTTTGCTATGCCAAGGCATTTGACTGTGTATATCATAACATATCATAGCTAACATTGAAAGAAATGGGAATCTCAGAACACTTAATTGTGCTCATGTGAAACCTACACATAGATTAAGAAGCTGTCATGCTAACAGATCAAAGGAACACTTCATGGTTTAAAAATCAAGAAAGGTATATATCAAGGCTGTATCCTTTCTACATACCTGTTGAATTTGTATGCTCAACATATCATGCCAGAGGCTGGACTTTATGAAGAGGAATGGGGCATCAGGATTAGAGCAATACTCATCAACAACCTGTGTTATGCAGATAGCACAAACTTGCTTGTTGAAAGGGAGGAGAACGTGAAGCACTTGCTGCTGAAGTTCAAAGACTATTGCCTTCAACATGGATTACATTGCAACATCAAGAGAACAGAAATCCTCACCACGGGGACAATAAGCAGCTTCATAGATGCAGAAAAGATTGAAGTTGTCAATTATTTCATCTAGTCTCCACAATCAAAACACTTGCTTTGCACCAGCAGTCAAAAATTAAAAAAAAAAAAAAAGTTGTCGAGGACTTTTTGAAAGTACTAAGGGACAGTGATTTTAGTTTAAAGACTAATGTGCACTTGAGTCAAATCACACTCTTTTCAGTTACTTCCTATGCATCTGAAAGCTGGGAAATTAATAAGGATGACAGAACAATTGATGCCTTTGAGTGGTGGTATTGCAGAAGAGAACTGAATGTCCCATGGATTGTCAAAAGAACAAATAGGTCTTAGAGAAGGTGAAACTAGGGTAGTCCTTAGAGGGAAGGATGGTGAAATTTTGTTTCACATGCTTTCACAATGTGGTTAGGAGAGGCCGGCTGTTGGAAAAGATATTATGCTTGAAAAGGTGGAGGATCAGTGAAGGAAAGGAGGACTCTCAATGATGTGGATCAATATGGTGACTGTAACAATGGACTCAACTCTATCAGAGATGATGAGGCTAGCACAGTTAGCACAAGGTTCAGTTCCATTTTTCAGTGTCACTATGCATTGTAGCTGACTCAGTACTTTACAGTAACAAAATAATAATAGCTGTAGGCTTCCCTCAGGCCTTAGAGTTAGGTTATCATTTTAAGTGATCATGTATGTTTCAACAACATGGCTAATTACCTCCTCAAGGAAGTTCAATTTGCTAAGATATGTAGTAGTTATATCATATCATTATTGTCACCTTCTGTTGGCTGGAAGCAAGTCACATATCACACCTACACTTAAAGAGAGACAGGTGGTGAAGTTCATTGGGGCCACTCTAGAGTCTTTATGCCACTAGTATCTGTGCAGAAAGTCAAAGGTCCTTGTTCACTTGCTCATCTAATTTCTATAAATTCTATATATTTTCATCCATTAAATTCTCATAAAAACTTAGGATACTATCCTGCACATTCTAAGATTACTACTGTCAGAAACAATGAAAAATACCAAGTGTTGGTAAGGATCTGTAGAATCTGAACCCTCCTTCATTGTTGATGGTTTGATAAAGTTAAGAATAGAATGACCATATATCCTAACAACTCCACTCTTAGGTATCTATACCCAGATGTCTTTAAAGCAGAGACTCAGATTCTTATACATTAAAGTTCAAGGGAGCATCACTCCAATAGCCAAAAGGTGAAAGGAACCCAAGTGTCCATCATCAGTTGGAGTTTTTAAATAATCAGAAAAAAAGCCATAAAGAAGAACCAAGCCTTGATACATGCATTGACATGGGTGGATTTTTAAAATACATTCTAAGTGAAAGAAAGGTAGACACAAGTGAATAGATATTATAATATTTCCCTTCTATGAAATGTCTAATGTGACAAATGTATAAAGACAGAAGATTGTATTAGTGGTTACCAGGGGCTTGAGGGAAGACAAGGGAAGAGTTAGTATTAAGAGTTCCTGAGCTTCTGTTGGGTTGACGGAAAACTGTGCAGCTAATAAGTGATGGCTGTACAATAGGGTGAACTGAATTAGTGTTACTGAATTTGATAGTTAAAAAGAGCAATTCAGTTGTTGTATATATTTTGTCACAATAAAATAAAAAGAGATCCAGGACACACTAACCCATATTTACCATCACATTTAGGAAGCTTTTCCTTTACCATTCTTAGGGGAGGAAGCAGTGATGCATGCCTAGAATATTGAAAGCATAGCTTATAGGGACTGCAATACTCTCATCTTTATGATGCTTATTAAAGCACAGTTAAAGGAGGTGCTGCTTAACCAGGGATCGAGCATTGCACTGAGTTAAAGAATCTGGGTTCTCAGCAAGTTCTCTCACAACCACTTTTATTCTAAAATTAAGGGGGGAAAAAATGACTGACGTGGCCAAAAGATCCTGTTATACTGTGTGTACCTAGTACTGAGAAGCAAGAGGCCAGGACTGTAGAATTCTGGGCTTGTCCTCTAGGGGCCCTGTTCAGAAAGGGTGTTCTTGTCAGAAGCTTTAAAGAAGGAATGTGCTTAGCGAGAGACCAACAATGGCCCTTTATGTACAGGCAGAGGACTGGATCCTTGGGCCTAAAGAGATAAGAGCCTCTAGAAGCAGCTGAGGAAGCTATTCTACCTGGGAATTTACTTTTCTCTAAAGTTAGAGACTGATCCCTGGAATCTTAATCATTGTTTCTTCCCTTTATACATCAGTCTAGAGAGCTGAGCATCACCCTCTCCATCTCTGCACCTTTGCTAATTTCATAGCTATCTCAATGTTGCCCCATCTGGAGGGATGCAGCACACATTTCCCTCTTCCCCATTCTTGCCAAACCTGGTAGTACAGACTATAACTCGTCAAACTATAGAGCTCTTGCCTGGTCCCAGAGCCTGAAAGACCCTTGTACTTTCTTGAAGCAGAATAGAATGAGGCTTGAGAAGCCTTAGCATCCACACACAAATGATTTTTGTAATACAAGCCACAGATCCTCACTGCAAATATTATTCATGTTAATTTCTTTGTGTACTGAATGGTGTCCACCTATTATAAAATAGAAGAGAAAAAAATTGTGATTGCCCTCAGATCTCTATACAACTTCACTATACAACTCTATACAACAATTGATGCCTTTGAGTTGTGGTGCTAAAGAAGAGTATTGAACATACCATTAACTGACAAAAGAATAAACAAGTCTGTCATGGAGAGGGTGAAAACAAGCTACTCCGTGGAAATAAGAATTCTGAAGCTTCATTTCACATACTTTGGGCATGTAGCCAAGAGGGACCAGCTCTTGGAGAATGACATCATGTTTGGAAGGGAGAAGGGACAGTGCAGGATAGGAAGACCCCAGATGAGAAGAATTGACCCAGTGACTAAAGCAATGGGAGTAGGTGTGTTAGAGATAGTGAGATTGGTCAGGATAGGGCAGGATTCAGAGCTCCTGTACATAGGGTTGCTTTGAGTCACAGCTGACTCGAAGACACATAACAACAATGCGTATAAGACATATCCAACTAAATAACATAAAACACAACAGACAAAGTAGCAAAATCAGAACGTGAGATTAAAGAAGATATGACCAAGACTTTTACCCAGGATAGGGGCATTGTTTTTAGAAGACATGACATTTGCATTGGGCCTTAGAGAACAGGACATGCACGTGTGCAGGTGGTGGCGCAGGATACCTAGAAGAAGCAAGTTTGAAGAAAAGCATAATGATGAGAAAGTCTATTTCTCAAGCAAGGGGTATATGAAAGGAATGAGGGGAGAGTTTGCTATCAAATCATGGAGGGCCTACAATAACAAGAGAAGATATCTGGGCATTACTCCACAGAGTGTGTCATTGTGCATTGGCCACTAAGTCACCCATCTCTTTGTATATACTTTTCTTCTCATAAATATCATTTTATTATGAGGCATTGCTCATGTGACACTCATAAGGCAGAAGCTTCCCAATAAGACTGGAACAAATAATGATGACAGTGGATGGGGGGGATGGAGTAGGGGGAGTGAAATTCACACTGAAGGTTACATGATGACTCTATTATGGAAACCTATACAAACTAAGCAGTATTGGGCTGGTCTTCCCTTGAAGTCCATCACAAATGGTAAACACTAGGTGCACAAAGAAGCTTGAGCTGCTCTCTCTGAAGAGGTAATCTGTTCTCTGTAAAGGAGAGTCTGGAAGCATTTGCAAGCGTGCTCTTCCCTGAAGTCAGGCCTCTGGCAGGGGCTTCTGAGCAGAAACCTGTGAAAGGCTATGGAGAACTAGCTGTACTCAACACAGAGCAGAGCGGAGCAGAGCAGGGTGGCTCATAAAGACCCAGGGGAAGGGAGGGCGGGGGGAGAGGCTGAGGGGGTGGAGAGAGGAAAGAAAGGCTAGGTATGACTCTGTCACTGGGTATCCTTGGTAACCAGAAAACATCTTGTACATTCTGCTCCAAGTTCGGCAGCACATGGAGGGGAAACGTGCCCTACTTCTGTCAACATCAACAGCATGGGAACAGGACATCTCTGTGTCTCAGCTGAAGTGGGAGCAGTGATTTTGAAGGTCCTTAAACCTTAAGAACCTTGCAAAAAAAGAGAGACAATGAGGTGGAATGTGTGTGTATATACCTACTTGAAGGGAGTAGTGGAGAAAAGTTATCAGCAAGAGTGAGGAGGATGGGATTGTGGGGAGTCAGAGCACTGGAGCAGCATGTGTACGCAAAGCAACCTCCAGTCCACTGAGCTGTCACTACCCATCATGCAAAGGGCTTGACTGAAGAAGACCCTCTCTCCTAACATAGGAGACATGGTCCAAGGTGTTATTCTTAGCTTTCTCCTCAAATATGTAAGGACACAGGGTTCTAGGAGGAAAGCTTCCCATCCCTTGTGCATGCCTGTTTCATCATGTGTTTCTGCTCTAGAAGATACAATGTTGTTGTTGTTGATTGCCATCAAGTAGAGCATGACTCATAGCAACCCTATGAACAAAAGGCCTGAAGCCTTTCTATAACTACTGACATTTATCAAAGTTCAGTTTCTGGAGGCATGTTGTTTAAGAAGTGGATGACACTCCTGCTTCCAAATAGATATCTAGAAAACCTCCCTGTCCAGACTGAGACCCACAGCTGACTGCCCCTACTGTAAGCCTCTGTCACAAGAACTCCTCTCTTGCTGAGGGATCAAGTAGAGTATGACTCTAGAGATCCTATGAACCACAGACCTGAACCCTGACCTACCCGTGCCAACCTCACAATCGCTGACACAATCGAGTCCACTGCTGCAGTCACCGTGCCAATCCACCTGGTTGTGGGCCTTCCTCTCCTTCGCTGTTACTGCAACTTTCCAAGCATGATGTCCTTCTCTAATGGATAGCCTTTCCTAACAACATGCCCAAAATATAGGAGACAAAGCTTCACCATCCTTGCCTCCAAGGAACACTCTGGCTGCCCCATTTTATTTATTTATATTTTATTTTTTTTACAATCCATGGGAAAACTAGGCTACTCCTTGGAAACAAGGATTCTGAAGCTCCATCTGACATACTTTGGACATGTGTCTAGGAGGGACCAGTAATTGGAGAAGGACATAATGTTTGGAAGGGTGGAGGGACAGTGCAGGAAAGGAAGACCCTGGATGAGATGGATTGATTCAGTGACTCAGGTAATGGATGTAGGTGTGTCAGAGACAATAAGATTGGCTCAAGATAAAGCAGGGTCCCCAGCTGTTGTGCATAGCGTCACTATGCACATATAGAGTCCCAGTTATCTGTCCTTGAATACATGTTCTTTTGGCAGTCCATGAGATATTCTCCAACATCAAAGCTCAAAGGCATCAATCCTGAGAGATAGTGAAGAGAGTGGGGGAGATACCAAATAATAACAATCATAATCTGAGGGGGAAAGATGGCCAATCTTCTCCCATTTAATTTACAGACTCAGAAATCCAATGGAAGGTCAGCTATGAGTCAGTTCAGACTCAACAGCAATGAGTAATGAACAAACAGTGGCCGAATGATGATAATTTTAAGCAAATGCATAAATAGCCGTTGTCAGACATCCTGGGTGGTGCAAACATTCAATGACATCTACTGCTACTGGAAAGGCTCATGTTTTGAGGCTTCCCTGAGGTACCTTAGAAGAAAGGTCGGACAACGCACTTCCAAAAAATTGGCTACTAAGAACACTGAGGAGCACGGCTGTACTTGGTCACAACAGAGGTCGCCGTGTGTCAGAATCAACCTGGCTAGCATCTGGTACTGGTGATAGGGAGCACACCAGGAAATGCTCAAAGCCTGTTTGTTTAGGTGTCTAAGTATGCATATATGTAAATAACACATACTTAAGGATACTCAGACATTCACATTCAAATCCTGTGTTTGTGAAGAGTATTTACTATTTCCACTTACTACGTCAGAACCATATAGAATGTTTCTTTGTCAAGATCATTTAGCTGGTTTCTGGTACCAAAAAAAAAGCAGGGAATCTTGCCCCATATAAAGCATCATTCTCTTTGCTATTGGTAGCAGAGATAGTAACCATGTTTTGATTCTTAAATAATAATAATTTATCATATTAATAATCAATAGTGATATATAATTTTAGAATTAATAAAGAACTTTTAAAAGCAGACACACAGAATATGTAGAGTAGGAAACTGGAAGCTGAAAGAGTGAAAATTTTGTGCCTATTATACTCCTGGCCCTTTGATGGATTCCTGCCCATCCAGAACACATGATTTTCACGTGTCCCTTCCTGCTTCCCTCCCAGCATCATTGTCCCACAGCACTTCAGGTTTCTAAGGTTCAGTATGTCATCATCTCCTTGGCCCTTGATGGCTACATTTATGAAGAACACTACAAGATTTCATTTTGGAATCCAGATTAAGCTGGAAAAAACAAGCCAATGATGACACTGGACATCTGGTACTTAAAATGATTCTTATGAAATTCAGAATAAGCATGGCCACTCATTCCACATCTATGGTGATACAGCTGCCATCCCACTCAGCACAAAACCCGTCCCTCGTGCATGCCAGTTTCATCATCTTACTTGTATTCAAGGACAGGCAGGATTCTCTGACAATTATACTAATTCGAGAAGCTCACAGAGAAATACAAAGACATACTGACCAAACTCAAATGGTATCTCCAAGTATTCTGCAAGGGGCCTTTCTTCATTCTGAATAAACACTGTCCAGAATAAACTCATTAATAGGCTGTAATTTTTCTTTGAAGTTAAGTATGCGACTACTGAGCATTTGAAATGTGGCTAGTATGACAGAGAAGCTGAAATTTTCATTTAATTTTAAAAATTTCTATTAACTAAAATAAGCCACATGTGACCCAACATTTGACGCATTGCAAGTGAGCTGGAATGTACTCAGAGCTGACCCTCCAGAGGGGTTTTGGAGGCTGTACGTAGATCACATGGGAGATTTCTCATCTTTCTCCCTTAGAGCTGCGGATGGATCTGAACTGTCAGGGAGGGTCAGGTTATCAGCACAACTCTCTATGAATTATGCTACTAGAACTATGTGTAACTAGCAGTTACCATACTGGAAAAAGCAGTTCTTACAGTCTAGACCAGTATCTTCAATTTACTCCTCATTTGTCCAATTTTGTTAAACTTCACATCATTTTCATGAGTAAATTCCCTTTTACGGAGGACAATACTGGGGCCATTAAAGATTAATTATCTATTCAAAACCACACAAAGGTCTATGGCAAACCCTGGATTATGATACAAGCCTCCTGCTTGTTATATGACCCTTGGTAGAGCAGTTAAACAATTAATTTGCGAACCAGAAGGTTGGTGGTTCAGATATGAAGATCTGCTTCCTTGAAAACCCACTGCAGTTCTGTTTTGTCCTACAGGGTCGCTGTGGATTGGAGTCAATTAGAATGGGTGTTTTTTTGGTTGTTACCCTGGTACTTTCATTCACTTAACAACACATTTCTGAGAAGAAAATGTGTATACACATATGAACAGATTATTGATACTCAAGTCATGACCACTGACTTGTTTTGTTCTTAAAATGACCTTGGTAGTGAAATATAATGGGTTTAAAAATAAGTCAGCCAGTCATAGAATTTAGACAGATAAACTGAGGTCAGAACATAAAGCTCATGACCAATTCAGATGGTGAGTCAAAGAAATAATTTTCAGAAATTTGAAAAGTTGAAAAAATAGTAAACAAACTAATAGCAACCCTATGAACAACAGACTTGAATCACTTGAGCTATTGCTGCAATCACAAGGTCAATCCAACTGGTTGGGGGTCTTCCCTTTTCACTGACCTTCTATCTTTATAAGCACAGTGTCTCTTTCCAATAAATAGTCTCTCCTAGCAACATGTACAAAAAAATGATGACCCTTCGCCATCCTTGCTTCCAAGGAGCATTCTGGTTACACCTTTTTCAAGACATATCTGTGCATTCTTTGGCAGTCTTTGAGATAGTCAGTACTCCTCTCCAACACCACAGTTTAAGGTATAAATTCTTCTTCCATCTTTATTCATTGTCCAGCTCTTATATGTATAAAGCAAATAACTGAAAAAAAACATACTACAGTATGGAAGCTGGAGTGGCAACCACTTCCTAAACAACATGCCTCCAGAAACCATATGAACTTTGATAAATGTCAATATTTGTAGCGGGGCTTCAGGCTTTTTTGTTCATAGGGTCTTTATGAGTTGTACTAGACTGGAAGGCAATTAACAACAATAACAACAACACAGCATGTCAGAAAATCTAAAAGTATTTAGGAGTCCTGGGAATGCAAAAAGAAAAAAAAAGAAATCCAACCCAAAACAAAACAAACAAACAAACAAACCAGAACACCCCCCCAAAAAAAACCCCACCCAATACTAAAACAAACTCCCAAAATTCCTCCCAGCAAAACAAAAACATTCTAATTTGTTTTACTTGTTCTTAACATTTACAATATTAAAAAAAAAGTGTTTGTTTTTTCCTCCCTCCCCCCTTAAATCTGTACCCAATAAAAACTGTTTCCAAACTGGGATGCCAAGTTTCCATCTGAATCCCATTTTATTTTATATCCTGGGGTGAACCCTCTTTAAAACAAAGATTTACACTGAAGCTCAGATGGACTTACTGCTGGAAGGAGATAAACCAGAGGGCAGCCATCTGAACTCCCTCAGTCTGAAGGACAGTGGGAAGGGCTTCTCTGCAAGAAACAAAGGTACAGCCGCAGACTGATCCTATAGATACTGAGTATCACCCACACATTTCCGACAAGCTAGTAGTTTTCACACTTTGTGGTCAGGTCATCCAGATTATTATCCAGCCTCTTTTCTCTCTGGCTCACTGATTCATTGGGATTCTTACCAGTGCTCTGGTAAGCAAGTAAGTGAGTCATAAAATATTCAAGTAAAACCACCAGAGAAAAAGATATGCTACCTAGTCCATGTCTCGAAATTTGCAGGACTGTGGGTCTTGGGGTTGCGGGGAGCCACCTTAGTATAAAGTTTATAGTTTTATATATAAGAAGAAGAAAAAAAAACAACCCACAACAGAAAACCAACTCTGAAGGGGGATTTATTTTGGAGGGATTTCACATTGACATAAGAAAGAATTTCCTGTGCATATGGTCCCCAATTTTAGACACAATGCATTCCTGGAAATTGTATCATAAAGCAGATCACCAGAAGGGAAAGCTGTGATTCTGACTGCTTCTTTCATTCAACAAACATCTACTGAATGCCCACTGTGTCCCAGGCACAATGACAAGCTTTGTCCTGTTTAGATATGGGCTAAAAACATTTGTGCATCAGAATGGGTAAAGCAGTAAGAACAGAAAGACGTGTTTACCAGGCTGTGTTCAATGATCAGAAAAGCAGATTGGGGAAGGGTGGGGACTGTGAAAACACTTTTGGGACCAATGAGTCTAGAACTTAATCATATACTACCCCAATCCGTGAGAGTGGTACTTAATTTCTGACTTTTCAAGCAGATGTTAGCCTCCCAAGATCACACTTTGTCAACCTAGATGACCTGAATCCCAGTAGCTTCCTTTCCAAACTGCTGCATCTAATCTTCTTGATTTCATTTCCCCCAGAATCTGTCACAGACCTTCCTGATGCCTTGACCCTCTATATTCAGACCCAATTTACCTTGTTTGAATATATGAACTATTTTTTTTAATCAAGAAGACAGTATTCATATGCAAAAATGGCAAATTTATTGCTTTTGAGTCAGAATTGACCTCATGGCTGACCCTTCAGTGGGTTCCTAAAGGCTGTCAACTACACAGGAAGAAACTGCTCATCGCTTTCTCAGAGCAGCTCATGGATTTGAACAACCTAACTGTGGTTGACTGTGCAGCTCCTTACCCCCTAGGCCACCAGAGTTCACTTTCATATGCCATGGTTTCCTGTTATCTGAGTACTGTACCTCAAAGAGTACATCTGCCAGCCACTCTCCTCACTTTTTTAGACAAGTGAGTATTCCCAATTATTTCTAAAATAATGTTTTCAATTACTATGGACTCTTCAAATGGCAAAGTTAGACATTTCAACATACAACTGTTCAGTATTAAGTTAGAAAATGTTAGGAAGATTGGAAAACATCCATTCTTTACCAGGCTAGAGAAATAAAGCACCAGGGAGCAAATAGCTTTTTATGGGAATGAACACTCTGCTTCCTTTGAGCAAAACTCAGTCCATGTAGAAAGTAATCAACATAAAATTCAGTTTGTTCTTAGGTTGGGTATATGCCCTAAAAGTTTTCAAAATATGTTTATTTCAAGATTAATGTTTATGGATATAGGAATGTAAAAATATATTTTTATAAATATGAATACTGAAAAACTATATACTATAACTTTTGAGGCATATATACAACCTTGAGAACAAACTAAATTTTCTGTTGTTTACCCTCTATATGGCCAGATGACTACCTTCTACATGGTCTGAGCTTTGTGTAAGGGAAGGACTATAAATGTTAGAGGGAAGTCTGGTGACTTAGAGCTAAGAAGTTGGGCTGTCAATCAAATCGCATGCAGTTTGAAACCACCAGCTGTTCCATGGGAGAAAGCTGGGCAATCTCCTGCTGTGCAGTTCATTACTTCTGAAAACCCACTGGAGGGTCAGCTATGAGCCAGCTCCAACGTGACAGTAAGTATGCAACAACCACCACATAAATGTTGCAAAAGTGCTCAAAAACAGGTTTGTAGAAAATATTTCTGGGGGGATTTGAAAAAAAAAAGTTATTGAAATGAAAGGAGTTTTAAAGTTTTTTTTAAAGAACTCATACACATATGATTGCTCTTAGCTATCATTCAGCTATCATTAGCTATTCATAGTGCACCCGTGAACAGCAGATCTGAACCTGGTCCTATCCTGTGCCATCCCCACAATCTCCGACACAGTCAAGCCCACTGCTGCCGTCACCATGTCAATCCATCTGGCTGAGGTCTTCCTCTCTTTCACTGTCCTTCCACCTTGCCAAGCATGACGTTCACCCAAAGAATAGCCTCTCCTAGCAACAGGCTTAAATTAAGTAAGATGAAACTTTATCATCTTTGCCTGACAGGAGCACTATGGCTGCACTCTCTCCAGAACATATCTGTTTTTCTTTTGGCAATCCATGGGATACTCAATACACTTCTCCAACACCATAGTTCAAAGGCATCAATTCTTCTGTCCTCCCTATTAATTGTCCGGCTCTCAGATGTATAGCAAATATAAACAAATTAGACATATATTTTACAACATACAGACACACACAAACCTGTGTTTCTATATACATACAAATAACTGTAATATAAATATTAAAAAAATATTATAGTAATTAATTGTGAAGTTTTTTTTTTTAAAAAAAACATTTTCAAAACTGTGTGTGAAAGTTTCCACAATGAAAATCACAATAAAAAGATTTAAATTAGTTACAAATACCAAGATAATCTGCAGAACTTGAAAAAGTATTAAACTGTAAGATCAAATCCAGATATTTATACAGTGCTCTTTAAGTATCAGAGTTTGTAAAGCACTCAATTCTAAAACTAAAATGAAAATCACTATTTTAAAAGCATGCCTTTCTAATTATGTACTTTATTAAAAAAGTATACTTTCAAAAATTATTTTCTTTGTCTTGCAATTAAAATTTATATGCCTTAGGATTGTTGCAACTAGTATAGAAAGGCCAGATATTATAGAGGGGAATGGAGGAGAGAGTCATACAGAAATCTAAAAAAGATGGTTACTATAGCAGAGCATTAAATTTAGGCTTGGTCTTGCAGCCTGTCAGGACAAGGAAGGAAACTGAATTTCTCTTAAAGGAGCCTCAGAGAAAATTCCAAGAGGAAACTGTCTTGTGTACTATTTTAATTACTTTGCCATGGTGGAAATATCTTTAACATCAATTTTACAGAACAAGAGATACTTTTTACTAAAGTAATGTCTTACACTGATCTCTCACAAAAGCCAAACAATGTTAAATTCTACTTCTGTGAAAACATTCAATGATGCGCTGAACTATGTAGTACACGCTTGTTGTTCTGTACCATAGAGTTGGAACCTACCGATAGCTGACCCTCTGGCGGGTTTTCAGAGGCAATTAATTGCACTGGAGGAGATTGCCCATTCTTCTCCCCCAGAGCAGCTGGTGAACTCAAACTGCATGCCTTCAGGATTGCAGTGCAGCTTCTTGCCACTAGGCTCCCAGAGCTCCCAGTATGGGCTTAGTGTACAGAAAGTTGATTCCAACTCTTGATGGCCCTTGGTTGGGTTTCTGAGACTACAGGTTTTAGAGACTGCCCATTTTTCTTTAGCATGGTGGTTGGTGTTTTAAAACAACTGATCTTTCAGTTAGCCCAATACTCAACCTACTAAGACATCCTGGCTCCTGGCCTTACTACAGTCCACTCATTTCCATCAGGTCAATTTAAACTCGTGATGATCCTCTATTGGCTTTCCAAGACTGTAAATCCCAACAGAAGCAGACTGCCTCATCTTTCTCCATGGAGTGTTGGTTGGTTCAAATTGCTGCCTTACTATGCCATCAGTGTTCCCTGGGCTTACATTTATTAAGGCTTATTAAAGAATGTTGACAGGTATTATGTGTACCCTCTAATTGAATGTCCACATATCTGTAACACACACTGAACCTCTCAGTGTAAGAGTAGGCTTTCTGGTATATAGCCAGACTGTTTTGGTGGTGGTGGTGTACCGTTGAGTTGGAACTGACCCGTCAGCAGATTTTTAGGAATAGTTAATCCAAAGGGAGGACACTGCCCATCCTTCTCCCATGGAATAGCAGGTAGATTCGCACTGTACACCTTTGGGATTGTAGTGCAGCGTTTACCAGTAGGCCTTCAAAATTCCCCATAGACTGACTGGATTTAAGTAATTAAATTGGGGATGTGCTGCAATGTGAGGAAGTCAAGGAGAGGAGAACATAAAGAATATAATAATTCACGTCAGCAGGGCTTTGAAGAAATATTTTATGCAAACCTTTTGAGAATGGCTGTCATCATTTAATACTAATCACACACACACACACATACACAGAGACATAAAGAATTTTTCCTTGTTAAACATGACTTCCAAAGTATATTTATAAACATCTGTCCAAAAATAGTATGAAATGTTCAATGTGAGTATCCTTTGGCCTTTACTCAATTACACACACACACACACAAACACACACTCTCTCACAAAGACACACACACACACACACACACACACACACACTTTACAAAACAGCAGGCAGCATAAGGGGGAAATATTCTTGTTGACCTTTAAGCACAAGCGATGATTTATTGCTAACTGCACTTAATATGATGGCTTTCTAAATGTGCTTACCACATTTCCTTGGGAGATGCTGCTAAAAACAAAACTTACCCTATTACACAACAGTGACGATAACTCCTGAGTCGTGTGGACTGTGCGTGTGTAGTTTAAATCACAGACACTACGTAACCCTCTGAAACCTCTAGTCTGCTCCTAGTTAGGGTGCAAAGCTCCCTTTTCAGATAAGATAGTCAATTTGACCTCTTTGGGTAATAATGGTTGACCTATTCCAGCATTTACAGATCTTCCCATTGACTACTAGAGGTTAGTCCTCTTATCATAGCTCCCATTAAAGACCTTCCATGCCCCACCTCTATATGAGCTTTCTGTTTTAATTTTCTACCCCTGTCTTTCTCACTTAAGCCCCACTGGCCAAATCAGGACTTAATTCAAGCTCTGGTGACCTATTGGTAAAAAACTGTGCTGCAATCCCATAGGCGTGTGGTTCCAGTCCAGCTTTACGGGAGAGAGAAGCAATCTCCTCCTCTGTCATTCAATTACCTCTGAAAACTTGTGGAGGGTCAGCTGTGAGTTGGTTCTAATTCAAAAGAAAACAGCAATTACAATCACAACAACAAACTCAGTTCAGGCGCTCTTTGATCTCTCATCTCCTTCCCATCCCAACACTATCTGTCAAAGGTTCTATCAGACCCATCAGAAATACTAGCACCTTCACAGCATATCCCTGATCACTGAGCTAGAATTAGTTTCTCACCCAACATGCACTTCTATTAGAACAATGCTTCCATCAACTTCTAGTATTTTATATTTTTCCTTCCAATTATAAACTCTCAGAGATCAAGGTCGTGTTGTGTGGATCTCAGTAAATTCTGAAAGCCAAGTCTAAGGCAGGCATTGAGTACATATCATTTTTTTTTTCAACAGTTTTTAGAATTTTGAAGACCTGACCAATCAAAGTGAAACACACAGGTAAAACCAAGCCATTTCTGTGGAGCTAAATCAGACCCCCACTGAACCTACTGTTGCAGTTAGGTGTTGTCAGGTTGAGTACAACTCATAGCCACCCTATGATCTGAGCCCTGTCCTATCCTGTGCCATCCTCACAATCTTAACACTCTCAAGGCAATTGCTGCAGTCACTGTGCCAATCCATCTTGTCGAGGATCTTCCTTCATCTCTTTCATTGATTCTCTAACTATCCAAGCACGATGCATCTCACCAAGGAATAGCCTCCTCTAAAAACATGCCCAAAGTGTTTGAGACAAAGCTTTGTCATCTTTGCCCCTAAGGAACAATCTGGCTTCACTTTGTTCAAGACATATCTGTTTGTTCTTTTGGCAGTCCATATGATATTCAGCACTTTTCTCCAGCACCACAGCTCAAAGGAGTAAATTGTTCTGTTATTCCTTTTCATTGTCCAGCTATCTGATGCATAGCCAGTGACTGAAAAGACCATAGTCTTAATCAGAGGCAACTATAGGACAGAATAAAACTGTCCCATAGGGTTTTCAGTTCTTGGAATCTTTATAGAAGCAGATCATTACATCTTTTTCTCATTGAAAGTGGGTTTGAACTGTTGAGCCTTTTTTGGCTACCAGCTAATGGCTTTAAGCACTGAACTTCTAGGCTGCTGCTTATAGGAACAACAGAGATGGCACAACTTCTTAAGATACAGAAGCATACATATGCTGTCATTTTAGAGATGAGGGGGGAAAAATCCTTACATCACCACTAACTGAATGCTCTTGACAAATGTCTTAAAGAGTTCCTTCCTCTTATTCTTATAACCAAAACCAGGAAGAACATGTTAAATAGAGAAGAAGGAGAAGGAAACTGGCTTGCATTATGTTTACCCAGGGCCAGGTGCTTCACATATATTATCGATAGTATCACTCCTGCAAGATAAAGACCTACCCTCATCTAGCATTTGAAGCAACTGAACCTCCTGAAAGTTCAATAATTTACCAAAGACAACAATACTGGAAACCAATAAAATGGGGATTTGAACCCTTGACTGTAGACTGACAAAATTCATGTTCTTTCTATTCTACATAAACATATAATAAGGGTTTAGATTCAGATTAGCAAGAAATTAAATCTAATACGACTCTGTATTTTTGCAGAAAAGTAAACCTTATGTTGTATAACCTTTACAAAACTCTAAAATAATATCAGTCTAACCGATACAGAATGAAGAAACACTGGCCATTGTGGAAACACTAAAGGAAGAAAAGAGCGTAAAAGACAAAATAGTAACACTATCTGGTGAGAATTCAGAACAGTTTTAAAAGCATTAATGTGAAAGGCATTACATAAATTAGTTTTAATAGATTTATCTATTTATTTCTAAAAATTCATCAGTAGTGGCACTAGAAAAAGACACAGAATACCAGAAACTGGGATTTCTGTCCAGAAAACTATGAACTTACTGTGGTGTCTTGAGCAAGTAATTTTTCTCCCTTTATAGGTGGCTGGTCTTAATAATTTGCTAAGAGCAAATACTGATTAGGAGACTGTAAGGCTAGGTCTCTGGTGGCCCAAAGGCAAAAGGTTCGAATCTACCAGCTGCTCCACAGGATAAAGGTGAGCGAGCTCTTCCTGTGCAATTTATTGTCTCTGAAAATCTGTAAGAGGGTCAGCGACAGACAGTTGGTTGTACCTTGGCAGTAACAACAACAACAAACCAAATTCTAGTTCTAATATTCTGTGAGTTTGGTTCTACCATTCCGTGAGACTTCTAGGATTTCATTAACCTTATGAAGTAATTCTGATCAAGCTTCTGCACAGAGGCTATTTGATGCTCGTTAAAAAATGAAAAAAGAAAAAAAAAAAAAAAAGAGGACCCAAACTTTTTAACCACTCAACAAAAATACTCAGATAAGAATGAGAAAGGTAGAGCATAGACATAAACGCTGAACTAGGTGTCTGAAGGTGATTCCCTCCCTGCTTTCCTTTGACGCGAGCCCAGGCATTCCCTCACACTGAAGCATCTGTTACTTCACTTCAGGTTACATTTTAGAATTGTGGTGTTGAGACAAACACAGAAGCTGGTTTTCCATTTTTTCACTCCATGCAAAGCAACGTTGAGTCCATCTCAAATTCAAGCAAACTCCTCCCCTTCCCCAGCTTACCGGGGCTGCGTTTTGTTTTGTTTTGGGGTGGGGAGTGGTACTAGCAGCGGAAATACTTGTAAAAGGAAAGAAGGTGTGAAATGCTGCAAAAAAGGAATGAACTGCCAGGAGGAGGAAGGATGGGGAAACCTGGCATGCTAACTGAAACAGCTGTAGAATAGGCAGCCAGTTTGCAGGAGAAGAGACAGCCAGTTTGTTAAATTCATTTGTGCATCTCTGGAATACAGAGTCAAGTGCTTTAACAGCCCTTTGGAAGTTTAGAAGTAGATTTTCCATTCACTCATAGCTATACATTGGCTCTCCATCTCCATTGGTTTTTAATCCTGTATCAGCTGGACAGGTGCTATCCTAACAGTTTGGTAAAAATATACCAGCTCTTGTTCAGAGAGCTCATCTGGCAGACTACTGTCCATTGGAAACTGAATGTTGCACATGGACCTTTGAGAAGGCTCTGTGCAAACAGGGCAATTGCAGACTAAAACCGGCACATGAGTCCTTCACTACCTGGTGGCCAGTACTCTCAAAGCAGGAGAGTCTTACAAGCTATAAAGAAAATGATGACCAGAAATGGAAGCTACTTATGTGGGAAATTGTTGTTGGTTTCTGTGTTAATTACTTTCAAACATATTTTAAAAGCATCTTGAGTTCAAGTTTAAATACTGAAAGTAAAAGTAATGATCTCAAGGTCATTTATATCCTGTACCCATTGCTATGTATTTTTATAAATGTCAGTATTTGTAGAGGGGCTTTAGACCTTTTGTTCATAGGGTCGCTATGAGTCCTACTCAACTCAAAGGCAATCAACAACAACAACAGAAGAAGAATTTAACTCCACAGTGTTTTCTTGGCAGTAATCTTTTCAGATGTAAATTGCCAGGCCCTTATTTCATGCTCTTGATGAGTGGGTTCAAACCGCCTATACAAACCCTTTACATCACCCAGGGACCTTCAAAGCAACTATAGAGCATTTTAGTTTGCCAGCTGTATTTTGTGGATTCATGTGTATTCTTTCATCTGAAAACAAAGTCAAAATAACTGAGAAACATCAAGTTTGAAAGGAAAAAAAATTGGAAAATCACATGATCATAAATGTACCAAAATAATTTTTCAAGAAATTATTTTTAATTCACTGAGGAAAGAAAACAATTGATTGTTGATACAAGACCCTTACTCATGAAATCTGCTTTCCAGTGGCCTCTGGACACAAGTCTACAGTTGAGAAAGCAGCTAAGTCTTTCTTGAATAGTTGCTAAGGGAGGCATTGCCAGTTTTTTATGACATTATAACTAGATTAGGGAAAATACAGTGACCTTGTAACAATGCCAGGAGAAGACCAGCTGTTTGGAAAATCACAATGATTAATCAAAAAAATCCTCTTTCAAAATACACATGCAACAACAGAAAACAGAAACATACAATAGTGCTAACTATTGCTTTTACCAACGAATCCATCAGGGAGTCCTGGCTTACACATTAAAGTCAATTATTATTATTTTTAAATGACAGAATCTCCTAGTATTGTGCCTCATTCAGAGATATAAATTTAAGCTTAGACTTAAATTATTTTCCCCACCATCAGCCAGGAAGGAAATGAGTGTAAGGTGAAATGCTTTAAAGGCAAACCTATGCCTGGCTCTGCAATTTTGGAACACTTTGGCTTTCCTGACAAAATACTCTTGAGAACAGATACAAACCTGGAAACTTTGATTACGTCTGTATTGCTGCACTGTGCTAATTGAAATGCCAGAAAAGTCACCCAGGTGGCCTAGAGCTGGCTTTAATACAAGGGGACAGGGTTGTTGTTGTTTTGGTTGTTATGGCCGCCAAGTCACCTGAGACTCACAGCAACCCTATATACAACAGCTATATACCCTGCTCTATCTTGTGTCAATTATTGTCTCTGACACACCTACTCCCATTACCCCAGTCACTGAGCCAATCCACCTCATCGAGGGTCTTTCTCTACTGCACTGTCCCTCCACCCTTCCTAGCATGACATCCCTCTCCAAAGACTGATCCTGCCTTGCAACATGTCCAAAGTATATCAAATGACGCTTCGGAATCCTTGCCTCCAAAGAACAGCCTGACTTCACCTGCTCCAGGAAGAACTTATTCTCTTAGCAGTCCATGATATATTCAATACTCTTCTCCAGCACCACAGCTCAAAGGCATCAATTCTCCTTCTGTCATCTCTAATCATTTTCCAGCTCTCTGATGCATAGCAAGTGATGGCAGAGACCATGGCCTTTAATAGGCACACCTTAGTTTCTAGACTGACATCGTTGCTTTTCAGTACTTTAGAGAGGTCTCTAACAGAAGACTTTCCCATTTCAACACATCTTTTAATTTCCTGGCTGCAGGTGCCAAGAGTGTTGTAATTGAATTCAAATGGCATAATAAAGCTTTGTTAATCATATTGTAAGAATCAATGCGAATGAGTAAGTACAGTAGTGCATTCTGGTCAATTTAATGGGACAAGAATCTACATAATATTTGGACTTTAATGGATAATGATAATCAGTTGGTATGTGTTTTCTAGTTTAATCATTATGGGAGGAGGATATATTGCTATTGTTCCCATTTTACAATAAGACCAATGGATCTTTGAGAGGGATGAAATAACTTTCTCAAAACTCTACAGTCTATGGACAGGAAAACTTACTGACCAGAAAAAAACTCTGGATCTCACCACACTGCAATATTAACTCCAGGGCTGAGACATTGAACTAAACAAGGTAGAATTTTTCAGCTTATAAACAAGAGATTCTTTGTGTGTGGTGTGTAAGAGGAGGCTGGAATATATACAATGAAACACAAATAACACTCATCTAAGCCAGAATAAAAGTGGTACTAAAAGAGAGGGAAGACTTTGGGGGATTGAAATTGGGGAATTCTAACCAGGTATGATTTGGAGAAAGACATTTAATATATTTTAAAGGGAATATATAAACTTAAAGTAAAAGGGCAGGTGGGTGGAATTTTAATAACTAGAAAAGAATAAAAAAGATTAATGCTATAGATATCTCCTGATTAGAACAGACTTTAATACTGTAAAGATGCAAAAGGGAAAATATATAATTATATATTTGCAAGGATGGAGAGAGAATGAATTAAAATTTGTTCCTGAGACATACTAGTTACCTTCAACTGTATTTTTTAATTGACTTAGTGCTATTCAAATGGCATTAGTAAAGTGAATCTGATCTTGAGTTTTTCCCACCTGAATTTAAAAATAATGTTAACATGTTTAAGGCATGAAGCACCAATGATCAAAGATGAGTTGTGGGTTTACATCAAGGATGTCATTGGTGAAGGGTGCATAAAAAAGATGAGAAAACAATCCCAAAAAACAAATGTCAAAAGAGACCCTGAAAATTTCACTTAGAGCATTGAGAAACCAAAAGAAAGGGAACAGATGCTGAAGAAGTGAACAGAAGAATTCAAAGGGCAGCTCAACAAGACAAAGCAAAATATTATAATGGCGAATGCAGGGAGCTGGAAATGGAAAAGAAAAAGAGAAGAACTTGCTCAGTATTTCTCAAGCTGACTGAACTGTAAACAAATTCAGGCCTCGAGTTGCAATACTTAGAGATGTTATGAACAAAGTCTTGAATGATCGGGGAACATCAAATACACAGAATCATTGACCAAAATTGGCTGACACTGAAATATTTCAGGAAGTCCCATATGATCAAGAAATAGTAATGAAGGAAGAAGTTAAAAATGCACTGAAGGCATTTGCAAAACAGGAACCAATGAGATACCAATTGACATGTTTCAACTAAAAATGAAGCCCTGGACATGCTCACCTGGTCTATGTCAGGAAAGTTGGAGGACAGTTACGGGGCCAACTGACTGGAAGAGATCCATATTTGACCCCATTCCAAATAAAGGGGATCCTTTATGTGATATTATCAAACAATATCATTATTATTGCATGCAAGCAAAATACTGCGGAAGATCATTTAAAAAAAAATTCTTAGAACAGTATACAGAGAAAGAACTGCCAGAAGTTCAAGCTGGATTTAAAAGAGTCAGTGGCACCAGGGTTATCAATGCTGATGTCAGATGGGTCCTGGCTGAAAGCAAAGACTACCAGAAGAATGTCTATTTGTAATTATTGATTATGTGCAGGCATTTGACTGTGTGGATCATAACAAATTATGGCTATCATTGAGAAGAATGGGAATCCCCATTCACTTAATTATGCTCATGTGAAACCTATACTTAGAAGAAGAGTCTGTTATGTGAACAGAGCAAGGAAGCACCACTTAGTTAAAATGAAGAAAGGTCTACATCAGGATTGTGTCTTTTCTCCATACATCAAATCTATACAGTGAGCAAATTATTTGAGAAGATGGACTCAACAGAGAATAATGTGGCATCATGATCAGAGGAAGACTCATCAATAAACTACGTTATGTAAACAACATAACGATGCTTGCTTGCTTCAGAAGATCAAACAATACAGCCTTCAGTATGGATTACACCTCAGTGTTCGGAAAACAAAAAATTTCACCACTGGACTGAGGCAACATCATGGTACATAGGGAAAAGATTGAAACTATCAACAACTTCATTTACTTGGATTCACAATCAACAATAGAAACAATTGTGAGGAAGAGACAAGATGAGGCTACAGTAGTATTTCATTCTGTTGCACACAGGTGTACAGAGGGTCGCAAGGAGTAGGACAGATGGACTCTTGCTCTCTTCAACATTCATAACCTTTTAGAAGTCACTATCAGGAGATCGAAGGGACATGGTTATATTTTTTGCCTGTTGTCTAGAGTTTTTCAGTCAAAGGCTTAATAATGTAACTGGTCCAGAACTGAAGGCACAAAGCAGACTCTCAGTAAAGATAAGTGAAATGAATGAACAAATGTATAGTAATTATTAAGTGCTGTTAAGTTGACTATAACTCCTAGTGATCCTCTGAACAACAGATCTGAACCACATCCTACCCTTTATTATCATTATCTTTGATCTATTTGATCCTACTGCTGCAGCCACTGAATCAATCCATCTCTCTGAAGGTCTTCCTCTCCCTCACTGACCCTCTACCTCCCCAAGCATCATGTCCCTTTCCAAGAAATAACCTCTTCTAACAACATAGCCAAAGTATGTGGGACTAAGCTTCACCTTTTTTGCCTCCAAAGAGCACTCTGAGTACACTTTCTCAAAGACATAAATGTATAGTGAGTAAGAAAAGTCTAGAAAGTGTAAAAATTGTAGGAAAACAAGTTGGAACAAAACATATATTAACTAGCCTTTTAACTAATAATTTACTCCTCTTAGTTTCCATAACAATAGTTATTAACTGTAGTATCAAATTAATAGATTGCTTAGTTGATTAAATTAGAACATAATTCCAAATTACTAATCACAGAACTAACACAGAAGAAAAGCACTTATTAAATGATACTGCAGATGAATCCAAGAGGACCACGTTTGATTTATACATGGATTTTACTTCAGTTACAAAACCAAGGTAGTTGATGATTTCACAGGGAACTAATAGGTTCCTGCATAGTAATTATATTCAGAGTATAATTTCTATTATTCAAAGATCATTTCCAATTCAATCCATGAATTCTGTATGAATCTCTCTGATCTAAGTCTGTAAGCTCCCAATGTCACATCTGGCGCCAGAAACAAATCTAGGAACGAGAGAGAATAATAGAAAATTTTACACTGAGTAGGTAATAAATTCACAAGCTTTATTTGTCCAGAAACACTCATCAATTTAACTATTATATTTGGGTCTTTTTTTCTCCTGACCTTCTCCTGGCTTTATGCAGTAAAGTGAAAAGCTAAAAGAGAGTGTGTGTAAATTTTTGTGAGTCAAACATAGAAAGTTAACTAAAACGTATTAAATGTTTTATTGAATGAAAAAAAAAAAACACAGCTCCTAGGAGAAGGAAAATTTAAGTTAATCATGAATAAGGGAAAAAATGTCATCCAGGGTTAGCACTCTGAATAATTTAACAGCCACATCTACAAAATGCATGCTAATCTACCACATTGATGAACATTTTGGAAACTATTTACTTGGTTTTTAAAATATAATCTTAAAAAAATACTCAATATGCACACGAAAAAGGGGAAATAAACACAGATGTGAAAGAAACAGAGTTTGCTTTTTAGAGTCTTTTGGTCTTTCCTCCCCTTCCAAATTCCATCTAAGTATGAATTTGAATCTTTTTTCTATTCTGATTACATTCACCATTAAAACATTGGTTAAAATTCCTACCATTATTACCAATGTGGAATTGGAGGTTTATACTAGCTGTAAGAAATAAGCATTTGGAATTCTCTGATCACATGAAGAATGCTGTTTTGCCCACTGGCCAGGCAAGCACCAATAAAAGGATTTGGAAAGCATCATAATAAAGAATTGTGTAGCTAAAACACACACATACACAAACACATCCTCTATTCTTCAGATCCTATTCTTTGCTATCTAGATATTCTGTTTAAATTACACTCAATTTTTATAAATAAAACATATATACAAAATATTTATAAATGGAAGGTAGAGGGACAGCATACGAGAGGAAGACCCTCGATGAGATGGACTGATTCAGTAACTGGATAATGGCAATAGGTGTGTCAGAGACAATAAGATTAGCACAGGATAGAGCAGGGTATAGCGCTGTCGTACACATGGTCTTTAAGAGTTACAGGCGACTTGACAGCACATAACAAAAATAACAACATTCACCTGCATCATTATTTAGCAACAGTTATTGCTTTTCAAGTCAGACACCACTCACAGATGACTCTCCAGTAGATTTCTGAAGCTGTAAATGACACCGAAGGAGATCATCTTGTAGAAGGAGACTGATCATCATATTCCCTAGGAGCTGCTGGTACATTCAAACACCAGTGAGACTTGACCTTTGGTTTAGCAGTGCAATTCCTACAGTATATGCCAGCAGAACTCCCTCATTCTTTAAAAGATCAGGAGAATAAGGATTCATTATTAATTCCCATAACAATTCACTAAGTACACTTTACAAAAGTTCTGTGGAAAAAATTAAGGGTAATACTCAGACTTTTCAGTATAACTGAGGGATTTCAACAAGTACATCTATTAGAAGTGTGTATCCCTGGACAATTCCCTTCCCCTTCATGGACCTGGGTTTTCTCATCTATAAGTAAAGATTTTCTCAAAGATAAATGGAAACCAAACACTCTTTAATTAAGATTCTAAGATTGTTCCTTTTAGAGCAAAAGACTCTAAGAGAATCTCAGTTAGTGCTACAAAGTAAGGCTTAGAGTTGTTTTCTTGAGATAATAACATTGATGTTGTGTACAATTGAGTCAGAACTGACTCATATGTGACCCTCTAGTGGGTTTTCAGAGGCTGTAAATTGCAGAGAGGACTGCACATCTTTTCCCAAAGGAGCTGCTCCTGGAATTGAACCACCTAATATTAAGTTGGCAGCACAACTTCTTAGCAACTAGGCCACAGGAGTTTCTTAAGGTAATGCTAAATTCTATTAAATCACTGGAAGAAATCTACTGAAAGATAAAATTGTGTGCAATGATAACCATCATCTTGTTCACCATTACATTTATTGACCATGTAAAAATGGGCCAAGCAAGAAGATGTTGTATTATTTCCATCGCATTCATACTACTATTCTTATTTAATTCAGAAAGGAAATTAATATTTACCTAGAGAGTGAATGACAGAGCCAGGACTTGAGACCAATCCTTGGATCCCGTTGCTTAGTCACTATCTACACTGCCATACAGAAAAGATTAAGTCATGTCTTTTACTATTTTTTTTGTTTTAATTTTAGTGAAATTTACAAAAGGATAGATTTTCATTCATTCATTGATAGACATTTCCCCCTTCACCTCCCCCAATTAATTGTTTTATACACATGCGCATGCGCGTGCACACACACACACACACACACACACACACACACACACACCCCCCTCTGGAAACTCTATGAACAGTATGCTAAGGCCTTTCGTTCACAGGGTCGCTATGAGCCATTTACGACTTAATAGCACCTAACAACAGCAACAACATATATATATATAGTCTAGTCATCTATTCTTTCCAGATTGTCCTACCCATCTCCTGTTCCACTGTAGTAGTCATTATCTATCCATTGTTTTTCTGCTGTTTCCTCCCCTATATCCATAAATGTTTATAATAGTGGTCTTAAACAGTGTTTGTCCTTTTGTGATTGAGATACACTCAGCATAGTGTCTCCCCTACTCATCCATGTTGTATAGGGTTTTAAAAGTTCATTGTTTTTCAGTATGGTGTAATATTCCATTGAGTGGAAGTACCACAGTATTTCTATCCATTTATTTGTTGACACACACTTGGGCTGTTTTCAACTCTTTGTCATTGTGAATGATGCTATAATAAATACGTGTGTGCATATATCTGTCTTTGTCAGAGCTCTGATTTTTGTTTGTTTGGTTGGTTTTTTTGGACAGAAACCAGTAGTGGGATAGCGAGTATTTCTATTTTTAGCTTTTTGAGAAAATGTCACTGTCTTCCACACTTTTTGCACCATTTTTACATTCTAACCAGCAGTGAATGAGAGTTACAATCTCTCCAGGCCCTCACTAGCATTTATTGTTTGCTGCCGTATTAAAGTGTGATATTATTTTTGGGATGAGATGATATTTCATTGTTGTTTGATAGCTACTGATTTTGAACATTTCCTTTCATGTGTTTGTTGGACATATGAATTTCTTCTTTGATGAATTGTCTATCCATATCTTGTGCCCATTTTGTGATGAGTTATTTGCTTTTTTCTTGTTGATGTGCTAGGATATTCTGTAAATGTTTGATATAGATCCCTTATCAAATATGTCATCCCCAAACATATTTTCACAGTCTATGGGCTTACTTTCTACTCTGTTGGAGGAGTTTTTAATGTGCACAGGGATTTTTTTTAAAGAAGGTGTCATTCATCTATTTTATACTCTCCTAACTGTACATTTATCATTATGAGTGGAAGTCAATTCATGCCATAGATTACAGCTTATACAGTTGTTCCTAGCTTTTCTCTTATGAACTTTGTTGTTGTTGTTATGTGTCAATGAGTCGCTGCAACTCATAGCAACCCTATGAACATTAGCTCTGAAATGTGCCCTACCCTGAGCCAATCGCAACGTCTCTGACAGACCTAAATCTATTTCTGCAGTCACTGAGTCAATCTATCTCATCCTGGATCTCCTCCGTTCCAAACATGATGTCTTTCTCTCTCTCTCTCTACACACACACAGACACACACACACACACACACACACACACACACACTATGACAGCATACTTAGAAAACTTTAACAATTTAGCAAAAATACTGTTGGACATAGTAGACAAATTCAGTAAAATCACAGGATACAAGATAAATGTTCAAAAATCAATTTAATTTTTTTTACACTAAACATAACATGCAAAAAGAAAATAAGAAAAATAAACCAGTTATAAGAGCTAATCATAAGATGAAATATTTAGGAGCAAATACAACTAAATACACAAAAGTCCCATACAATGGAAATTATAAAGCATTACTTTAAGATACAAAAATAGACCTACAGAAATGAAAGAATATACCATGTTCATGGAAAGGAAGATTAAAAATTGTGAAAATAACAATTCTACCAAAAGCAATCTACAAGTTCAATGCAATTCCAAGACATATCCTAATTCCCTTTTTCAGAAGAAAAAAGGCAATTTCCAATTTTGTCTTTTGATGGAAAGAGAACCTGAATAAGGAAAGCATTACTGAAAAATAAAAATAAGGTAGGAGGCATCACACTCTATGGTCTCAAATCCTACTACACAGCCATGACAGCATGGCACAGGTACAATGACAGATACATAGATTAATGGAATATAACTGAGAAGCCAGAGATCAATTTGTTTACTTATGATCAACTAATCTTTGAGAAGAAGACAAAATTCGTTAAGTGGGCAATCTATAGCCTTTTTAACAAATGGTTCTGGCAAATTTGAAAAACATTTGCAGAAAACTGAAGCAAGGCCCACACCTCACACCATACACAAAAACCAGTACAAGGTGGATCAGGGATATAGGAGTAAAACTAAATCATGTCTCTTAAAATATGCTTTTCCTGATTTCTTCTATCATATTTTTGTCTCCACTTTATTTTCTCTACATATTGCATATGATATACTTATCTTTTAAGGTTATTAAGGGTGGGGAGTGCTTTACCTTACATTCTCTAAGTAAACAACAGATTCTCAGTAACCTTTGGGAAACCTAGGATGCTATAATATTTAAAAATATCCTACAGCAACTTAGGATGCCTGTTGATTTCTAAGTGCAATACTTAAATGGAAATTTTAAAAAATGGTAATTTGTTGAAATGAGACATATATACAGCTCCAAATTTATCAATTCTTACATACCTAATGAAAACGTTTATATGTTGTTGCTGTTGTTAGGTGCCGTCAAGTTGAGTATGACTTATAGAGACGCTATGAACAACAGATTGAACCCTGCCTTATCCTGTGCCGTCCTCACACTTCTTGACACACTAGAGCTCAATGTGGGAATCACTCACTGTGTCAAGTCACCTGGTTGAGGGTCTTGCTCTCCTTTTCCAAATCTCCACTCTTCCAAGCATCATGTCCCTCTCCGATGAATAGCCTCTTCTAGCAAGATGCCCAAAGTAAATGAGGCAAAGCCTTATTATTCTTGCCTCCTTTTTGCACTCCAGCTGCACCCCTACCCAGACATATTTGTTTGGGTTTTTTGCCCTCCATAGGATGTTCAGTGCTCTTCTCCAACACAACAGCTCAAAGACACAAATTCTTCTATCATCCTTATTCATTGTTCAGTTTTCAGATGCATAAAAGTGATTAGAAAAACTGTAACATGAATAAGAAGCACCTTAATCCTCAAATTGATGTCATTAAAACTCAATAATTTGGACAGGTCCCTAACTGCAGATTTTCCCAGTGCAATGCATCTCCTTATTTCCTGCCTGCTGGTACCAA
>NW_006399949.1:5257753-5318295 GCF_000299155.1 Elephantulus edwardii
CAGATGTTCTGCTGGAGAAGGAGGGGAAATCTCTTCCGGTACCTGTCAGATCTGATTTGACGGTACACACACACAAAAACAATTTAAAATAATAAAATAAAACAAAATAATCCACAGGTCTTCTAAGAGTTGAGTGGACAAATTACGGCATATTCAAATTAGCAAAGATGATACTGACATAAAAGTGAATGAAGTTAATTGTACAGATTCTGAACAAGAGAAATCTTGAAAGAGCATCTCTCCTCTCTTTAAAATGAACAAACGAAAATCCCCATGTCAAGTGACCAGCAAACTCAACTCAAACCTACATGGAAGTGCATCAGAGACACAGAGATTGAGACTATGGGGCAAGGAACTAACCTGAAATCAAAGGAAAAGAAAAAAAAAACCCCAAGATATGAATATTTGCTTAACTAAGACATATACCTCCAAACACCATACTATCTGATAATAAGATTTCACCTAAAATCACTTAATAAATATTATAGACTGGTTGTGGGTAAGATGCAGCCAAATACCCTGGAAGAACATAGCCCATGTTAAGGATATTATCTGAAAATCAGCAGATGGAACAGAAAGAATAATTGTGAAATGACTCTGGATAAATAGAAGAATATCTTAAAGGAAACAGGAGATTTTTTAATTTACAATAATGAAATGTCTTGTAATATATCCACCAATTTCTCATTTTAAAACCTACTTTGAATATGCCTTTGAATAAATTCATTATAATAAGTCTTATTTAATGACCAAACTAGTATAAAATAGTCCTGTAGGTGACTGTAGAAATTAAGCTCTTTTAAAATGAATAGACACAAAGAGAGGCTTTCAAAAGGATGCCCTCAGGCTGCCACCTTGAACATTTAGAGTCATTACTTTGCTCTTATTTCAGAAAGAAATGAAAGAAAGAGAGCCACTGCTATAATGAAAACTATTCCTAACTATTTTTTTCCCCTTTCAATTTCTTTCTTCAAACCCATTTCAGAAAAGTCTGGAGCAGAAATATCAACATGGTTCTGGGTACATGACATGGAACATGCTAAAAATAAAAAGCAATTATTGCAGTTACTATTCAAACTAGCAATCCTATTTGTTATTCTAAGATGAACAACAACAGACACTTGAATACTTCTGTATATATTTTTTAAAGTAATGTTATTTGCAAACAGCTAGAATATTATCTATTCTACTCCATCCTAGTCAGGGAGACAATGGATATATTATTGCTCTTACTGAGAGAAAGAGGCATTGAAGTTGAGAGAAATGAAAATTTGCCCGGCATAACTTGGAAAATTCTGGCCAAGTGTGAGGAAATACACATCATTTATGGTGAAGAGATCAAGGCTCTGGGTACCATTCTGGTGTTAACTAACTAGATGGGTGTTCACAAAGACTCACTCTTGATTTACAGAAGTAAAATTATTTGTAACTGTGACCAATAGACAACAGAAGCACACTCCTTAAGCCATTTAAAATAACACACATTGCTGTAGATATGTGCCGCTGAGTTGCTTGTGATTCATAGCAACTCTGTGTAAAACAGCTCTGAACCCTGCTCCATTCTGTGCCAACCTTATTTGTCTCTTACTGTCACACAGTCAATCCATCTCATCGAGGGTCTTCCTCTCTTGCGCTATCCCTCCACCCTCCCGAGCACTGAAAAATAATACAAAATGTTGAATATTGCCTTTGGACTTAACGATACTACTAATTTACTCTCCAGGGGCATTTCAGAGACTGTAAATTACATGGAAGGAGATTATCCATCTTTTTCTTGCAGAGCAGCTGGTGGATTCAAACCACCCGCCTTTGAATTGGCAGCTTGACACCTTACTCAGTGAGCCACTTGAGCTGCTCAGTGAGGAGAAAGAGTAGTTTTCAAATAAATGCTAAAGTTATTAGAAAGAATGAGATACATATTAATATGAAAGTGTAATAAAATTTATGATAGCTTTCACCTAGTACTTGTTCATATCAACACAAACAAGCAGTATAGTTTATATTATATGAATATTTGTAATAAAAAAGGAATCAAATGATTATTCTCCAAGGGTTCTTCCAATTTGAAAATGATAAATTTCAGAGCCAAAACAGATCACCTTATGACTAATCTATGGTTCTTAAACAGAATAACATTATTCAGGTTTTTTGTTTGTGTGTGTGTGTGTTTTTTAAGGACAAATACTGCATAGTGCTACTGTTGTAAAATGGGACTGACATAGGGGTTGGGGGGGAGACTGAGAAAGATGGGATAAATTGCGTTCACTGCATTGAAACAGATGAGAGAGAACACTGTTTAAAAGGTATATATGATTAGGTATTATTGTCATGACATGAGTCCAGAATGAAGTCTGCATAGTGGAGTGGACTTGGTGGGAGGGATTGTATAAAAATGAAAAAAATTTTCTTTTACTTTTCAAAGAGAAGAACGAACTGGAAGGGAGGGGTGGGCAGGGAGAAAAGTGTAACAATGAATGAATGGAAATCCAAAATCCCTGTAAATTCTCATTATTACTATTATTATTATTAATCTTTAACAAAAATATTTAGTCTTTCTTTGCTTATAAAGTTCATATACTTTGTAAGCTAAAGTTGTGTTTCACACTATCCTTTACTCACATTGTTTCACTCATTCTCATGAATTATGTTTCATAAAATTAATCACTGGACTATGCCCATCGTAGACGATGTCCTGACTTTTCAGGTCCCTGGCAGATCTTTATCATGTTCTTTGCTTCTTCCCTCCACCTACCAAATTGTGCAATCCTGTGATTTCAACCCTATCCATCCTCAACCCTCTGCTGCCACCTCTTCCCCACCTGGGTCAGTCTCCATTCATATTATACTAGTTATCTATTTTTACAATAATGTTCTTATGTAGTATAGTATTTGTCCTTATGAGACTGAGATAGTTCATTCAGCATAATGCTCTCCAATGTTTCCCAAGTGATAGATACTTTTGCTCTATCTCAAGGCTGAAGGTCTAAATATAGATAAAATGTGGTGATTCTGATGGATGAACATTTGAGTATGGCTGGAGAACCCTGCCAACCAATTCAAAGTTCCCCACTCAGGATGCTCCCTAAGGAACACCCTGAGCTCTGTGAAGGAGTTTCCAAATAAACACGCACTATAGTCATGACTCATAAATGACTAGAAGTCAATTTTTTAAATGCCGAATAATAAATGCTGAAAAATAATGCTTGTTTCTGATGCAAAAGGGACAAGGATGTGAATATGAAAGTATCTAAGTATGTATGTTGTTGTTGTTAAGTGCCGTCGAGTCGCAGGTGATTCATAGCCACCCTCTGAAGGAGAGTCCTCAATGCTTGGGTAAGTATGTATCATGAAGATAAAATATAAGAGGTAGTAGTTGTTAGGTGACACCAAGTCAAGTATGACTCATAGTGACCCTATTGTAACAACATGTCTGAACCCTATTCTATCCTATGCCATCCTCACATTTCCTGACACACAAGAGCCCAATGTGGCAGTTACCACATCAATCCACCTGGTCCCAAATTAACATAAAAAATTCCATTTTCAGATAATCTCTGGAGAAGGGAAGGAGGAAAATGTGCAACACTGAATGAATTAAAACTCAACCTTTCTATAAACTTTCATTAAAAAATACTATAAAAATTAAATTATATGGGTGGAAAAGGTGAGGCATCTCCATGCTTAAGACAATTAATACACTGTGGATAAGAGTGATTGGTGGAGAGGGGCCACTTTTCTGAGCTCTGTAGGCAGCTGTGCTATCAACCCAATGGTATAGGGTTTGATTCTACCAGCTGCTTTATGGGAGAAAATGGAATAGCCATCTTTCCTGCTATTTACTGCCTCTGAAAACCCACTGGAAGGTCAACAATGGAGTGGTTCCAATTGCACTGCACATACCACCACCACCACCACCACCACCACCAGAAATAATCAAAAGGAAATGTCTAGATACTTGTGATGTAGTAAGCTCTTTCTAAAAATACACTTTGTAGAAAGTGTCTTAACTTTTACAATGACACAAATTACCTGTTTTCATGAGAAAAAAACAAACAAACCCAACACAGTATGAATATCTGAAATTCAGGAAATGAAAAAGAAATATGATTCATGCATCTATTCGTGTGTGTTACACCATGCTTGGGAGGGTGGAGGGACAGTGCAGGAGAGGAAGACCCTCTATGAGGTGGATTGATCCAGTGACTGGGGTAATTAAGGTGGGTGTGTCAGAGACCGTGAGGTTGGCACAGGACAGAGCAGGGTTTAGGACTGTTGTACATTGGGTCGCTATGAGTCGCAGGTGACTCAACAGCACATAACAACAACAACAACATCGTACCATTAAAAACACTGAGGTAGATTGGTGCAGCCTATAATTTTCATACAGACATTAAAGGTACATGACTAGGGGAAAAGAAAAGAAAGATGCAAAACAATACATACACTATTCTCTCTGTGTGTGTATGTACGTACACCTGAGAAATATGTGCCTCTAATAGGAAGCTCTGGTAGCTTAGTGGTGACCATGGCTACAGCCCTGCACGTGGTTCTGATTCGTCAATGCTTTGTAGGAGAAGGATGGTCAATCTGTTCCAGTGTGATTAATTGGCACTGAAAATCTGCTAGAAGGTCAGCTATATATGGGGTGGTTCCAACTGTACAGCAGACAACAAGCATACATTAGAGGGTGATATAGTGGCCTAGCAGAGCGATATGGTGACCTAGTTGCAAGAAGCTGCACTGTAATCCCGAAGGTGTGTGGTTTGAGTCCACCAGCTGCTCTTCAGGAGAAAGATGGGCAATCTACTTTCATTTGATTAACTGCCTCTAAAAACCCCCTGGAGAGTCAGCTATGGTTTGGTTCCTACTCTACAGTACACAGCAACTGCAGCAGTAGCCTACTGGGTAAAGCTGTGTTGTGAATCCAAACGTAGGCAGTTCGAACCCACCAGCTGATCTATGGGAAAAAAGATGGGCAATCTCTTCCTATACCAATTACAGCCACTGGAAACCCCCTGGAGAGTCAGCTGTGAGCCAGTTTTGATCTAATCACAATGAGAGAGAGAATGTGAAATAAATTAAAAATAAAATTAGAAAACTGGAAAGTGATACATAGAAATGTTAACAGTGACTTCCTCTAAGGAAAAGACCAGAAAAGAAATTAAATTTTTATTTAAATATTTCTGAATAATTTACATTTTCTAATAGAAGATGGGAATCCCAAACACTTGATCATACTAATACAAAAACCTATACATGGACCAGGAGGCAAACGTCAGAACAGAGAAAGGAAACACTTTATTGTTCAAAATTGGGAAGGGTGTCCAGGGTGTGCATCAGGGATGTGTCCTGTCTCCATACTTTTTCAATCTAAAAGTAGAACAGATTATCTGGGAGGCTGGGCTGTATGAGGAGAAATGTGGCATCTGCTATGCAGATGACACAGCCCTGCTTGCTGAAACTGAGGAGGACCTGAAGTGCTTGCTGCAGAAGGTCAAGGACTATAACCTTCAACATGGATTGAGGCTCAATATCAAGAAAACAAAGATTCTAACCACTGGGCCAATAGGCAGGATCATAATGGATGGTGAAGAGATTGAGATTGAGATTGTAAACAGCTTTGGTTTGCTTGGCTCCACAATCAACAGTCTTGGCACCAGCAGCCAGGAAATTAAAAGATGTATTGCGATGGGAAAGTCTGCTGTTAGAGACCTCTCCAACATACTGAATGGCAAAGATGTCACTCTGGAGACTAAGGTGTGCCGGATATATGCCATGGTCTTTGCAATCACCTTATGCATCAGAGAACTGGACAATGACTAGGGATAATAGACGGAGAATTAATGCTTTTGAGCTGTGATGTTGAAGAAGAGTACTGAATATACCATGGACTGCTAAGAAAACGAACAGAAATTAGTCCTAGAGAGGGTTAAACCAAGGGGCTCATTGGAGGCAAGGATTCTGAAGTTTCATCTGATATACTTTTGGACATGTTGCAAGGAGGGACAAATCCTTGGAGAGGGACATCATGCTTGGGAGGGTGAAAAGGAAGCACAGGAGAGGAAGACCCTCTTTGAGGTGGATTGATTCAGTGACTGGGATAATAGGAGTAGGTGTGTTGGAGACAGTGAGATTAGCACAGGAAAGAGCAGGGTTTAGGACTGTTGTACATAGGGTCGCTATGAGTCGCTGGTGACTCAAGGGCACATAACAACAACAATACGCAATTTTCTTTTCTTCCTTCCCCCCCCCCCCACAAGAATAGTGCCTCATAGAAGTTGCTGAGATTATTCTGATACTTCTTTACCCTCTAGGTGGTAAAATTGATAAAATGGAGATGGCAGGCCCATTTTATAGGAAGTTAAGGACTTATACATTCTGAATTCAGAAACCATTAAGTGCCTCTAATTATTTGAAGGAAAAAAAGGATTTAAACAAAAATAAAAGAGGATTTAGTGGTGTTAATAAAGAACTTCTTTAAACCAGTAAGTCACCATTAAAGTAATTAATAGGGTAAAGAGCACAGTGGGGGTGGGGCGACGGGGGAAGTAAGTGGTGAAGACTTCCAGTTAGCGTGACCCCATGCCAAGCTTCAATAATTCTCATGAGGGGGCTAGGGGTGAGGGGGGGAAAGTCTCTATGAAGAAGTAGATCAGCATATGAGTCCATAAAAAAGAGAGGTTTAAATTATAAGTGGTTTTGTATCCGTCATGGATATAAAGGTTAAATGGGTATTAAAGAAGCAATAATTCTTTCTGATTAAATTTTTATCCAAAGTTAGAGTGAAATGTTCAAAGGAAGTAAAGATTTTATTAACAGGAACGTAATGAGAGTTAACACTCTAACTGACTGAAAAGGGAGATTTTCTTTCTTTCTTTTCAAGCTAAAGGTGATGTTGTAAAATTGGAACCCTCTTGCTGTGCCAGACCAAATGGAAACTTGTTAAAAGGCAGTTGACTAATTCTGGATTATTTTTATTATTGAGAAGACTTGGCTTCCACTGAAGGGAAGAAAAGCAAAACAACTATACAACATGTAGCTGAACTGGCAATTAAATAATTATTCATCAGCAATAGTTAATCACTCTTTTTAAGAGAAGAGGGTGGAACCCAGGCTGCAGCTGTATTTTAAGACACTGAATAAGAAAATTCACCAGCAAGTGACAGAGTTCATAAAATATAAACACGTAGAGGATTCACAGAGAGCAAAGCCTCTTTCTCTCCTCTTGGGGATCATTTCCGCCTTCCTATTTGGCATCTTCTCAGCTCGAGCTTCCCAAAGTGACTGTTCGAAGCACTTGACCCAAGTTAACATGTGGTTCCATTAGGGTCCCACTACAGTGTCCCCTGAACTCAAGAATTATATCTTCTGTCCTCTCACCTCCCTGAGCAGTCTCTCAAAGTAACTAGACTTACACACTTGAAGAGGGTCGTAAAAGGGCTGGAGCCCATCCAGGGCAGAGAGAGCAAGAGGAACAGAGAGCTGAAACCTCAGCCTATGAGGAGATCTGGAAAGGCTACAGGAGGTTTATTTCTGAAGAGAGAGCAGCCAAGGGAAGAACTGACATTGTACTTAAAATGTCTAGGAGAGTGAATAGACTTTATCACTTTATCAAAAGATTTATTTGTTGCATTGCCTATTAATTGATAATTCAATACAGCAAAAATTCCAAGGAAGTAGTGTCAAGAATACCGCAGCTGGAGTCTGATTGCCTGGGTTCAAGTTCCAGCCCAACTGAGGACAAGTTACTAATCCTCTCTATGTTTCAGTTTCTCATAGTTACTATTCCACAGGATAAAATGCACAGAATATGGCACATAAAATCGACTAACTGAACATTTTTAATGATAAAAAATGTGTATTGCATGTGAATAGTAAGTCCTAGTCCCCCATTTAGGACTATATACACAATGGCTATATAGAGTTCTTCCCAATTATCTACCATGAAACAGACCTCATACCAAGTATCCTGGAAATTTTTACCTATTCTGCTGAAAATGATCCCAAAACAACACCCATAGAGAAATGCCAGATGTGCATGTTGTGCTTAGAAGAGGTTATGGTACTGGGGATATAATGGCTAATGTTGGATGTAACTTGGCTGAAAGCAGAGAGTACCAGAGTAATGTCTATGGTTCATTGACTATGCAAAGGTATTTGACTGTGTAGATTACAACAAACTGGCCAATTCTGAAAGAATGAGAATCCCAGAACACTTGATTGTGCTTATATGAAATGTATACTTGGGCCAGGAGGCAGTCGTCAGGACAGAGCAAGGAAACACTGCATGGTTCAAAATTGGGAAGAGTGTGTGTCAAGGATGTGTCCTATATCCATATTTTTTTCAATTTATATGTGCAACAGATACTCTATGAGGCTGGGTTCTATGAGGAGAAATGTGGCTTGAGGATTGGAGGAAGAATCATCAACAACCTGCGTTATGCAGATGCCAGAACCCTATTTGCTGAAAGTGAGGAAGATCTGAAGCGCTTGCTGCAGAAGGTCAAGGACTGTAGCCATCAGTAAAGACTGAAGCTCAACGTCAAGAAAACAAAGATTCTCACCACTAGGCTGATTGGCAGCATCAAGATGGATGGTGAAGAGATTGAAATTATTAACAGCTTTAGTTTGCTTGCCTCCACAATCAACACTCTTGGTATTAGCAGCCAAGAAATCAAAAGATGTGAACTGCATTGGGAAAGTCTGCTGTGAGGGACCTCTCCAAAGTACTGAAGAACAAAAATGTCAGTCTGGAGACTAAGGTGAGCCTGATTCAGGCCATGGTCATCACAATTTCTTGCTATGTGGCAGAAAGCTGGATAATGACAAGGGATGATAGAAGGAGAATTGATGCCTTTGAGCTGTGGTGCTGGAGAAGAGTACTGAACATACCATGGACTGCTAGAACAAACAGGTTGATCCTAGAGAGGGTAAAGCCAGGCTGCTCCTTGGAGGCAAGGATTCTGAAGCTTGATCTGACATACTTTGGACATGTTATAAGGAGAGACCTGTCCTAGGACAGAGACATCATGCTTGGGAGGGTGGAGGGACAGTGAAGGAGAGAAGAACCTCTAAGTGATGGATTGATTCAGTGACTGGGGTAACGGGGGATAGATATGTCAAGAGACAGTAAGGTTGGCACAGGATAGAACAAGGTTCAGAGCTGTTGTACATAGGGTTAGGATGAGTCGCAAGTGACTCCATGGCATATAACAACAACAACAACCAATGAGATAATAGTCCCATTTTCCTGGTGAAGAAATTATGAGGACTGAGAAGTTAAGACCTTTACCTAATATTATAAATATACGTTTCCATTGTAGAACTCAGTATAAACTTAATACTGTAGTACTTAATAGTTTTACATAAGCCAAAGCACCTTTTCCCACTCTAAAGAACCCTGTTATTGTCACATGATTTTGGGTCAGAATCAACTCACGATTTCATGGCGAGACTAATGGCAGGTTTTCAAAGTCCATAAATTGCGTAGAGTGAGACTGACTGTTTTTCTCACTTGGAGTATCTGGTGGATTAGAACTGCTTGCCTTTGAGTTGGCAGAACAACTTTTTACATACTAGGTCACAAGGAGGAGCTCTGGCTTAAATCCCAGATAGATATATCATACAGCTTGAACAAATACTTTGAAGTGAAAACCTGAACTATAGTTGTTAAACATGTTAATAAATGTAATCTAAGTTATAAAGCATGCAGAAAGAGTGATTCTTTCCAATGGGAAGACAAAGGATCATCAAGGTAAGAGAAGGCATTGGGCTGGTAATACAAAATTTAAATAGAAGGGTGCAGGGCAGGAAAGGCATTTCAATGTGGGACACAGAATTAGTGAACACACGAGATCATAAAAGGTTAGACATTTTAGGGGAAACACAGAGAAAATCAGGATAGTTGGAAAGGTGGTGTGAAATGAGATAATTCCAGTAAGATGCAAGCCTTGGACCTTTCAACATGAAGAAAACAAAGATCCTCACCACCGGGCCAATAGGCAGTATCATGAAAGATGGAGAAAAGATTGGAGTTGTTAATGATTTCACCTTGCTTGTATCCACAATCATCACTCTTGGCACCAGAAATCAGGGAATCAAAAGATGAGTTGCATTGTGAAAATCTGTTGTCAAGGATCTATCCAGACTGCTAAAAAGGAACCATGATTGTCTAGAGCCCAAGATAAGTCTCAGTTGCTTGCTGGAGAATCTGAAAGTTGCACAAGGAATAAAAATGACAGAAGAGGAATTGACTCCTTTGAGTTGTGGTCCTGGAGAAGTGTGATGAATTGCCAAGAGAACACGTCTGTCATGGAGAGGGTGAAACAAGTGCTCCTGGGAAGGCAAGGCTTTTGAAGCTCCATCTCACATACTTTGGGCATGTCACCTGTCCTTGGAGAAGGACATCTTTCTTGGAAGGGCAGAGGGTTAGTATAGACAAGGAAGACCCTGAATGAGATGGATTAACAGTGACTATGACAATGGGGTTAGATGTGTCAGAGATAGTGACGATGGCACAATGTTCAGAGTCATTGTTCATAGTGTTGCTATGGGACTTAATTCACTCAATGGCAAACAACAACAGCAATCTGTAGGCAACATTTACTCTCAAAAAGTATACTGGAGAGCATTATGCTGAGTGAACTAGCTCAGTCCCACAAGGATAAATATTGTATAAAACCATTATTGTAGAATGAGTATAATGGATGAGGGTGGAAGCAGAGGGATGAAGATGGGAGTGGGGGGAAGGCAAGAATAATCATGAGGTTGTACAATTTGATGGGTGTGGGAGTGAGGGAATTTGGAAGAATCTGTTCTGGAAAAGAATGTATTCAAATTTTGTAAGTGAACTAGTATAATAATAAAAATTTAGAAAAAATTTTAAACCTTCATTTGCTACTATTGACAGAATGAACTGGAGCTGCAAACTGCCTTCCACATCACCTAAATCCTCTTGTATCGGATGCCATTATTACTCTTGGCCTAGAAATTAATAGAGTCAGGAGTTCAGCACCCTAAGCACAGCTTCCTAGCAAATACATGAATACACACTCAAAATTTAGTTCTTCCATTTTTGTCAAATTACCAAAGCCTACAATCACCCAGAAATACATCTATCTTTCTAAGAAAACTGATATTAGTTGCTTTATATTTGGTTCTGACTCATAGATATCTGATATGAAATGCAATGAAATGTTGCTTGTTTCTGAACCATCTTCAAAATATTATGTTTTTAGGTCATTGCTGTGGCTAGTGTATTAATTTTTCTCAATGACCATTTCCTTCACTTTTGCTGAATTGCTTCTTTACCATTGGAAGCAGGAGTGGCATCCACTTCCTAAACCACATGCCTCCTGAAACTCCATGAACTTTCAAAAATGTTGATGGTTGTAGAGGGGCTTCAGGCCTTTTGTTCATAGGGTGTCTATGAATCGTGCTCAACTTGAAGGCAATCAACAACAACAACAATAACTTCTTTGCCAACCATAATGTCTTTTTCTAACAATGTAATCTAAGTAAGATCATGCACCTAAGTAACATATCTAGTTGTATGGATTTGTTCCTTCTTCTTTGAGGCCAGTGTCAATTCAGCTTTCTTTGCTAACCTTCCATCTTGAATGCAGCATTTCAATCTTGTCTATTTTTCCATGCATATAAGGTTATTAAAAAGACATAATATGGGTCAGGTGCACTTAAGCCATTAAACTGACATATTTTTTCCAATTTCTTGTGATTCTTGTGAAGTGTAAACGAACTGGTTCTGACTCAGCATTCCTATCTACAATAGAACTTAACACCGCCCACTCCTGCACCACCTTCACAATCTCTTGAGTCGAGGATGCAGTTCCTGTTTCAGTTCATCTGGAAGGTCTTTCTCTGTTTTGCTGAATGTCAACTTTACCAAACATGATGTCTTCTCCAGGGACTGGTCTCTTCTAATACATGTCCTAAGTATCTGAGACAATCTCAAATACTATTTTCCAATCTAAAAGCATTCTGACTATACTTCTTTCAAGACAGATTCTCTCCCCTCCCCCCACTCTTCTGGAAACCCATGGTGTCCTCAATATTTTTTGAAAACATCATTAATTTATAGGCATAAATTCTTTTTGGGTCTTCCATATTCATTGTTCAGTTTTCCTATGTAAATGAAGTAACTGGATCATGGCTTGGGCCAAGTAAACATTAGTTCTCAAATTGATGTGCTTTGCTTTTGAACACTTTAAAAAGATTTTCTGTAGCTGATTTGCCCAATGCAATGCAGTTGTTGCATTTCTTGACTTCCATCTTTCCATGTATAGCAATTGTACATCTAAGTAAAAGTAAATCTTTGAAGATACAGCTTATTGATTCAGTCATAAGAATTTTCAGTTTTTTAAATTGTGATTTTTTAATGAAGATTTACCGAGAGGTTGGGTATTCATTCATTCATAATTGGACAATTTCCTCCTTCTTCCTACCACAGCCCACTGTGCATGTTGTATGTTGTCCTACATGTAATGTCCAATCATACATTCCTCTCTGACAGTTCTTCCCCTCTTTTGTTCCAATGCCGTTTTCATTCTCTATCCACTCTTTTCCAATTCTTCTCCTAATCCCCTTGTCAGGTCTATTTAAAACAGCAATGTCAGGCTGTATTTGTCATTTTGTGACTGAGATATTGCACTCAGCAAAATCTCTTCCAAACCCACCTATGTTGTGTATATAGTGTTTCATGAGTTCATTGCTTTTCAATGCTCCACCATATTCCATTGGGTGGATATACCAGTTTTTCTATCCATTTGTTTGCTGGTGGGGTCCTGGACTGCTTCCATCTCTTTGCTATTGAGGATAACACAGCAATAAACATGGGTGTTCATATGTTTGTTTGAGTCTCAGTTCTGGTTTCTTTAGCATATATTCCCAGTAGCAGAATTGCTGGTCCAAATGGTATTTCTGTTTCCAACTTTTTGATAAAGTGCCAGACCACCTTCCATCCATTTTATATTCCCACCAGCAGTGAATAAGATTTTTGTTTTCTTTATGCTGAGAAGTAATACAATGTTTTAGAGAGAAAAAAGCAATTTTTGAGCAGATAAGAGTTAATTAAGAGAGAAACTTAGTTTGATCAGATGTTTCTGGAAAGGGGATTCATTTGAAAAAGAGAGAAATGTTCTGAGAAAGAGATCAGGAAGCTGTAATCTAGATTTGTTTCTGAAAAGAACTGTCTAAAAGCTGCTAATAAGATGGAATTGTCTGTCTGAGGAAAAGCCTGGAACTTTGGCTCTAAATTCAATGTGTCTTGTAGGTTAGAAAATGCAGATGGGCTTAGATCTAGGACAGAAGAAAATCTTTCACTATTCAGACTGTATTCTTAACTAAGCATATTTCCTTGAACTTTGCCTTACTTTTAATTCTGAGAAACCATGAGATTTGGAGTGATGTCGAATACATGGTGTGTGGCTTAAACCACAACAGTAAGGAAAAATGTTTCCACCATTCACTTACTCACGAAGTGACTTCTATATCTCTTCTATTGCCAAAGACCTTTCAGGAAAAGCCTGTGATGGATGAGTCGTGTACGGAGCAATGAAATGGCTGGGCTTTCCTCTGCTTTTGGGAGGAAGGCCAAAGCCCTTGGTGTGGCCTATGTCCTTCATGGTCTATCTCTCAAACCTTGTATTGCATCATGCTTCTCCCTCAATCTCTGACCACACTGGCTTTCTTTCAGTTCCTCAAATAAGCATACTTCACTGTCTGAAATGTCTAAACTCCTACTCATTCCTGATAGCTCAGAGAAGTATCACTTCCTCAGGAATGACTTTCTTGACCCCTCTGTCTAGGTCAGGTTCCTTTGTTTTAATTCTCTTGGGACAACACTCTTTTCTTTTAAAGCATTTGTGTATCTTACTTACAGAACATAAACTCCCTGAAAGCAAGCAATTTTCTATTTGTTCACCACTGTCAATGCATAGCACTTAGTCAACGGCAGCCTCTAAACACATATTTGTTGTATAACAGATTAAACATGTACTTTATCAACAATAATAGGCATTGACTTGAGTTAGTGGAATATGAAACAAGGAGCTAATAGGTTAAATGGTCTTCTTTGGAAAACATAAATCTCCTTGCCACTCACTATATTAGAACAGTCAAATTAGAACTAGATAGAAAACACTAACACAAATACGAAGAATTCCTATTACAGAAGAAGAATGATCTTTGACAGCCTGTTAAGCCAAACAATTCCAATAATTTTATTTGGAAAATTCCATGAATAAGAATTGTGATTCGCATTAGGTTATTATTATTATTAGGGCATGACAGAGAATAGCTAGATGTGGACCAAACCACTTCCTCTTCTTTCTGGGCACAGAGTGTAGCTGCGTTTTCAAGGCCTTCTTGCGATGCTGTGTAGCCAGATGACTGAGGGCCAGCCCATGGAATGCGAGTGGAAGGAAAGAATGTGTCATGTCCTAATCTTGCCCATAAACTTCCTCACCACGATTTCATGGCAACCTTGCTGCCCTCTCTTCGTCCCTCTTCTGCCAGCACAGAAGATCTAGCCAAGGCCTCATGGCTCCAGTGGTGGAGACACCGCATGGAATTAAGTCTGAGTCTCTGAATCTCTAAGTGCAAAGCACCTGCCAAATGCCCAGTTGGATTTTATTTGAGAACTGTTCCTCTATTTATGTAAAGTCACTGAGATTTGGGGTTTTATTTGGCACTGATATTAGCATTGTTTGCTACAATTAACATAAAATAATCTTATAAGATAAAGTATTAGGAAAATAATATCACACTTAAATCACATGAGAGGAGATTGTCATCATTCTTTTTTGGGAACTTCTAGTGGATTTGGACCACTAGTGAGCCACCACTTGTAGCAGCACAAAGTCCTATGGATTAGGTGACCAGGGGAGAATGCATAGTGGTATATTTGAAGACTCCAATTTACTTCTGTAGGCGACTCCATTACCTCTCTGGTTGCACACTCCTGGGGCTGTACAAATCTTGATTCATCTAATCTAACTCTTAGCTCCTAACAGAAAGCAATCTGACATTGTCACATCATCTACAGCCTCTGCCTAAGATATTCACAGGTGAATCACTGATGCTACTCATGCTATATTATTCAATTCTTTCTTGTCCTGAACCTCACATTTCCCGGATGGCCTTTTCCTGGGGTTGCTATGAGCTGAAGCCTACTTGAGACAACATCTAGCATCAATAACATTAAATAAATGTGCTTTAAAATGGTCATTTGCTTTCATTCACTTGCTTCCCTGCTTACCTGCTAAAGCAAATCCAGGCAAACACAAGTAATATAAAGCATGAATGTCTCCAGATGAGCAGACTTCACTCATACTAGGCTGGTTCATACTCTTGTGTCAGAACATCAGTGAAATAATTCGTTTACTACAAGGAGAGAGGCTTGGTTCAGCTGCCTTTATATTGTCTTTTTTCTAGAGTTCTAAACAAATAGAAACCTCTGTATGCGTCTAACTGCTGTATCAGCCCCGCTGGAGCAGTCACACAGCTGTGCTCGCTGTGATGTGGACCAGTGCCCACCAGAGGGACTAGAGCCACGCTCACTCTCAGGAGAGGCCTGACTTCCCTCTCAGGAAGCTTTGAGATTCAATTGCTTCTACTCTTTAAAAAAACATGCATACAGCTGATACTTGAATCTGCTTCAGGGTATCTAAAAGGTCTTATCAGGGTTGCAATGTTGCGTAGAGGAACTTACTTGATTGTACTTTCTTTACTTCTAATTTCAATACATACTAGCAATTGGGAAGAGGATTAAAAGAATCTAATAATTTCTCTTGTTTTTGGCTATTTCTCCTTTTCTCTAGAATGAGGCAGTTTTGTGCCTTCCCAGAAGAATTCAATGGATCTTTTGACAGTTTCCACAGCACAGATCCAAGACAAAGACCTGGCAAGCTCATGAACAGTCCTTCCATCAAAGGGCCATGGAACCATTCTAAAATCCTATCAAGTGCAGTTTTGACTTAAGACTTTCACAAAAGATTGATTGAATCTCTAAACAAAAACAAACAAACAAAAAAGCAGAATTCAGATCCTTGCTTCTCACCTGTGGCAACAAGTGACAATGTGCAGTACAGGCTGAGGAGGCAATAGTGAACTTACATGAGGTGGGAGGAAGAGACAGTCGATTACTATTCTGCCAGCAAACATGATAGTTTTGAGAGGTATATGCAGAATGCATCAGATTAGACTTGAAACTTGGAAACACTGAAACAGTTCTCAGAGCAGGAATAAGTCTCACTCCCAAGTACTCTATCTCTTCTTTATTAAACAAACTATGTTGTTGTTGAGAATGGTTGAGTCAGAAGTGATTCCTAGCTGACCTTCCAGGGGTTTTTCTGAGGCTGTATATCTCAGAAGAGGAGCTAGGCCATCTTTACCCAGCATGGAAGATGGTGGATTTGAACTGTGTGTCTTGGGGCTGGCAATGCAACTCTTTAACACTAAGCTATCAGAGCTCCCAATGAATGGCATTAAATGAATGATTCCTATTCTGGGCTAAATTATCTCTAAGTGGAACAATAATGATGCATTTGACAAGTGGGCAGTTCAAGCCTACCCAAGGAAACCTCAGAAGACAAGCGCTGGTATGTGTCTCCAAAACATCACAGACATGAAAATCCAAAGCTCTATATGCACAAGGTCATCAGAAGTTAGAACTGACTTAAAAGGAACTAACAGCAACAGTGACATCCTACTCTAAAACCTCTGAGATTCATATTTGTATATAGTATTAGGTTACATATGGTACTTGGACCAAGAAAAGAGAATATGGAAGAAAGAACTGGGTAAGAATCTGAGTATGGGAGTGAAAGCAGGGACCTTGGGCTTAGAGATGGAGTGTCTGCCTTGTCTCAGCCACTTACTCACAAGGGCTTATTCATTCAGTGCATACTATGTTCCAAACATCAAGCAGTTTGCATAGTGCTTACCAGAATAATTTCCTCATAAAGATAAGCAGTTTATTTCCCTATCTTCCAGGAGTGAGATGACGACAAGGCAAATAAAAACCTACAATCAAAAGTCATGGGAGCTGTAAGAGAGAGTGATACAAACAACAGAAAATAAGGAGAACACAGACCTGAGATGTCAAGGGGAACTCTATAGAGAAAAGGAAATATCATCTAAGAACTAAGAGGTGTGAAGGCATTTGCCAGGAAAGTGTTCTAGTTCAATAAAGACTGCATGCATTAGAGGTTGTAGAGGAATAATGGTGGTGCAGTTAGAAAGCTGAAAGAGGTTTGATGTGGTTAGATGGCAGAGTTCAGTTTGAAGGTATGAGTCTGGGAAGATACAAAACATGTTAAGATGTTGACTTTATATGATGAACCACAAGGAGAACTGGGGAAGAGAATCCATTGAAGGGATAAATCATGTGATGATATTTCAGATCCACCAACTCCATCTCCATGGGAGAAAAGATTTGGCAGTAAGCTACTAAAAATATTAGAGAGGGAACTTGGGTAGTCTGGTGGGTAAGGAGTTATGTTGACTATGCAAAGACTGATGATTTGATTCTACTAGCTGTTCTAGTTACTGGAGAACGTATTGCCTCTAAAAACTGCTGGAAGGTCAGATGTGAGTTGATTCCAACTCTCTGGTGCATACAGCAACATGAGTTAGAATGGAGTGGATAACACATCACAACCGAGTATTATATACCCAAGTGGAGATGTTGAAAGGTAGAAGGATAGATCATTGTGGCATTCAAGAGAGTGGTCTGAGAAGCTAGATAACAAGGAATCTTAGAAAAGTAGGAGGCAATGGCAAGGATCTAGGAGGCAGAACATGCACTCAGGCCTCTGAGAAGCAGGATTGAGGGGATTCTTGAGCAATGAGAGGTGGTTCTGTGAGTTTCTCCTCGCTGAGGTCTATATTCCATCATGGCTGAGAGATCACAGGGTGGAAGACCAGCCAAGGACAAGTTACCTGCTTTTACATACATTTGAGGGATGAAGGGGACGGTTCTGACTGAGTAATTATTAGTGTTGGATTTTAAAAGTAAAAAAAATCTAAAGCATCTACATTTTAAAAGAACTTTTTACTTGGGCTAATAAACTTGGGGAACTGAATGAACAAGAGAGGCTGAATTCTTAGTGTACACACACACACACACACACACACACATTTTCAAACATTCACTTGTTAAAGAAAGGTAGAAAGTGAAGAGTAAAATTCCTTCTTCCCAGATAGAATCACTCAAAACTTATATTTTCCAGAAAACTATTATGTCCATAAAAACGTAAAGCCACTTTAAAAGCACCCGTACTTAAAGTTGTTTGTTTCTGTTCATAGAATAATAACAGTATTTATATATCGTTCTGGATGCTCCTTAAAAAATAATGCTTTTGCTATCTTCTATTAGTACATTTAGACTTCCCTACTTTTTTTTTAATAGCTTCCATGTTACTCTGTAGAATCTTCCATATAGTATTATTTTCAAATTTTATTTAACTAGTCTTTTTACTGTTACAAATAATGCTGCAATAGGCATTCTTAACCTAATACTTTTCTTCTCTTGGGGAAATATCTCTGGCATCCACTTCCTAAACCATCTGACTCTGGAAACTCTATGAACTTTGAGAAATGACAATATAGAAAGGACTCAGGTATTTTGTTCATGGGGTCACTATGAGTTGTGCTCGACTCAACAGTGATCAACCACAACAACAGGATAAAGTACTATTTGAAATTGATATCTAGTGTCAAAGTGTCCACTTAAAAATTTGAAATATTATGGGTGCTAATTTTTGTTTCCATAAGATTGTAGCTATTTTGTACTCCACTCAAAACTATGTAAGAAAGCATGCTTTCTTACAGCTTTGCCTGTAGTAACTATCAAACTTTTATATCTAAAGGGGTAAAATAGTTATTTTTAAACTTTGTTTCTTGAAATAAAATAGGTTAAGCATGTTTGTATAGGCTTATGAGTTATTCTCTTCCCATCTATGGCTTGTTGACATTGATGTTGTTGTTGTTGTTATGTGCCGTCGAGTCGTTTCCGACTCATAGCGACCCTATGCACAACAGCCCTAAACCCTGCTCTATCCTGCGCCAACCGCACCGCCTCTGACACACCCATCCCGATTACCCCAGTCACCGAATCAATCCATCTCATAGAGGGTCTTCCCCTCCTGCGCTGTCCCTCCACCCTCCCAAGCATGATGTCCCTCTCCAAGGACCCGTCCCTCCTGGCAACATGTCCAAAGTATGTCAGACGAAGCCCCAGAATCCTTGCCTCCAAGGAGTAGCTTGGTTTAATCCTCTCCAAGATGAATTTGTTTGTTTTCCTGGCAGTTCATGGTACATTCAGTACCCTTCTCCAGCACCACAGCTCAAAAGCATCCACTCTCCTTCTGTCCTCCTTAGTCATTGTCCAACTCTCTGATGCATAACAAGCGATTGCAAATACCATGGCCTGTATCAGGTGCACCTTAGTCTCCAGAGAGACACTGTTGCTCCTGAGTACCTTAGAGAGGTCCCTAACAGCAGACTTTCCCATCGTGATATGCTTTTTGATTTCCTGACTGCTGGTGCCAGGAGTGTTGACTGTGGAGCCGAGCAAATTGAAGCTGTGAACACTCTCAATCTCTTCGTCATCCATCCTGACGCTGCCAATTGGTCCAGTGGTGAGAATCTTTGTCTTCTTGACATTGAGCCTCAGTCCAAACTGCAGTCAACACTCTTGGCACCAAGTATAGGTTTCGCATTAGCACAATTAAAGGTTCTGGGATTCCCATTCTTCTCAGAGTCAACCACAGTTTGTTATGATCCACACAGTCAAATGCCTTTGCATAATCAATGAAACACAGATAGACATTCTTCTGGTATTCTCTGCTTTCAGCCAAGATCCATCTAACATCAGCAACAATATACCTAGCACTACGACCCCTTCTAAAGCCAGCCTGGACTTCCGGCAGGTCTCTGCTGATGTGCTGTTCTAATCGTTTTTGGATGACCTTCAGTAGAATCTTGCTTGCATGTGAAATCAATGACACTGTTCTGTAGTTTCCACACTCAGTTGGGTCACCTTTCTTTGGAATGGGAACAAATATAGATCTCTTCCAGTCAGTTGGCCAAGTGGTTGTTCTCCAGATTTCTTGGCACAACTTGGTGAGCACACCCAGGGCAACATCTGTTATCTGAAATACTTCAATTGGTATACCGTCTATTCCTGGGGCCTTATTTTTTTATATTTCCTTCAAAGCAGCTTGAACTTCTTCCTTCATCACCATAGGCTCTTGCTTATATGTTATTTCTTTAAATTCCTCTGTATCTGCCAATTCCTTTCTATATAATGACTCAGTATATTCCTTCCATCTTCTTTTGGCATTGATATTCCTTTTTAAAATATTTTTATTATTATTAATTTTCATGAAAGTTTACAGAGAAGGAGGATTTCCATTCATTCATTGTTGCACTTTTCTCCCTGCTCACCCCTCCCTCCCCCCAATTTGCTACTCTCTTTGAAAAGTAAAAGAAAAATTCTTTCATTGGTATACAATCCCTTCCCCCAAGTCCACTCCACTATGCAGCCTTTGTTCTGGACTCCTGTCATGACAATAATACCTAATCACGTATCCAATGCAGTATACATTATTTATCCCATCTTTCTCAATCTCCTTCCAACCCCGATTTCAGTCCTGTTTTACAACAGTGGCACTATGCAGTATTTGTCCTTTTGTGACTGAGATATTTTATTCAGCATAATGTCCTCCAGGGTCACCCATTTTGAATAATATTGCATGAGTTCTTTGCTTTTCAATACAGTGTAACATTCTACTATGTGAATATACCACAGCTTCACTATCCATTCATTTGTCGATGAGCACCTGGGTTGTTTCCAATTCCTGCTATTGTGAACAAAACTGCAATAATCATGGGTGTGCATATATCTGCTTGCGTGGCAGTTATGGTCTCTTTAGGGTATATTCCCAGTAATGGAATTGTTGGGTCAAATGGTATCTATCTCTATTTGCAACTTTTTGAGAAAGTGTCATACCGCCTTCCACAGTGGTTGCACCCTTTTACACTCCCACCAACAGTGAGTAAGGGTTCCAGTTTCTCCACAATCTCACCAGCATTTGTTGCTTGCTATTCTGTTAAATTTTGTTATTCTGACTGGGGTGGGATTATATCTCATAGTTGTTTTGATTTGCATCTCTCTTAGAGCTAGGGATTTTGAACATTTCTTTATGTGCTTGTTGGCCATCTGAATGTCTTCTTTGGTGAAGTGTCTGTTCATATCCTGTGCCCATTTTCCAACTGGATTATTTACCTTTATCTTGTTGTGGTGGATATTGATATTCTTGATGGCACCCAATACAACCATTTCTATACTTTTTGCCTGCTTGCTTGTGCTTTTGAAAACAACCTTTATATCTATATCTCTCTAGCTATATAGATAGATAATCAAAACTATTAGCTCCATTAAATTTTTAAATGCTTAGTAATAAAGCATTGAAACCTCAGTTTCCATATTTGTGAGGATTAAATGAAATAATCAATGTGAAAGCACATTGAAAACTGTAATTCATTGAGGAATGCAACTGATGTGTTTTACGTCTAAATCCTCCATTTGATCATTTCAGATTATTGAAAATACATGATTTCATCACACAGTGGGGCAAAATGGGATAAATGCTTAGTCTCAGAAAACTTAAAAAAAACCAAACAAAATCCAAAGCAAAACCAAAAAGCCTTTTAAAGGGAGCCTGGATAGCACATGGACCCCTGGACATGTGAAAAAAAAAAAAGAAGAAAAAAAGGTTGGTAACCCAGAGGCTGGCCGTTCAAACCTACCCAGTGGCCACTCAAAGGACAAGCGTGAAGTTCTGCTTCTGAAAAGGTCAGAGCTATTAAAACTCCCCAGAGCACAGTTCTACTGTGAAATACACGGAGGAAACATGGGATAGAATGAACCCAGCAGCAGCTGGGTTTTGGCAGCCATGGGCCAGGACAGGTATCATACTTTCTTGCTCAAAGCCTTCTTGTATTTCGAAGCAGAGCCTGGATTGGGCCCAGTTTTCCTTACTCTAAGTTCACTAAATGCTCCACTAAAGCCAGACATGTTAAACTAACTATTTAAAAAAAAATAAATAAAGGAAAAGTACTCACTGTGGATGAGGTAACATATTTGGTAAAATAACAACTTAGGTTTGAGGGGACCATGGACTAGGGGAGCTCAGTAAGGCCTCACTGAGAATGAGTTGGCAGCAAGCACATCAGCAGCCACAAACAATTGAGAAGAGACCCCAAGGCTGATAATGCAAATACAGTCAGTGTTGGCTCAATCCTGATCTTTATTCTGACCTATGCAACGTGGGAGAGATTGTGCGAATGTCAAAATAAAAACATAATCAATGAAAAAACCAAAACTATACAATGGGCAAGATGCAGAGCAAAGGAGGAAGTGATTTAAAAACCAGGGGCTCTGTGGCAGAGAGTGGGATCAGTTATCTAGAACATGACCACCTCTTCCACAGTCAGCCACCTCTCTGGCATTCAGAAATACGGCTCTGAGTTGGCGACTTCATTCCTGCTCAATTCCGTACAATCCATCAGCTGGCAAACCTCTAATGAGTGATCACTTTAGGATGCAAGGAGAAAGAAGACATCATCCTCGCCCTTAGGGAGAGTTTAGAGCTAATGGGATACATGGAGAAATAAATAGGTAATTTAAATACTCTCTAAGTGCTATGATAGATAAAGCAAAGATGCAATCGAAAGACGCGAGTGGTGGGAGGGGTGAGGGGGGATTGTATATCAAAGAAAGAATTTTTGTTTTACTTTTCAAAGAGAGGAGCGAACTGGGGCGGGGGGTCAGGGAGAGGGCTGGGCAGGGGAAAAAGTGCAACAATGAATGAATGGAAATCCAAAATCTCTGCAAATGTTCATTAAAATTATTTTTAAAAAAGAAAATAAAAAAATTAATTTAGTAAAAAAAAATTGAAAGATGGGAGTGGGGAGAGTAAGGAGCTTTGAGGGAAAAGCGAAGCCTGAAAGATGGCTTTTGACTAGGTGATGATGACGACAGAAAGTTGCTCATGTCCAGCATCAGTGATAAGAGACAATAAACCCCCCCCCCATGTGTGTGTCATGGTCTTCACAATTACTCAATATGCATCAGTGAACTAGACAATGACTAAGGATGACAGAAGAAATGATGTCTTTGAGTTATGGCGCTGGAGAAGAGTCTTGAACATACCATGGACTATCATGAAAACAAATAGGTCTTTCTTGGAGAGGGTGAAACCAAGTTTCTCCTTGGAGGATAGGACTCTGAAGCTCAGTCTCACATACTTTGGACACATGACCAGGAGAGACCTGTCCTTGGAGAAGGACATCATGCTCAGAAGATCCTGGATGAGATGGAAACAGTAACTGGGTAATGGGGTTGGTGTGTCAGAATTAGTGAGACTGGCTCAGGATAGGGCATGATTCTGAGCTGCTATACCTAGGGTCCTTATGGGTCGCAGGTGACTTAACAGCACATAACAACAGCATCAACTATGTATATTTTGCTGTTAGAAATTGAGAGAGAGAGACAGAGAAACAGAGAGCACACACTGGAGCAATCTGGGCAGCAGATCTTTTTAGCACACAGAGGATATGTGTAGTCATGGAAGCAGATGCAATCACTCAGGAGTGTGGAGAGAGTGAGGCCAGACGAGGGATTAGGGCACAACTCAAAAAGCACTGATTTAAGAGATGGAAGAAGAAGAAAAATCTACCAAAAAGAATGAGACATTGTAACTAGAGAAGTCGGAGGAAAATCCACAGTGTATAGGGTCACAGAAGCCAGCTAAAGGAGAGGTTTCAAGGAGGTAGTAGTATCAACAGCTTTAAATGCTGTGAGGGGCTCAAGAAAGATAAGAACTGAAAAGCCTTCAGTGTATTTAGTATCTAAGAGGCCCTGGATGGTGTTGAGGAAGGCCATCTAAGGAGACAGCATGGAAGAGAGCCGGCATCTGAGTAGGAAGTGACAAAGTAGAAAGAACCAAACTTATTTGAGAGAAGGAAGTGAGGAGGAAGAGGGAGAAGCTAGAGTGAGTGAGAGAGTAAGCACAAGACAAGACGTTATAGCAAGGCCTTTATTTGATGATTCATTTATGTCATTATTGATCTTTCCATTATTGATTGAAGTAGGAATTTTCAATTGGTAATAGGTTTTAAAAAATTAGAGTTGTTTGTGATAGTTGTTTCACTTTAAGTGGAAAGAACAGAGAGAGCTCATCTACTCTTTCACCAGTTTGCTCCATGGAAACATTTTGCAAATGTTTAATATAATAACTAGGATACTGATTTTGATACAGTCCATCTGGTCTTGCTCAGCTCTGATTTCTTCAGTTTTACCTATACTCATCTGAGCATCTGTGCGTATTTTGTTCTATCCAATCTTATCCTATGGACAGAGGTTCATATACCCAACACCACAACCAAGATAGAGAGAGACTAATGCCATCACTACAAAGACACTCACCTCCACTCCACATCCCTAACCATTGACAAAAACGAATCTGTTCTCTGTGTATACAATACCTTTTAAAGTGTGTTGCAATTGAATGATATAAATAGAATAATCTTGGATGCAGCCTTTTGTGATTGACTTTTTAACTCTGAGATTCATCCAAGTTGTTACATGTATCAATAAGGAATTCCTTTTTATTTCTTACTAGTGTGTCATGGTAAGAATGTAGCACTTTTTTCCCTCATTTGTTTTGTTATGTTTTTTAGCCATTCACTTGTTGAAGGATATCTGGGTTGTTTCTAGTTTCAGGTTATTTTGAATATAGCTGTTATGAACATTAATTTATAAATTTCTATGTGCCCATTGTCTTTTTTCTTTTCCTGAGTTGAGAGCCCAAGAGTGCAATTGTTGGGTCATTTACTACTTGTTTATATGTAAATTGTTATTATTTTTTTTTTAGCCTCCAGAATGGTCTCTAGAATTGCTGAGCCGTTTTACATTCCAATCAGTACCTTAAAACTGATAGTTTTTCCACATCTTCTCTAGTATTCACTAATGTTCAGCAAACTTTGCCATTAATCAAACCAAACCAGTTGCCATGAAACTGACTCTAACTCAAAATGACCTCATATTCTTCAGTATAAAACTGTACCCAAAAGGGTTTTAATGACTGTGACTTTTCAGAAGCAGATTGTCAGACCTTTCTTCTGAGATCCCTCTGGGTAGATTCGAACTGCTAACTTTTTGTTTAGGAGCTGAATATTTAACTGTTTCTGACACCCAGAGACTCTTTCATTAGCCATTATATACATGCAAATTAAAGCTACAAAGACATACTTCACTACTTAGATACTAGAATAAAATAAAACATGGTAACAATACCATTAATATATTAGAAATGTCAGCACGTCATTGTGCTTTAAACCTCAGGGAAAACCATATCTGCCACCCAAGCAGATATATGCCCACCTATGTTTATTGTGGCTTTGTTCACAATAGCAAAGGGTTGTAAACAACCCAAATGCCCATCAACAAACGAATGTATAGAGACTGTGGTATATTCACACAATGGAATACTATGCTGCGTTGAAAAACAAGGAACCCATGGAATATAATACAAAATGGTTGACCCTGGAGGACATTATGCTTAGTGAAATATCTCAGCCACAAAAGGACAAATACTGCATAGTGCCACTGTTATAAAACTGGACTGACATCAGGATTGAGGGGAAACTGAGAAAGAGGGGATAAATAATGCAGATAACTGTTAAAAGGCATATATAATTAGGTATTATTATCATGACAGGAGTCCAGAATGAAGGCTGTATAGTGGAGTGAAACTGGGGGGAGGGACTGCATAACAATTAAAGAATTTTCCTTTTACTTTTCAAAGAGAAGAGCAAATTGGGGGTGGGGGTGGACAGGGAGGAAAGTGCAACAATGAATGAATGGAAATCCAAAGTCTCTGTAAACTTTCATTAAAATGAATAAATAAAAAGGGAGAAAAACACCCTCAGGGGAAATGAGAGCTGAGCATCTCAGAGATCATGAGGATAGTGCAGGATACGGCGAGGTTCCGATCTGGTGTCCCCAGGGTCACTATGGATCATAATTAATTTGACAGAACATAACAATAACAACAAAGAGAGAATGAAGGGGGAAAATCCAAGCTCAGAAAAAAAAGCTGGACCATTATTGGTTCAAGCAGGAGGGAACAAGACCTCTAAGGAAACAGAAGCAGGGAGACTGATGATGTGGAAGAAGGTGGGAAATGCACTCTAACTGATGGGTAGGTTGTCTCTTGTTAAGAAATTCTGTCTAATAAACATTTATCTTGATGTGTAATCTAATGCGATAGAAGATGATGATGACCTCAGTCAGTGCTGTTTAGACAGGAGTTGCCAGCGAGGAGGTGATGTGGAATGAGAGGAAGAGATATAGAGGATGTTATGCAGGTAAGAGTTAGAAACCTGGCCATTGTGGAACACAAGCCAATGAGAAAAATCCAATGGAGAGAGGGAGGCAGAAGACACAGGATAAAGAATGGGTAGTATATGGTGTGAGGGGTCTGAGAAGCCTAAAAAGAGTGGGTGAAAAGCACACAAATTAGATAAGGATGGGCATGGGTTTGATGGCAGGAACTGAGGGAGCATCTTGCATGTTCACTGCAATGTATGAAACAAAATTGTTCCTTGTTAAGAAAAAGGATATAGGTGGCAGCCAGAAAATAACCGAAAATGGAGAGTGGATACACAATTTTGAACAATGGGGTAGTGATGAGGCTGGTCATGTCTTTTAATTGGTATCACTATGACTGGACGTTTATTTTTCTCCAACAATATTCAGCTTCTTTCATGAGCAAAGGGCAGGCTAGTGGCTGAGTTCATTGAGACTGGAGTACTGCCAGGAAAGAAAGGGGAGAGGGGGATGAGGGAAAGCATGATGAACACTGCAGATCAGGTGTCTTCATGGTGAGTCTGAGGTTATTGGTTTTGCTGTTAGGCACTGTTAAATTAGTTTCAACATCTAGCTTCATCGTCGAACAAACCCAAGCACTGCCTTGTTGTTGTTAGGTGTCAGTGAATTAAGGCTGGTTCTACTTTCACAATCATATTGCTACATCTCAGCCCACTGTTTTAATCACTGTATGAATCTATTTCATGGAGATCCTGCCTCTTTTTTTGGCGGGGGGGACCTTCTATTTTATCAAGTATCATGTCCTCAGTGTCTCTTGACAACATGTCAAAGTCATGAGATGAGTCTCACCATTTTCACATATAAGGATCATTCCGGCTTTTGATTTGTGATATTTCCTCACATCAATGTGCAATAGACAAGGAAGACATTTTGACATTAATGGCAGAAGACATTGACTAATATTATCAAAGTTTTCCATCTGAAAAAATAAACACTTTAGCTATTTTTCAAGCGATTAGGATATACTATGGACTTTGATGGAAGAATGTAAGGGTCTTCGTGTTCAAAGTGGGTTTTCTAGTATGTTCCATGCCCACAGTGTGAAGAGCCCCACAGACGGCTTTTCCTACTTCTCATCTTTGACAAGAGTCCTGCCTCCTCCATCTCTGATGAGGAGCTATCAGTCTCTGGTCCCTTCCTTTCAAGTAACAAGTGGTTCCTGTTTCACAAGGTGTTCAGTCTCTTTGACTATCTCTGCATTTAACTCGTTTCTCATGTAGTGTATATGACTGACAGCTGAATACATACATGGCATTTGTCATTTCTCCAAAAAGTTTCATATTATATTCACAAACTCCTGTGACCTAGGTATTGTTACAGTCATTTTACATAATGTAGAAATGGAATATGCTATTTACTTCTCACTCTTGGTTCAGCTCAGTGTCTCAATCCAAGACCAGTCTAAGTGCCTGGTAACCCAAAAGCTCTTCAGTACTGGCAGGCTGCTCTGTGAATTTCTTCAAGTCTATGGATTCATGCTCTAAATACAACTCCACAAAGGGATTTCTCAACTTTCTTTGTATGTGGGACTCATTGCCTAACAGCTCAGAGTGTCTACACCATTACTGGAATTGGCTTCTCAGGACTGGGATTACTGGAAAGGGTTGTTAAGATTGGAACACTTCAACCAATATGCAAATTTTCAGGAACCTTAGGAAAGCGACAGGGGACTCCAACTTTACACAAACAAGGATCCAGAAGCAGAGGGTCTGATGGAAATAGGTGAGAATTGTCCAGAGAAGGAACAGTGTGGAACAACAGCAGTGACGTCATGGAGATGAGGAGGAGGTTTTTCTACAAGAGAATCAAGTGGACTTTCGCTAAAAGCTGACCGAGCAAGGGCTTCAGTTTCCACAGGATTGTGTCCAACTGGCCAGAGAACTTGCTTAGAAACAGAAGAGCTCCCAGCTTTTCCTGACTCCAGGGCTGATTCATCCTCTTTGCTGCAGTCTAATCCTACTCATTTGAGTTTGTGGGTTGAATATAAAGGGAGTTTCCTGGGGGAGTAACTAAAAGAGGTTCCCTTTGCTGCCTCAGTCCTGGCCCTCACAGACTGCCCCATCTGATGCATGATGCTGTTTTCACTGTGGATGGTGTACTCAAGAATGCTTCTTGAGCAAGTCCTAAAAGTCCACAGAATTTCTTGTACATTTACCAAAGACCCTTGAATAGGAATAATATCTTTGAATTTTAAATTAAAAAAACCCACAAACAACCCCCCCCCACAATGCTAAACTAAAACATTACACATTCTAATAGATTCCAACTCTTGGGGCCCCTCCCTTGGGTTTCTGAGACTGTAAATCTTAGTGGGATCATACTGCCCAGCTTTCTCTTTCCGAGTGGCTGGTGGATTTGAAAAGTCAAACTCTCAGTTCTCAGACCAGCCTTAAAACCTCATTCACTAGACCATAAGGGCTCTGGATAAATAAACAAATTAAAATTGCACAAATTAAAATCGTAAATTGTAAACCATTTTCAAATATATCCTGTCTAGGAGCAAATGGAGGAAGTGGCAAGATGATCTTGGTTAGTGACAAAAAGTCCTCTGATGAGAATAGCTCTGCATTCTGGCACAAGTCTCTTAAGTGGTCAGATCTCTCTCTCTCTCTCTCTCTCTCTCTTTTTTAATAACAGTGATACTTGGTTTTCTCTTATTATTGTTGGTTGCTGTATATTCAAAGCCTGGCTTTGGGTGACTCCATGTGAACAGAGCAGATCCTGCCTACCCCTATGATTGGTTGTGGATGGGACCATTGTGATCTATCGATTTTTATTGGCTGGATGATCTCAGGCTGAAATTTCATTGGGCATTATATTAGTCATTTGTGTTATTTCTTAACGTAAACATTCATGTGGTGTCTCTCTGGAGACTAAGGTGCACCTGATACAGGCCATGGTCTTTGCAATCACTTGTTATGTATCAGACAGGTGGACAATGACTAGGGAGGACAGAAGGAGAATTGACGCCTTTGAGCTGTGGTGCTGGAGAAGAGTATTGAATGCACCATGGACTGCCAAGAAAACAGATTGATCCTGGAGAGGGTTAAACCAGGCTACTCCTTGGAGGAAAGGATTCTGGGGCTTCATCTGAGATACTTTGGGCATATTGTAAGGAGAGACAGGTCCATGGAGAGGGACATCATGCTTGGGAGGGTAGAGGGACGGCACAAGAGAGGAAGACCCTCTATGAGGTGGATCGATTCAGTGACTGGGGTAATCGGGATGGGTGTGTCAGAGGCAGTGCGATTGGCACAGGATAGAGCAGGGTTTAGGGCTGTTGTACATAGGGTCGCCATGAGTTGCAAATGACTCGATGGCACATAACAACAACAAACCATTCATGAACACGAAGGAGCCTTGTTGGTATAATGCTTTATGTTTGGGGGCTGCTAACCAAAAGGCTGGCAGTTTGAATCCATGAGATTCTCCCCATAGGAGAAAGATGGGCAGTCTCTACTCATAAAGATCTGCAGCCTCAGGAACCTGTCAGAAGGTGGCTGAGTCAGAAGTGACTCACTGGTGGCTGTGGGTTCACTGGGTTGTGTGTGCTGAGACCTTGCTGAACGCTAATAGGGGAGATGCATTAAGAAAGTGATAACTATCACAAGAAGAGCCTGGATAAAATAATGACGGCCTCAAGAATATCTCTGAGTGTTTGGGTGATGCATATATTCTACTAAAGCAGAATATATTTCCATAGGGCATTCCTTTATATCAGCGTCTCATTTCATTTCTGCTTAATATAAATTAAAAAGAAAAAATCTAATATGCTACATTTCTAATTCTACTAGAATTAAGAAATGGCCATACCATTTTTTTTTTCAATTATAAAGAATAAAAAGATGTTCAGAAGCACCTTGTTACGTTGTTATTTATTTTTTTGCGCTAAGTTTTACATGGCCCATTGGGTCAGTCTTTTCTTATTTAAACCAATGGAAATCTTCAGCATTACATGTAATGATCTTGGCATGCTCAATTAGGCCAGAAGAACTAGGCCTTGGTTCGAATTAGAGATTCAGGCAACTCAAGAACTTGCTTCAATTACCTATGTCCTGGATAAGATGTCCTAGGTCTTCTTTGTGGACAAGTATGTAGACATTAAGGCAACAGTGTAAACAGTCTAAGATAAGAGGCAACACTACAACCTCCTGAGATTTAACAAAAGAAACACATTACCACCAGTACTTGCAAATTCCCCACCATTGGAACTATGCTTATTTAATAAAGTAAGTCCACTGAAAAAGCAAAGGCTTCTTTTGAAAAGTAAGTAAATGCCTCTGTTGCAATTATGTTTCTTTGAGTTAAGTAGGACTCATAATGACCCTGTGAACAACAGACCTAAACATTGTCCTGTCCTGTACCAGCCTCATCATCTCTGACATACTGGATCTCATTCTACATTTGGTCTTTTGCAGATTGTTCACTTGTTTCTCTGGCACAAACTGAAAGGAGGTCTCTGTATTCCAAGACCCGTCAACACACACATCAAACAGCGCCCCTTGATGAGTCAGAAGAGGCCTTTCATCAAGGATCAATGGGGCTCTGCCATCATCAGACCTGTAGTTAACTCACATGGATCAAAGCCCCTCTTGATTTTCACTTGTATCAAGTGAAACACCGAACAATCTCTGAAAGTTGGGATCTCTGAGGCAGCAATCTTACAGAGAAGAACACTCAAACATCTTTACTAAAATAATTACTTCAGCACACGAAATATTCTCTGAAAGCTGGAACCTACTAGATGTGGACAAAATCTGAAAATTGTTGGTACTGCAATCTGAATATGAGGAAGTGCAGATGTGAAAGCCAGAAATAGCTCCAAGCAGTACAAGTACAAGGGAATTTTACTTATATCTTTATTTGAATAGAATATGCATATATCTGTATATCATTTGAATGAAAATGCAATAGTTTCATTTCTTTTCCAGTTCTATAAAAGTAAAACTCAAAGCTCATTGCCATCAAGTAGGAATCAACTCACAGCTAACCCCTCAGGTGGGTTTTCAGAGGCTGTAGGTGGCAAAAGAGGAGATTGATCCTCTTTCTCCCATCAAACTACTAGAGAGGTGAGGCCTTTGGGTGAGATGTACAGCTCCGTAGAGAGAACACCATAGAGGTCCCCATAAAAGTGAAAAGAAACTTTCTGTGTGTGAGATTATAAGAAGATATCTTAAGAGTAAGAGAACAATGACTAAGACTACACTCTGTCAAAAGTAGAATATTCAACATAGACAATCCCATTGCATCTCTATTCTCACAGATTTCACTGCAATTCGTTGTCCAAAATCCTCCACAACAATGTCGTTTTACTCATCCAGGATTGTGTCTGCAACACGCAGCCTTTCCATCATTCCTATCCCTTCCACACAAGATCATCAGGTACTTTTTCAAAAGGGGAGGTAGCAAATTACTTCAAACTACACTCAGTTCTGTAGGTGCAATAACATCTTTCAGCCTTTAAAGGGCACTTTTATTTTTTATTTTTTCAAGTTGTCATTTGAATTCAAACTCCTTGGAAAACACGCATAATAATCTTAATGATCCCATTGAGTAGTTTAAATTCAAATTGTGGAGCATTTGAAATACCATGCTGGAAGTACTTTCCATAAATTGCTTTCAAATTCAATACATCCTCATTCGTGCGGACACACACACACACACACACACACACACACACACACACACACCACAAAGAAATCTTTAAATTACAGTCTCTCTTTTTCTGTTCCACTTAAATTGTTACTTAGCTGATAAATTAGTGCTTCACTGTCTGCTTATAAATTTCCATGTTATTTGTTAAAAAATCATTTTGAGACAAGCACACGCATTAACTTCTGTCTTCCCTTGATGTAGACAGGACGTTGTCTTACTGTAAGGTCCCTTGCTTTCGTGTGTCTATGCTTGTGTTTGCAGGCGTGCACTCGTACACACACACACACACACACACACACACACACACACACACACGTCTTGATGTTTAGTAAACTAAGCCTGGTGCTGGCTAGGTTCACTTACTTCCCAGTGCACTCTTCCCTAGTCTTTGTAAAGATGCAAAAGCGGATCAAAAAAGGTCACTTGGGTCACCTGGGCTCTTTATAATGATCTCCTACACACAGTAGAATTTGACTAAGTACATCTTGGAAATTTAATGATTACAATAAAATTATTTTAGCAATATGAGTTTAAAAATCCAATTTTCACGTCACTACAAATATCTTTAAGAATGAATATTTGTTCAAAAAGATTGCTAGTAGAATTTCTGGAACCAGAAAATGAGTATCCGTGAGTTGACAAACAGATCACCAAAATAAAGCAATAAAAAAAATGCAAGAACCCTCCAGTAAAATTCTAAGCTTCTGCAATTCATAAATTTAATCCTAACTTTGCAATAAGAAAACACTATCCTATAAGACTTACTCTACTGACATCCATTCCATTCCATTGGAAACCAATTGGAATGTCTGGTACCACTTGAAACATTAATGAAACAGTAGTAAAATATTTAAGCATAATTAGATTTTTATTTTAGACTAATTAAATACTATTTTGACACAGTTCCAGTTCTCAATTTTAAAAAATAAATTAACTGGTTTAAGAACAGAATCATTTGTTGTTGTGTATTGTCAACTTGGTACGATTCTTAGCTGACCTTTGAACTTGTTTTCAGAAGCAGTAAGTCACACGGGAGAAGCCTGCTCATCTTTCTCCCACAGACCAGCTGATGGATTTGAACCATGTGTCTGTAGGGTGACAGTGAGGCTCCTTGGCAATAGACCACGAGAGCTCCCTTAAGAAGAGAGTTTTTGTTGTTATGTACCTTTGAATTGCCTGAGATTCATAGTGACTGTATGTACAACAGCCCTAAACCCTGCTCTATCCTGTGTCAATCTCACTGTCTCTGACACACCTTACCTCCATTACCCCATCACTGAATCAATCCATCTCATAGAGGGTCTTCCTCTCCTGTGCTGTCCCTCCACACTCCCAAGCATGATGTCTCTCTCCAAGGACAGGTCCCTCCTTGCAACATGTCCAAGTATGTCAGATGAAGCTTCAGACTCCTTGCCTCCAAAGAGCAGTCTGGCTTCACCTTCCCCTGGATGAACCTGTTCGTTCTCTTGGCAATCCATGGTATACTCAATACTCTTCTCCAGCATCACAGCTCAAAGGCATCAATTCTCCTTCTACCGTCCCTAGTCATTGTCCAGGTCTCCGATGCATAGCAAGTGACTGTAAAGACCATGGCATGTATCAGGCACACCTTAGTCTCCAGACTGACATCGATGCAATTTTGTTGTTTGTGGTTAGGTGTAGTGCAGTTGACCCTCTGTGCAATAGACTGAAACTGCCTGATCCTTCACCATCAAGCCCTGTACCAATACAATATGACCCTTTTAATTGAAAATCATGACTGGGTTGCTGTGTGTTGTTGAGTCAGAACTGACCCATAGCTGACCCTCCAGTGGGTTTTCAGAGGCAGTCATTCACCTGGGAGAAGATTTCCCACCCTTCCCCCACAGAGCAGCTGGTGGACTTGACCTCCATGGCTTTGGGACTGCGGCACAGCTTCTTGTCATCAGGTCACCAGAGCTCCCTTGGGTATTATCTAGTTAAAATAAAACTAGTTTTTAAGGTGTGCTAATATTTCTAAAAAACCAGGGTTGGTAAAAAGCAGAGTGTAGAGTTGCTAAATAAAACTTTGGATATTCCAGTCTACTCCAAGGTCCCTCAAAAATAAGACCTGGTGGTCTACTTCAGAAAAACTAGCCACTGAAAACCCAACAGAGCACAATTGTATACTCTGTCATTCGTGGGGTTATCATGAGAGAAAACATTTCAAAACTATCTCATCATAGCTTTATTTATTGTATATAAGTAATATGTAAGCATGATTCTTGAAGCAATTCAAATATGATAAAGGTTCATCTACTCCTCATCCCAAACAGAAGAATCTCTCCAGTATTACAGAAGTCATAAGGAAAAATCTTTATCATTAACTGTCAATATTAGTTGAGGGGCAACAGAGTGTGAACCTTATGCAAGGTTGCTCAGAAAAAAAGTAGAGACACATGGCACTGGGGGTGAACTTAGAACCTAGTTAGGGAGACAGGACTTCACTATGTTGTGAATAACAGATCAAAACCTTGCCCTATCCTGAACCTTCACCACAATCTATGCCACACTCAATTCTACTTCACCTTTGGTGGCCCTTAACTCCACCCTTAATGATGTATTTCTTCCAGGAAGTTGCCCCTCTTGACAATATGCATGAAGAATGTCCTTGCTGAAGGCCAGCCTCGTTTACAGGAATACCCTACTTGCGTAGTCTTTAGAATAAACTTGTTTGTTCCTTTGGCAGTCCATAGGCTATTCAACACTCTCTGCCAACACTACAAGGCATCAACCCTTCTTCTGTCTTCCTTATTCATTATCCATTTTTCAAATGTATATAAAGCAACTAAAAATGCTATGACTTGGGCCAGGCACACCTTGGTCTTTATACTAACACTTTTGCTTTTCAGTACTTCCTTGACAGCAGATTTTCCTTGGGACTCTTGGACAAATAACAGTAACACTGGTCCTTTGATTTTTTCATAAGTCCCCAACCTTGATCATATATACATCCATGATGCCACTTAACATTACTGAATACATATTTATAAGTGACGAGTTCTCCAAAGACTTGGGACTCCGTGTTATTCAACTTTGTACTTTCACTGCCCATAACACAGCTTTAAATACGGAGGGTGCTCATTAAAATAATCACTAGATGACTAAGTAATGAGATCACTTGGGCAGGTGCTTGAGACACAGAGGTAAGAAAACTAGATTTGTAGTCAGAAGATGCATTGAGAGCCCTGTTCTTTAGCTCTTTGGATGACTTGGTAACTCACTTAAATTCCCTGGGCCTCAGTTTTTGTCATCTCTAATCTAAGAAAAATACCTGTCTTGTGGGGTTGTTGTGAATATCAAATGAAAAACAGCTATAAAAGTACTTTGGAAACATACATGTAAACATAGGTATTATTATAATAAGTGATTGGTGCAGGTGGTAAAGCCTAAAGAATATATAATTAGTGTAGCTGGAAAACAGGTAAATTATTAAGTGGAGTTGCCTAATACCCATCCAACGGTAACTCAGGAAATCAGAAGTCAAGTTATTCTTTCCTGAAAAATCTCAACCACCCTTTCTATGGGCATGTGATAAATATATTCAATAATCAACTTGTGGTGTACCTTTAGGAACGTCACATGGCTCTTTTTGACTTGAACAACTTGTACTCTTATTGAGCCAAGTGACTTTCTGGTCCTTGGTTTACTTATTTTCAAAAGGTAAGTTTAGTTTTGAAACTGACAAAGTTCTGTTGCATTTCAATGCCTTAATTGTTGGCATGCACTTGGCTCTTCAAGCAGGACAGTGGGTCTCCTTCCTCAACTTTTAAATAGACACATTTTCCGAATGGTTGAGAGCTCTGGTAGTACAGGTGGTAAGGAGCTGAGCTGCCAACCTAAAAGTGCTTCCAGTCCTCTCTATGTGCATGCAACTTACAGCCTCTGATAATAGGAGTTGGTTCTGACTCCAGGGCAACAAGTCTTTTCAGAAAAAGCACCCCCCCCACACACACACACACACATGGCTTTTCGCTTGTCCCTTACTGTCTTGTTGTCTCAGGTCAAAGAAAGTTGTCCTTGGATTCTCCTAAGATGCCAGCACAAGAAGGTGGTGAACACAACCCTACTGTCACTTTGCAAAACACCTTATGCCACTGATAATTTTTTTCTTTACCTTTCCCATTTCAAATTTTCCACAGAGTAATATATATCTGTTGAGGGCCCAATAGATCTTTAACCATCTGATTGATTTCCTTTCCTTTGATCTCAGAATTTGTGACAGAATTCAAGATGGAAAACTAATTGTTTAGACACTAGAATTGTTATTGTTGTTCCTTTTCTGTTTATTGCATTCACTCCACTTTTGAGGCTTAGCTCAAAGGTTGTAGTCATTGGGAGGTCTTCCTTGAAGCTGCCCCCCACTTTCCTCACCCAGAGCACAACACTCCTTACTCTGTTCAAACCCTAGCCTCCGCTTGATCCTATGCACAGATGAATCAATCAAATTATCTTCCTTTATATTTATTTGTTTGCCTGTCTGACTTTTTCACTCATTTACAGCCTCTGTGTGTGCTCGGATGGAGTCTGAGGCTGCTTAGTACCCCAAAGTACTGAAGTCCTTCACAAACAGAAAACGCTCACTCAGTGTCTTTTACAATTTGCTGAGGACTTACCCACAGTTAACAGCATTCAAAGACTTGTAATGATCACTTTTCTCACAAGGCAGACAATAGTCCCCTCCGTTCCCTATCTTCTCTGTAAGAACTCAGAAAAACCCTCCAGCAAATTCTGACAGCACAATTTCACAATAACAACCTTCCTTATTTTATTTTACTTTGAATTTAATTAATAGGAATGCTTAACCTGCCACCTCTTAATTACATTGGCAAGTTGGTGAGGTTTATTGATCCATGCATGAGGAGTTAATTCCCAAAGAGGCTTTGACAGAAAAGCATTTTATGGGAGAACACATCGATATTCCAACAGCTCTGCTGGGATGACCTGCAGACGCAGACACCCGCCTGGCCAGACTCGGCCACCCTGGCTTCCTGCCACTCGTACCAATTTCCGAATGATCTCATAGGAGTGGGAAACAAGCCTCTGAAGAATCAAATCTCAGCTTCTTTTCCTGTCTTAACAATGAGAAAGGATCTCAGGGGAGCAAGGAAAGCTCCACATTGAAAAGAAAATGCCCTGAGATTGTACATAGCCTTACATTTGAATGGGGCTTTATTTGACCTCTGGTGGTTTAGTGGTAAAGAGCTGTGCTCGCAACTCAAAGAAGCACGGTTTGAATCTACCAGCTTCTCCATGGGAAAAAGACGATCAACCTTCTCCTGTGTGATTTACTGCTTCTGATAACCTGCTGGAGGGTCAGCTGTGTGTTGGTTCCAACACAACAGCCCATAACACCACCAGCACCACCGCTGCGAGTCTAAGGAGTCCTGGTGGTGCGGTGGTTAAGCACGTGTCTGTGAATAAAGAAGACTTGATGCCTGGGAATGGCCAGTAGCTCCATGGGTGAGAAATGTGGCTGCCGAACTATCAAGTTTTCAGCTCTGGGAACTCTATTTGGTAGTTCTCCCTCCCCTCTCCCCTCCACAAAGGACAGCTAGGAGTCAGCATGGACTTAAGGGCTATGGGCTTGTTTTTCTGCCTTTAATGAGTATGTGAAAGGTCCCTGGATGACAAATGATTTGCTCTCAACTTCTCCTGAAAGGTTGGTGGTTAAAACCCACCTTGTTGTGTACTATTGAGCTGTCACTGACCTAAAGTTGACCCTCTAGCAGGCTTTCAGAAGTAGTAAATTGCATGGGAGTTGAATGCCCATCTTTCTCCTGTAGAGTACTTGGTGAATTCAAACTGTGTACATTTGGGTAGGCAGCACAGTTCCTTACCACTAAGCCACCAGAACTCCCTTCAAAGCCACTTAATGGTACTAAAAAGAAAAGAAAAAAGAATGGCAGTCTGCTTCTGTAAAGATTACAGCCCAGAAAATGTTGCTGACAGCAGCTCTGCTCTGTAACATGGGGGGCGTCAGAACAATCGGATGGCAGAGGTTTGTTTGAACTGTGTGTCTAGTAAAACATGATTTTCAGGAAACATCTATTAAATACAAAGCAAGTAGTGTCTGTACCTGGAAATGTAGGACATTTTAATCTCTGCTCCATCAGTCAGGGTTGGTGAAGCATTTACAGATCCGAAGTTAAAAGATAAAGCTCATTTAAGAAAAAAAAATATGTGTGTGTGTGTATATATATATATAATACACACACATATATATATGGAGGAGTGGCATCCACTTCCATAATAGCTTGCCTCTGGAAACCCTATGAATCTGGAGAGAGGATGAAAGGCACCAAGCATCAAGGACTCTCCTTCATAGGGTCGCTATGAGTCGCCTGCGACTCGACGGCACTTAACAACAACAACAACAACAACAATATATATATATATAAATTCACCTCTTCTCTTAACCTTTAGGATAAGAGGTATTACTTGGACAGCTACTTGGGAATAAAGTACGGTGTCAAACTGACACAGTGGTTTTCATTTGCTCATTCAATCAAAGGTTGTTAAGTCAAATTCATCCTTGTGATGACGCAGAATGGCCTGGTGATCTGTTTCCATAAAGACTACAACAGCAAAGAAAACCCTTTGGGACAGGCCAGCCCTGCAACCCATTGCCATCCATGGGATGGAACAGAAACAACGGTAAGCTTTTTAGGGGCACGTTTTTGAAATAAGATGGGTGTGGACAGGGGAAAGAGTTAAAACAAACAAACACACACACAAAATTAAACACACAGACACAACACACACACTGACCTAATTCTGAAAATCTGAGAGTGCATATGATGATCAAAGTATCTGTAAATAACTAGAATAATGTAGAGTGGTAAGTATTAAAACAAAGGCATCAATCCACCCTCAGGGAGGATACAGAAAGGAAAGTTTGTGTTTAAATGGAAGGAACTAGAAGGTGTTTTAAAACAGGGACAACCAAACTGGGACTTGAGGGCTGATAAAATGAGACTTGTTGATCCAAAAAAAAAAAAGAAAGAAAGAAAAGAAAAAAGGAAGAACAAAAATACAAAACAAAACCAAACAAACAAATCCCCTATCTGATGACAAGCCATCTGTTGGCTTGAATATATGTAAATGAAAGGTAGACCAGAAGATTTAAAGTCCAAGAGCTCAGAGTTCTCCTCTAATCCTATGCTAATTCCTCATTTTCCAAAGTCCTTGGTTACCTCAGTGCTGGATTTGTTAATCTGTAGAAAAGAATACCAATAGTTTCCACTTGTTTGTGCACATGGATGGGAAAAGGATGACTATGTGGCATTAGGCGGAAATAAGAGTTAGTCCAGACACATCAACAAAAGCTTCTGTTACACAAAGACCTCTCTTTTCTCTCCAGCCTTCCTTTCTAAGCTCCCCCATCCCCTCTACCCATCTAGTTCTTTCCTTTGGGCCTCACCATACTTTCGACTTTCTCTTAACTGAGCAGGGTATTTGTAAACACAGACTTAGATTGTTTTGTTAAATTTGCTGTTGTTAGTTGCCATCAAGTCACGTGACTCCTGACTCCTGGTGGCTCCACAGTTCAGAGCAGCGCTACCCATGGGCTTTCTGAGGCTGTGATCTTTTGGAAGCAGATGTCCTGGGATGGTTTCTGAAGTGACTCTAAGTAACCTTCTGATTAGAAGTCAAGTGCCTCACAATTTGTGCTACCCTAGGAAGCTTCTATGCAGCCTAAAATGATAAACTTTCATTTTTAATTGACAGAATTTGGAAGGTAGTCATTATGATATCCGTGAGCTTTATTACTATAAATTGTTTCAGTAGTAGTTGTCTCCAACCCTTTCAAAATGTTTTCTCTGTACTTTCCAAAGTCACAGATTGCTGAAAGAGCCATCCAAAAGCCCTCCAATTTGACACTCCAGTAGGTTTTTTCCTTCCCCTGATGTCTTATTTCCTTTGTAATAAATTTATGAGACTGAATTATTAATTTGTAAAGAAAATAATATTCAAATAAATATTGCTTGACTACTTTAGGACCTTTTCAGGAAGTCTTGCGAGAGCATTTGGCTCCCAATCAAAATGTTTGTAGTTCAAACACACCAGCTGCTTCATGGGAGAAAATCCTGGCAATATTTTTCTATCAAAATTAACAGCCAGAAAACCCTGGGGAACATTTTCACTTGGTCACTTGGGGTTGTTATGAGTTGAAAATCGATTCAAATGCACACAACACTAATAACGACAATAGGCGCTTGTCACTATTAAGTGCTCAAAAGAGAGAACTTGCCCATAGTGGTGATGAAGTCAGACTTCCCCTTATTCTACAGGGAGATGAGCAAAAGGCATCCAGGGAGTATTTTCTTTTTTAAGTTACACACTTAAAGATGTGATGGAATTCCTATGCCGCATTCAAAGTCATCAGCACGTCACTGACTCTGCACACAAAACGCGCTGACAATTTTGATCTGGAAGCGGTCTGTGTGCTTGACCTTGAGTGCAGCAGCTCTTATGATAATTCTACCGCTGGAAGCGAGACAGCTGGCTTCACTCGCACATCTTTCCCTTCAATCTTTTATATTTACATTTCAGCGATGATTTTGCTCATGGGCTCCTGGAGCCAAGTTCACCTCTCTCCTTTTTATATACCCGCGCACGAGTCCAAGGTGCATCAAAGGAGAAGTAAAGGGTATGTGAGTCAGTGACTGCGAGGAGACACTAGAGTCTGGAGTGAACTCATCTCATAAATATCAAAGTAGCAGTAGGCTCACCTACTTTGCTATCAACCTGAAAATTTGCTGCCACTGAGCTAATTCTGACACATGGGAGCCCTGTAGGCCAGAGAGCTTTGATAGGGCACATAGGGCTTTGAATCTTTACAGAGCAGACTGCCTCTACTTTCTCCAGTAGAACAGCTGAGGGGTTTGAACTTCTGTCCTTTTGCTTAGCAATTGAATTCTTTAACCACCATGCCATCAGAGCGCCTTAGTCTGGCAAGAACTTTAGAAAAGATAAACAAAAATCACCTATGATTCTTTCAGTGTCCCCTGCTTAACTAAGAGATTTAAGTCAAGTCCTTGATAGGGCTCAAATGGCTTAAAATAGCAGTGGGTGGTGCAAAGACGTAATATGGCTGTTACCTTAAAGATTACAGGTTCTAGGCCACTTGGAAACACCTCAGGGAAAGAAAGAAAACAAACAAATTCAAAAGGCCCGAAAATCTACTAACAAATCATCCATTGAAAACAAGTGAAGTGGTGTTCCAACATGCATGGTAGTGTGTGACTCACAATCAAGAGCTGGCTGACACACTCACAATCATCATAAACTACCTGTTATGGAGTTGATTCCTTTTCTAAGAGACCCTCCACTGGGTTTTCAAGGCTGAAAATCTTAATTATAGGAAACCAGCTATCTTTCCCCCAAAGAGAAGCTGGTCAGATTAAATCACAGCAGTGTTAGCAGTGCAACACTATACAAGGTCACTTGGCTAAATGCTGTCAGACGGGTGTTGTTGTTGTTGTTATGTGCTGTCCAGTCGTTTGCGACTCATAGCGACCCTATGCACAACAGCCCTAAGCCCTGCTCTATCCTGTGCCAATCACATTGTCTCTGACACACCCATCCCAATTACCCCAGTCACTGAATCAATCCACCTCATAGAAGGTCTTCCCCTCCTGCGCTGTCCCTCTACTCTACCCAGCAAGATGTCCCTCTCCAAGGACCTGTCTCTCCTTACAACATGTTCAGCGTATGTCAGACGAAGCCCCAGAATCTTTGCCTCCAAGGAGTAGCCTGGTTTAACACTCTCTAGGATGAATCTGTTTGTTTTCTTGGCAGTCCATGATACATTCAATACTCTTCTCCAGTACCACAGCTCAGGTAGATACCAAAATTTTCTCATTCAGGGAAAACCCACAATAGTTTGGGAAGTACCAGGAAAACTCTGTGTCTGGTTAGTAGAGATTTTGAACTGCTACAGCTGGGAAAAGGCACAAGACAAATGACAAACACAAACAGAGAAACCTAACATGTCAGTGTCTGAGAGAAGGGAGTTCAGTTTATCTAAGTGAAAGAGGAGAGAAATAGGAAACACATTGGAAGAAGTATTTTGGGGCCATTCCTCTGCAGAGCTGGCCTGGGAATAGCTCTCAAACTCAAATACACATAAAAAAGCTCCTTTGAGAGAGTAAAAGGTGCACGTTCCCTGGTTCATTGGCAGAAATTTTGGGGAGGGGTCAAGCACTTTGCTTTACAGGGAAGAACTTATCTGCTTCTGAAGCAGGTGACCTCTGGCTGTATTTATGAGAAAACTAATCTCCAGACACTCAAGACATATCCTGCTCTTCATAGTCTGGGATATGTCAAGCCAGAAGTCTGTGGGTGACACTCGGGCAATTGAAATGCTAACATATATTTACCCCCTGGTGACTGAAGGAAGGCAAAATCCTCTGGACTTCTATCCCAGAGTTGGGCTCCAGTGCAGTTAATAAGTTCTCAAAGTCCTACACTTTGTTTTCTGCTTAGCTATTACTTCCTCTTTGAACCCTCCTTTGTTCCACATAACCATGGGAGATAAGAAATACTACTTTTATTCTGTAAATGGGGAAAACTGAAGCTAGCAGAAAAGCAGCAAATGCAAAGCAGTAAATGGCTAGGTTCGGGGTGAACCAGTTCTTACTTAACACTCCTTATCCTCGCTTTAAAAATCTTTCATTAAGGGGAGCTCTGGTGGCCTAGTGGCAAGAAGCTGCACTGCAATCCCAGAGGAACACGGTTTGAATCCACCAGACGCTTTGCCGGAGAAGGAGGCGCAATATCCTCCTGTACCAGTCAGATCTGATTTGACAGTACACACACACACACACAAAATCTTTCATTAATTCATCCTAAATACCTTAAATAAAGGATTACCTATAACTTTTGTGGAACTCTTGAACTTATCTTCAGATTTAGATCTAATATTGATTTTACAGCATAAACACACAAGCGCGTGCATGCAGTCACCAGCCCCTAATACATAGCAGACTCTTCTCTGGCTTGAGTTTTTTCCTTCTAATTGGAAATGTGAGGTCATGGCTAGTTCTCTCTTCTGAGGGTGCAGAGCAGTCTGAAAGACCCTCTGAGTACAGATTCCATGCTAAATAATTTTCATTCCTTTACCCTTTAAGAGATAAAAGATAAATAGGAAAGAAAATGAGGAACAGACTCCTTCCCTGTTTTCTTTCCACCCTTTTATCTCTAAAGTAGGAAGTTTACTGAATCACTGCCAACAATTCACTCAGCCTAATGAAGTGTATAAGTAATGGGATTAAATAATCTTAAACCATTATTACAGTGGCCTGATGCTGACATTCATCCAAACTCTGGCAAACACGGAGTGGTGATTTCATGCTTGATTTAAAAATAAACAAACTAGGGCAGTGGGAAGGTTCTAGCATAAAGTTTCAGAGACATTTAACCTGGAAATCTGAGACTCGCCATCCTGGTCAGAGCTGAAGCAAACGCTGTCCTATTTCTAAATTCCCTAACCAAAATTTACTGACTCCAACATTTTCTAAGGATGTCTCTCTGGACCTGTCACCACACATGGTTCTTCATGTCAGACCCAAAGAAAGCAGTGCTCTGATGCCCTCTTCAAGGCTTCCAGCTGCTATTCCTGACTCTGCCATAATAAACTATATAACCTCAGGCACATCACTCAACTTTCTGGATTTTCGTGGGGTTTTTTTTGTTTGTTTGTTTGTTTTTTGTTTTGTTTTTTAAGCTATAAAGTGATGTTATTGACGTTCCAGGGTTCCTTCTGGCCCTTACCAAGTGTTCTAATTCCATGACAACAGAAGTTAATGTGATTTTGACTAGAATCGGAGAGGAAAAGTTCTGTTCAGCTAGAACTGTGGTTGTTTTGGTGTAACTAACTTACCGGTCTGTGTCTCACTGTCGCTAAGTGCTTAACTGCAAAAGGAAAGCTCTGTGGTTGGAATCCACCCAGCAGGTCCATGGGAACAGTCTTGCTGAGTTGCTCTCTTAAACGTTACAGCAGTACAGCACAGAGAAAACTGTAGGGGGTAGGTCTAGTCTGTCATGTGGCTACCCTGTGTGTGTGTGTGGGGGGGGGGCGGAATCACTAGACAACATCTAAAAAGAACAACAAAGTGCCTTCTTGCAGCCTGAAGGGATGTGATGAACAGTAACCAAGATGAGCAAAGTACTGGGAGTGATTTGGGGAAAGTACTAAATAAACAGCATTAGGACAGGACAGGGCAATAACTATTCATTCATCCCCAGGAAGTGTTGTTGTCCATAATTATAGGGTGATAATATGAATGCCTGTTAAAGTGAGAGGTGCTTTCCGAAGCAAACACAGTCTCTACATCATTTTGCCCCTGAGATATTTGCCCCATACAATATTACAGCAGCCTTCACTTAGATCTTTTTAGACTTTTAAAATTTTACTTAGAATTTGTGTTCTTGTTTTGCTGCTTATGGAAGGAAGATTTCCCTGTTTTCTAAAATTAAATTAAGAATTTGTTTTATTAGCATACTAAGTTTTATTTCTTTTATGTTAGAGTTCTTCATGGTTTCTAGGGTGGGGATGGAGGTTGTGTCATTTGTAAATATTTATCCATCCTAATCTCATAAAGGTAGCTCTTGTAGCCAAGCGGTAAGAAGCTGTGCAACAATCTTGAAGCCACATAGTTTGAAGCCACCAGCTGCTCCTATGTGATTGATTAACTGCCTCTGAAAACCTGCTGAAGGGTCAGCTAGGGGTTGGTTCCAACACGGTGGTAGACAACAACAATCTCATTAACACAATTTTGAGTAACAAAGTACTAGCATTAGAAAAATATAATGATAAAGTGATAATCATTTAAATTGAAGAAGCAAACAATATGCAGCAATACTACATATTGTTAGGATTTCATGTATGGAAACATTTTAAAAAAATGCATGACTGTGATTAAACATTTAAACAAAGTAGAACAGGGGCTAACTCTATTTTTTTGTTTATTTTTTAGAAAAAAAGGGGTTTTGTTGGTTTTTTAAACTTTTTTTATTATTACTTTAAATGAAAGTTTACAGAGACTTAGAGTTTCCAGTCATTCACTGTTGCACTTTTCCCCCTGCCCACCCCTTCTCCTTGAAAAGAAAAGGGAAACTCTTTCACTGTTATGCAATCCCTTCCCCCAAGTCTACTTCACTATGCAGTCTTCACTCTGGAATTCTGTAATGACAAGAATACTCATTCATATGTCCCTTATAAACAGTTCTCTTCCTCATCTGTTTCAGTGCAATATACATCATTCCTCCCCTCCTTTTCTGTCTTCCCTCAACCCTGATGTCAGTCCCATTTTACAACAATGGCACTATGCAATATTTGTCCTTTGTGACTGAGATATTGCCACTCAGCATAATGTTCTCCAGGATCATCCATTTTGCATATTTCATGAGTGACTTGTTTTTCAATTCTACATAGTATTTCGTTTGTGAATATACCACAGCTTCTCTTCCAGTCATTTGTTGATAGGCACCTAGGTTGTTCCCATTATTGCAAACAAAACCACAATAAACATGCATGTGCATATATCTGCTTGTGTGGCAGTTATGGTTTCATTAGGATAAATTTCCAGTAGTTGAATTACTGGGTCAAAGGGTATTTCTATTTGCAACTTTTTGAGAAAGCGCCAAACAGCCTTCCATAGTGGCTATCTCTGTATGAGAGTTTTGGGAATGAGGTTAGGGCTGAGAATTCAAGGAATTTCAATTCAATCTCTCTCATGTCTCTTTGCTTAAACTGAATGATGGGTAGATAATGGATCTTCATTATGCTATGCTTTTATATTTTTACCTATGCTAGAAGTATTACATCATAAATGGAAATGTTGCTGTTGCTGTCGTTATGTGCCGTCAGGTCACTTGTGACTCATAGTGACCCTATGTAAAATACCCCTGAAATTTACTCTCTACCCTGTGCCAAATTTTGTGTCTCTGATACACCTATCCTCATTACCCTACATATTGAATCAATCCATCTCATTAAGGGTCTTCCTCTCTTGTGCTGTCCCTCCACCCTCCCAAGCATAATGTCCCTCTCCAAGGACTACTCCCCCCTTGCAATATGCCCAAAGTATGTCAGACGAAGGCTCAGAATCCTTGCCTCCAAGGAGCAGCCTGGTTTCACCCTCTACAGGACAAATCTATTTGTTCTCTTAGAAGTCCATTCAACACTTTTCTCCAGCACCATAGCCGAAAGGCATATCAGTTCTCCATATATCTTCCCTAGTCATTGTCCAGCTTTCCAATGTATAGAAAACAATTGTGAAGACTATGGCCTGGATCAGGCACACCTTAGACTCCAGAATGATGTTGTTGCTGTTTAGTACTCAGTAGAGGTCCCTGACAGCAGACATTACTAATGCAATTTATCTTATGATTTCCTGGCTGCAGGTACCAGGAGTGTTGATTGTGGAGCCAAGCAAACTAAAACTGTTAACAATCTCAGTCTCTTTACCATCTATCTTGATGCTGCCAATCAGCCCAGTGTTTTCTTGATGTTGAACTTCATGCCATATTAAAGGCTGCAGTTCTTGACCTTTTGTAGCAAGAGCAGGGTTGTATGTGTATAAATGAAAATACTTAGTTAATTTTTTCTCTATTTTCCAATTTCCATGGTAAAGGCTAGAATGTAAAGAACAATATTAAAATGACAGAGGTGAGTTTTGGGCATATCTAGATTCAAAGAGAAGGCTAACCATTGGTTTGTTTCATTAAAATGGTCATCTTTTTTTTTTCTCCTAATGTTTTTGCAAGTGTCCCACCACTTAACATTTTATTGTGGTTTTGGAGAGAATTTAAATGGCCGATGAGGTCCTCATTTAACAATTTCTGCACAAACTGTTCAGTGATGACCATTAGACTTTTCACTGTGTGTCATCATTCTCATTATTTCCGTTCTGATTGCCATTCTACTTCCATTCATCTACCTCTCTTGACCTCTTTCTTACTTGCTCATCTTTGATCTAGGTAAATGTTGATCATTAGTCCTCATTTACATTAGTGTTTAGAAGAGTACAGCACTCACAGGCAATATGATTTATTTTATGAGCCACTCTGCCTTTCCACAGATAGGTGACCTTGGATAGAGTTGCAGCTCCAAGTTTAAAACACATCCCAGGGTAATGACCCGATGGGTTCCTCTAATCTCCACTGGTCCAGTAAGTCTGGTCTTTTTTTTCAAGAATCAAAGTTTGGTTCTACTCCCCCTTGTCCCCATTTGATCTGTGACCTGTTTTTATTTTTCAACCAGCAAGGGAGGTATATGTCATCAAATGTCTTTATGGCAGTTTCAGTTTTTCTTTTCATTTTTTTTATGTATCAGTACAATGAATAATGTTAAAGTATTCCTAAAATTGATTTAATATTTTAAATATATTCCAAACTTAATAGTGGAATGCTTTATTGCATTGCATTCAAATGAATAGTTTCTTTTGGATCTGTGTACTTTTATAAGTGAGATTGCTGTTGTTTTTATGTACCATTGAGTCAGAACTGGCCCATAGCTGACCCTCCAGTGGTTTTTCAGGGGCTGTAAATCACACAGGAGGAGACTGTCCATCTTTCTCTTGCAGAGCAGCTGGTAGATTTGAACTGCATGTCTTTGGTTTGGCAGTGCCATGCCTTACCATTAAGCCACCAGAGATCTCTAAGTGAGTCTGGGATTATTGTTGTGTATCATAGAGTTGGAACCAATCCATAACTGACACTCTGTCGAGTTTTCAGAAGCAGTTCATCATATGGGGGGGAGACTGTCCATCCTTCTCCCATGGAGCAGCTGGTAACCTCGAACCACGTGCCTTCGTGATTGCAGCACAGCTTTTAATAGAATTTTGAAAGAGTGCAGTAGCCATTTGTTTTCTGAAGATCTGAAAAATCCTGTCAGTGTTAACTCTGGGGTTCTTCGCAGGCAGAGTAGCCCTGTAGTTCACCCACATTTACTATGGGATTCATAAGTTTTCTCTGATTTGCATTGAAAAGTGCCTCTTTTTATCCTAACACTTTAGGTGTAATAGTTTTTTAAATGTCTCTCTTCTTATGCTTTTGTTTTTGTTTTGGTTTTTTTTTTGTCTTTTTTATATTATTAATTTTAATGAGACTTTGGATTTCCATTCATTGTTGCATTTTTCTCCCTATCCTCCCCTACCCCCTAGTTCACTCTTCTCTTTGAAAAGTAAAAGAAACATTATTTCATTATTATACAATCCCTCCCCCCAAGTCCACTCCACTATGCAGCCTTCATTCTGGACTCCTGTCATGACAGAAATACCTAATCATATATCCCTCTAAAACAGTTTGCTTTTTAATTTTAACTTTTTGGAACTTTTGATTTTTTTTTTTTTTTTGTCTCCATTATCATTGATTTTTTTGTTCAGTTCATAAAAATCATCTTTAGATCTAAACTTAGACACTTTTTCAATTTATCAATTGTTATTGCTATTTCAACTAACATTTCCTTCTTCAGGCTGATTTTGTTGCTTCTTAAGTTAACTGGTTTATATTTATTTTTGTTGAAATTAAAGATACTAGGATTACTTCGAATTCAACCTGGGTTATATCTCATTCCCACAAGAATTCTTTAACCCATGTTTGTTAATTTGTTTATCCTTTGATACAATTCTTGCTTTACTGTCTGATGGTTTAGTGGTAAGCAGTTGCACTGCCAACAAAAAGGCACATCATTTCAACCCACCAACTGCTACATATGAAAAAGACAGGCCATCTCCTCCTGTGTGATTTACAGCCTCTGAAAACCTGCTGGCGAACAGCTATGGGTCAGTTCCAACTCAAAGGTACATAAGAACAACCATGTGCAAATCTGTTCACTAAAGCTGACATTATCTACATTTTATTTTTAAGATTTTTTTTATAAATTAAGTTCTTTCTTGTGTCTTCCATATAGATTTGGCTAGAAGATATGAACTTTTTGGATGTATAAATCAATATTTATTGATTTAGTCAATCTTGCTAATTACCTTATTTAATTCATAATTGATTTAACAAAGATTTAAAGAAGTATATGGGAGTTATAAAGATTATGGTTTTACTGCTTTCCTCTCATACCTCAACAACGTTTTATATTGTACATATTACAGAGCAGTATTATTTAATGTTGTCAGGTTTGTTCTTCATTAAGTATTGTGATTTTTTTTTCCCGTCAACTATTACTCTTTGATCTACCTAAAGGTTTTATCTTGGATTACACTTCATTTGCTATTACTATTGTAGTTAGTATAGTTAGTATGAAATCAATATTTTTCTTTCGGTTTGAATTTACTGTAACATCTTTCACCTCCTTCTATTTTTAACTGCTTATTTTATTCATTAATTACTTATAAAGAATTGTATTTGTTCTGGGCCTTCCTTACATTTTATTTTCATTTATTTATTTGTTGCTGCACCATGTCTCCAAGTAAACTTTCTAAAAAGGTATATAGAAAATTTGCATTCATTTTAAATGGCCATGAATTTTTTTAATACTGTTCCTGTAAAAGCAAAGAGTTTGATACTTTTTTCTTTTTTAAATTTTTATTAAATTTTATTAATTTTAATGAACATTTACAGAGATTTTGGATTTCCATTTACTCATTGTTGCACTATTTTCTCTATCCTCCCAGTTTGCTCCTCTTTTTCCCCCCCTTGAAAGTCTGTTTTAATTATCCCATTGCCACAGTGCTTGTCAAAGCCAGTTCTGATTAATCTCCTTTGTCAGTGTGTCCTTTGCCATTCCCTATCACTTCTCCCTGAGAGAGACTTCACCCTGATTCATAAGGAAAAGGGGATGGCGTATTCTCTTAGCTACTTCCTGATGAAAAGGGATGCTGTAAGTTTGATACTTTTTAATGTAACAAAAGCAAGTTACTATTTACTGTCTATGGCATGATCTTATTGTGCTTCTATTTAACCATATATAACTCTCTCTCTCTCTCTCTCTCTCTCTGTGTGTGTGTGGTTAAGTGCAAATTTAAGTTTAGACTGAGAAAATATTGACTTTTTTTCTTCTGCTTTCTAATTTTTTCTAATACTAGCATAAGACACTTAGTAACATAAGAAATAGATATTTTGTTGCTTTGTACCATTGAATTGGAAACTAACCCTTAAGCCACCCTCCAGCAGGTTTTCAGAGGCAGTAAATCAAAGGGAGTTGAATGCCCATCTTTCTCTCACCAAGCACATGAAGGGTTCAAGCTACATGGCTTTAGGTTGGTGGTGCTGCTCCTTATCTTGAGGTCAGCAGACATACGTAGGCAAAAATGTTGAGACTCTGTGCTCTAACATACTTTGGGCTCGTGGCCAGGAGGCACCAGTACTTGGAGAAGGACATCATGCTCAGAAGGGTAGACGGACAGCACAGGAAAAGAAGACCCTGGATGAGATGGATTGACTCAGTGACTGGAGAAAGGGCTTAGGTCTGTTGGAGAGTGAGATTGGCTCAGGACAGGGCAGGATTCAGAGTTAATGTACACAGGATCAATTTGAGTTACAGTTGTCTTGATGCAACAACAACATATCTATGTGTGTATATACATATACACGTATCTTAATCACAAAAATAAGGCATATTCTACATTCTTAAATTTAAAGATATAACTTTTTTAAATCTTCACTTTACGCAGAAATAGTAAAACTTTTAGACTAAAGGAAAAGTAAACCACAAATTAACAACAAATGGGACTTCTACTGATTTCTGCTTGATACACAAAAATAGCTAGACTTGAGGATCAAGGCCAGGGTTCAAGTTCTAGCTCTGATATTTACAATCTGTGTTACTGAGCAAGTTTACTTTTTCCTGAGTTTGAGTTTCTTACTCCTGGAAGCAACGGCAATAGTAACTGCTCATGCTGTGACATGTCATTAGAGGATAAAATGAGATACATGAAAATGCTGCACAAAAGCAATGCATTAAACAATTGTTATTATTACATTTTAGTACTTTAAAAAGAATTTTTTTTCCTTTTAACTTAAGGCATTTGGGGGCAGTCACACATTCAAATTCTCAAGAAAGACAAATACATGGTTTTTCATCTGAAGAAACTCAGCCATTTCTACTCCTGTTATGCTGGAATGGTTCCTACGTGCATTAAAAGCTTAGAAATAGGAGTTTATCATCAAAGGTGTTTTATAAACATGAGGATGGGTGAGGACTCTTAGAATCTTCATGTCTTTATGGACTTGAACATTAGTTTCAGGAAAGAATTCCCACTGGCAACCTTAAAGCATGTGGCTTGTCTTCACCTGTTGCTTCACGAGAGCAAGATGGGTAATCTCCCAGGTGATTTGTTGCCTCTGAAAACCCACACAGGACCAGCTATGAGTTGGTTCAGACTGTGGCACATGACAACAGCAGTACGGATCCATGACCAAACTGCAGGCTAGTCCCCCCACCCCCGCCTTCTTATCTTTTAATTTTGAAAGCTTCACAGTTGTATTTTCTAAAATAGACCTTAAAATTTCGCCTTTGTCTAGAGTTTCAATAGGTACCATCACAAACAATAACAGGTGTGCAGAGGCTCTGTGAAATGTAACAGGGTTGTGCAATTGGAAGCATCAACTATTCACAGGAGACAGATTGGTTCAACCTCTTAAGAGCATCCTTGATACATTTGCTTCTTTCTTAAATCATTTTACTCCGTCCTAGGAGAGACCTTTGTGTGACAATGATGCAGAGATCAAGAAGGACAAACTTTCCCTGGAGACCAAGGAGCAGGAGAGGTGAGCAATACAAAACAAAACAAAACAAAAACCCACAACAAACAAAAAACCCAAAAAACTAAAACCCAAAGATGGAAGGACATTCATGTGGCTTGTTTAGATTTTGTTGAGATTACTGGTTCCTTTGCTAACACCCACATAAAGTACTGGCCATAACTGTTTTCAAAACATTTTATTAGGAGGAATTGGACATATAAAAGGATGAGTTTCCTGCAGAGGTACAAACACCTAGCTCTTAATGTAGGTTGAATGGTAGGAATATTTGAACCGTAGCCATTTACTGATAGAGAGCAAAAGGCTGCCAGGGTGTTTGCTGATGATGCAGAAGCTGAAGAAGGTAATAAACATCCAGGGCGATCTCTAAGTTTTGACACATCCCTGCCGCAGTGTCTCAGTACCTAAGGGTAATCTCCAAATTGCACCCCACTCCCTACTTTTATGACATGATCATGACTCGTTAGCAAAAATGTCTTATACCTTCTTTTGCTGACTCAGCCAAGCACCTTTCATATTTGTGGCAACTCAGAATGCTATTCTGTATCTCTTCTGGAGCCACCCTGGATGAACAGCCAGGAGTTAGAGCTTCCTTCTGCCTGCTTCCCACTCACTTTACCTGAGGAAGAGCATTGGGTCACAGCGGGGAAAGAGGCAAACAGCTCAGTGGTGCCCCCTTCAAGTGATGTCCTGGGCATGTGCTGTAATAACTGCCAGACCTATGGTGCATCTGCACTAATAATGCAACACGTTTAAGTATCTTTAAGCATTTTGATTCTTGTGCAGTTGACCTCCTAGTACCAGAGGCTCTTTGAACTGTTTGGACTTCAACTCTTATAAAATATCTGAATTGATTCTCCTCCTAGTTGTAGAGCTAGGAGCTGAAAATAATCCACTTACTTCCTTTCTAGAGCTCTGGTTTAGAAGAAGTTCCTTGGTTATCATTTCATACACAGGCTTCTGCTGTGAGCTCTGACGTGCTGGGTCCCTACACCTAGAGGTTGCCGGAATGCAAGAGGACAGTGATTCTTTGTCTTACACTAATCCTAAAAGAAAGCCCGTCTCATTAAGGGCAGAAGGGCATAAGTGGGGAGCACTGTTGTTGTCCTTCATATTTATAAACCCCAAACTCAGACTTGTTGGCATCAAGTTGATTCTCACTTATAATAATCTTTTATACTTGTATTGAAATAAAAAATATTTCCAAGGAAAGCATGAACCTCTTCTTTTCATATATGTTCTCATATTCCTTTTATGGTGTCTATTTATTTCTGTATTTCCATAGCAACTGCAGTCAGAATTAGAGGGTTTCCATACTATACTACATTATAATAAGGGGAAAAGCAATGATAATGATGTTATTGGTCAGATTCAGCTCTTACATTAGTAAATAAGTTAAAATTTTTTGTTGTTGTTGTTGGTTTGGTTTCTATCATTTTTTTTTTCCTTGTGGTGTACCATCAAATCAGATCTGACAGGCACAGGAGGAGACTGCCCCCTCCTTCTTCAGTGGAGCATCTGGTGGATTTGAACAGCACACCTTCAGGATTGCAGCACAGCTTGTTGCCACTAGGCCACCAGAGCTCCCTTACAAGTTCATCAAATTTTTCACTTAAAAAAATATCTTAGCCACAAACTTATTCCTTTTCTTTGAGTTGAAGTTAATATCTCTTTTAAAAAAAATGAGGATGCTTGTGCTCAGAAAATGAGATGGTTTAACTAGAACTGTGGGAATACTAAAACCAAAAGCCTCAAGCCCACTGTTTTCAAGTCAAGTAACTCCCAGCAACTCTGTCGGACAGATCAGAATGGCCTATAAGGTTTTCAAGGTAACCTCTAGGAGAGCAGACTGCCATGGTTTTTTGGTTGTGCTTTTTTTTTTTTTTTTAATAATAGTCAAGTGCTTAATCACTCTACCCCTTGGGCTCTTTTACTAAGGACCAATAAATTCAAATTGCATCACCTTAATTTTTAAGGAGAGAGCTCTTGTGTGGCAGAACTAACCCCATGGTTGCACCGTTACCCTAAAGGCAATGCCTCTCTGGCTGTTTGAATCCGTCTGGGGCATGGAAGGAGAAAGACGGGCAGTCCTACTGTGTGACTATAGCCTCAGAAAGACCACAGGAGGGTCCGCTATGAGAAGGTTCTGATTTACCAGCAATGAATTGGATTGACTTGAGTTCCTAAAGAAGTTCTATTCTTATTTCAAATCTGCTTTTGTGTTATTCTAGAAAGAAGATTAAAATGAAACATTCCTTAATTTTTCTAACATTGATACAAACAACTGTAAATTAACTTAACACACATATTAGATTGATACAAAATTTAAAAATAAATACAAAAACTCAATAGGAGAGGAATTTGCAGCTCCACATATGAGTTCACTGTTACTATATCAGGAAAAATCTTTCTACAAAAATTTGTCAGGATAATGTAAAATCTCTCAAAATTACCTTAAGCTTAACTTCAATATACAAATGAGAGATATTTATGCTTAGGAAAGAATTAAAACCCAAATTCAATATGAAAATTTTGTTCAGCTATTTATAGGCATGTTATTTGCAACACTGAAAAATTGGAAAATATCCAACACCTTTGGAGTGGCAAATGGTTTTAGCATATAGTACATAAACATAATGCAAATGAAACAGATAAAAAGCTAAAAATAGAGATTATGAGATGGAAAACGGTATACAAATTTATACTGTTACAAGAAAATACAAAACAAAGCACACATAAAATGACTCAGGATATAGATAATTAAGGAACTCGGGTGGTATAGACAGTAGTGTGCTATGTTGCTAAACAAAAAAGGTTACACACCTCCAGTGGCTTAAATCCACCACAGACTCCCAGGGAGAAAGACGGACAATTTCCTCCATTCAGATTTGCAACCTCAGAAACCCAAGTAAAGGTCACTATGTGTTGGAACTGACTCCTCGGCCATGAACAAGTTAAGGAAGTAATTACAGAATCTTTCTGAAATAAATGTGTTGAATTCCAAGCAAACTTGGTGGTGTGGTGGTTAAGTGTTTGCTATTAAGCCAGTAGTCAAGCTTACAAGTGGCTTGATCAGATAAAAGACTTAGCAATCTGCTCCCACCAAGAGTCCAGTTGAGAAACCCCCTTGTGCAGTCCTGTTCCATCCTAGAGTTAGTTATGCTGATTCAGATTAGACTCAACAGCAATGACATGCACAACAATTAAGGAGTCAAGGGGCCATAGGAAAACATAAGGAGGGGAAATCATTGAATAAGAGTCAAAGGTTCACTTCCTCTGGTCCATTTCTCTCAAAACTCTGAGGATGTTTAATTTAATTTAATTTAAAAATGTAAATGCATTTCAGGATGATCAATGACCAATTTTGGCAGACACAAATATTGATATTAGACTGATCTCATGCTTGGACTCAGAGCATAAAATTGGTTCCTCTCACAAAGAAATAATTAGCCAAGGAGAGCTACCTTCAATATTCTGAGTTTCTAATGGGGTGGGGGTGGGGGGCAAATAAAACCCCCAAACCAGTACTAATTGGTTGAAGGAGGATTAAATTTCTTTGCCTTGTGTAAATTGTGCAAGATAGAATTTTTCCATGTTATTTTTTTAGGGATGCTAATACATTATTTTGCTTTTTAAAATTTGAGTGAAAGTTTTCACATCAGCTTCTCATTCAATATCCAGAGACATTTTTCTTTATAACATTAATCACCATTGAGTAATATAATTAGTCAGCTGGGATATCTAATTGTATAGTGCCTTTCCCTTCAATCAATTTCTCTCTTCACTGATTTTTGCTCTCCTCATGCAGAATGTCAATGGACTTCTGTTTCCACCACTGTAAGCCTAGCTCATTACCTTCAAGCTAATTTGGACTCATGGCAACACCATGCATGACAGAGTAGAATTGCTCCATAGGTTTCCTTGGCTGTAACAGTATGTAAGCAGATCCACACGTCTTTTCTTTCTTGCACTGTTGGATGGGTTTGTGACACTAAACTTTAATAGCTGAATGGAAATTGTGCCACCCACAATATTTCCAGCCATGTAACAAGAGACAATCTCACTGGATGACATCTAAGGTGATTATTGTTCTAAGAACTTTGGTTGCAGGAGATGTACACATAGCTACAGGGTCTCCTTTAATACCAACTCCACCTTCCAAAAAATACAGTATCATTCCATTCTCTCAGCTCAATGCCCCCTCCAGAGAAAATACTTTGAACATCTAGAACAAAACTTATTGGACTTATGAGACTTTAGGGGAAATTAAAGAGCTAATCTATCCTTCAGAAGGCTATGCTAATCTCTGATATTGATACTGATCCAGAGTCTTTGAGTAAACATCAACTGACTTAAGAAAAGAATAAAATGGCATTTTAGAGTAATTGTTGCTAGGTCTTATTAAAGAAAAAAATCATTAAAGGCTTTATGTGGAGAATAAGTCAAAAAGGACAGTAAGAATTTCCATTATTTGAGTTCATCCAGCTAATCCAAGTACATGATTACATATCTCTCAGGTATATTTCTTTGTGATAATAAGCATAGTACCCTATCAGAAACCAAAGCAGACAATGTTGGCAACTGAAAATGGAATCTCTACAAGGATTCTGAAGCTCTCTGTGACATACCTCGGGGATATTACGGGGAGGGACATCAGGCTCTGGACAGGAAGACCCTTGATGAGATGGATTTATTCAGTCACTGGAGTAATGGGGGTAGGTGTGTCAAAGACAATAGGGTTGGCACAGGATAGAGCAGGGTTCAGAGCTGCTGTACATAGAGTCACTAAGAATCACAGGCAACTTTATGGCACATAACTACAATGACAATAACATTTTAGAAACACACTATGCAGCCAGATTAGACTTTCTCCACTCTTGTTAAATACTCAGGGAAACAAACAAAGCATTAAAAATGATAGGAGGTACTTCTCAGAAGTTAAAAAAAATTCTAGAGCCCATGTACAAGCAAGCTCTTTCTACTCAGAAATATTAAATAGGCTCACAAATTTTAACCAAAGTAGATCTCAGAATAATATTAATTTCATCATTAGTTCTTGACCAAGCAAAGTGTGCCTTGTCTAAATCATCTCATATAATCTTAACAATCTTTGGAAATAAAGACTTCAATTACTTCCACGATGTAGGAGGAGATTTTGGCTTGGGAAGTACAAATAACTAATTTAGCTAAAAATGACAAAATTTGGCCAAGCGACAGAACCATAACTAAGCCAATGTTCCTAATGCCATGTTACATTGTCTCCTAATATTGTCCATATGACTACCCAGCTGATAAGGAATAAAGAATTTGTAGAAGGCTGCCAAGTAGCTTCATTAAAGTAGCAAAAAGCACCAACTAGTCATAAAAGGGCTGGATAACAGACAGAGAGCCACAGCAGTTTGTGGTCATTTTCTGTAAGGACAAACAACTGACTGTAGGTGCCTCCTGAGTCTGGGCTGACATCGGTGTTACAGAGCTCACTGCAACAAAGAACTTCATCATGATGGCCCCCAGTGACCGTGGATGACAGTCGGTGAAGAGGCAGTGAATTGCACAATGTCTTTGAGTTTAAAACCGTATCTGATGGAGTGATATGTGGCATATCCTGATTTTCCTTATGGGATCTCTGGCGGCATGGCCCCCAGGGAGCTGTGTCACTAACCTCTCTGGTGGTTTGAATCTCCCAGCAGCTCCAAGGGAGAAAGATGGGTAGTCTCCTCCCATGTGATCTGAAGCCTCAGAAATCACTGGAGGGTGAGGTACAAGTTGGTTCCAATTCAAAAGCAACGATAATTGAGTAAGTGTTTCCTAAAGAGGTAAGTTTTTTTTTTTTAAAGAGGTAAGCTTTTGTTTATTAGACATTATGTCATGGGCAAATGCTCTTCCCAGAGTGATTCCAGATCAATGGAACATTACTGGGTCCATTGTTAGGAAGAAATACGAGGACTCTGGATATGCTGGATGCAACTCTAGCTCAGATGCTAGTGACTGAATAAGAAGAATTGGTATTGTCATGTCTAAAGATAAGAGAGTTAGTGTTACTGTCTAAAGACAAGAGAATTAGATCCAGGGATAAGTTGTGAGTGTGTGTGCATCTGTATGTACCATAGAGTTGGCACTGACTTATACTGACCATCAGTAGGTTTTCAGAGGCAGTTAATCACATGAGAGGAGATTGCCTATCGTTGTCTCATGGAGTAGCTGGTGCCTCGAACCACGTGCCTTTGGGATTGCAGGGAAGCTTCTTGCCAGTAGGCCACAAAAGCTCTCATTGATAAGAGAGGTTAGCAAATGATCTTAATTTTTTTTATTTTTAAATTTTATTCATTTTCTTTATTTCCCCCCAGCTCTATCATTCTGTGGCTCTACAGTAATGCAATGTGTGTTTAGGCTGCCACTGGGGAGAAAAATGAAATGAAACCTAAAATATAAAAACCAATATTGAATCCTTCAAAGACCTAATCTTGAAGCATTTCCTGATCTTTGCTGTAGACCCCAGGGCTGGAAACAGTTTCAGCATTGTCAGGTTATTGGGAGAAACCAATGAGAACTGAAACTTCTGCAATATACTTGGAACCTTGGGGATCTGCAGGGCTATATATAACTTCTAGTACCCAGTTCTCGAGATTTCTTTTTTTAAAAAGGTACATAAATACTAAAAGCCAAAATATGTATCTATAGCGGATTTGCAAAGAAAAAAAATTAAATACGGTTTCCCTCATCAATAAATGTTAAACAAAGAGATTCAAATAATGTAGAAGGTTAGCAAAGATATACTTTAGATTCTAAAAAAAAAAATTTTTGGTTCATTCTTCACATTTCTCTAAAAGCCACTGCCAGTGAGTCCGTTCTGAGGAAGATGACCCTCTATTGAGTTTCTGAGACTGTAACTTTTAATGGGAGGAGACTCTCTTTGTTCTCCCTCAGAGAAGCTGGTGGGTTTGAACTGTTGAACTTTAAGTTAGGAACCCAGCATGCACTGCCCTGTGCCACCAGGGCTCCTTTCACACATTGCTATCAGAGCATAATTAAATGTGCAGATAAAGAAAACTTACAAAATGTCATTAGAATGCTTTAATATTTTTTTTTAGTCATATAGCTATGCTATTAGAATCCAGCAGCTTTATTTTAAAAAATAAGACACCTATTAGTTCATCTAGCATTACTATTCTCTTCATTAGGGTGCTCTGTAGAAAATGTTCCCGTTCGTATCACTAAAAGCCTGTTGTGAATGAGAAGTAAGAAATAGAAAAGGAACTCAAAGGTTCAGAAGTTGGAAATAGCATAGATGAGTCCAGGGACCCTGCAAAGTTTCCCTTAAGCCACTGGGAAATGCAAATGAAGGTAGAAATCTAATATTTAAAAGTATGACACCATTACTTAGGAAACCTTCTAGTGCTTCAAGGAGAAATGTACTAACTTGCACATGTTGTTGTTATTGTTATGTGATGTCGAGTCACCTGTGACTCACAGCAACCCTATGTACAACAGCCCTAAACCCTGCTCTATCTCTTGCCAATCTTATTGCTTCTGACACACCTACCCTCATTACCCCAGGGATGGAATCAATCCATCTGATCAAGGGTCTTCCTCTCCTGTGCTGTCCCTTCACCTTTCCAAGCATGACATCCCTCACCAAGGACTGATCCCACCTTGCAACATGTCCAAACTTGTACATACAGGCCTGAAAGTCACAGGATGAAGAATTTCCCCGCAGACCCCTAATTCAATGATGGCTCTATCCTAATGCATCTTACTAAATTCATATGACTGGGAAAAAGAAAGAATGAATATACTAAGATATGCCCAGCGACTTCACAGAGACTTTTCAAATATCTTTCTGCAGAGGGCTGGCTAAAGAACTGATCATGGCATTCCAAGTGGACTGATGGACATTTTTGCCAAAGAAGACATCTTTGCTAAACACAGAAGGAACAAAAACTGGAACTTACAATGTAGCAGGGCTCACAGTAGGCTTTCTTCTCCACAGCATAGAAGGGCTGCCCCCGGAGCTTGTTGTTACAGATGATGCAGGTGAAACAATCCACATGGAAGACCTGATCCATGGCAGTGCAGCCTGTACCTTCCCCAACGACGTTCTCCCCACAGCGAGCACAGCGGCCTGAAAGCAGAAAAGACGGATGGGTCAGAAGAATCAAGAACTGCTATGAAGCTTCTACAGAAACCAGCTTGGGGAGGCTGCAGATACATGTTATCAGTCACAGTGATCGAACCATCATCATTACTACCACTGACAGGATGGAGGTACATACAAGCTCTGTGATCCGTGATTTCCCCCACTCTCCACCTACAACCTCCCTCCTCCCTCCCCCTCCCTCTCCGACCTTCTGCACACATCTTACATGTAAACCTTCTATTTTTACAATAATGGTCATATGCCATATTTTTCCTTATCCCAGAACTTGGTGGGCAGAAGGAGGGGTTTAAGAAATTCAGAAAGATGCCGTGGGAACCTGAAAAGGTGAGGTAATGATGGACATGGATCAATGGTGATACATTTTACAAAACACAATGTATGGAAATGATTGTATTAAACATAATGTGGATAAATGGAACAAAGGACCTTTTCCAAGAAAATTACAAAACATTACTACAAGAAACAAAAAGAGATCTTGAAAAGTGGAAGAATATCCCTTGCTCATGGATA
>NW_006399949.1:5320520-5346232 GCF_000299155.1 Elephantulus edwardii
AAAAAAGACTATATACACTATACTTTTGTGTAAAGGAGTCCCTGAGATATGCAGATGGTAATACAGTCAACTGTTAACAAAAAAGGTTGATAGTTCGAGTCCACTCTTTGGTATTTCCAAAGAAAATCCAGGTGATCAAGTTCCCTAAGTTTATTGTTGTTTGGTAGAGTCTTTGAAAATCCTATAGAGTACAGTTCTATTCTAACACACACACACACACACACACAGAGAGAGAGAGAGAGAGAGAGAGAGAGAGCAAGAGTAGGAACGGACTGAATGGCAATGAGTTTATCCTTTGGAAGAACCCCCCTGTGGTGTAAATGGTTCACATGGTTGGTCGATAACCCAAAGTTTGAGGGTTCAGATCTACCCACAGGTACCACAAACAGAAGAACTGATGATCTACTTCCCGAAGGATTCGCCAGGGAAAATTCTATGTAGCCCAATACTACTCTGACATTTATGGGTTTCCATGAATTGAAGATGAATCAGAAGCAACAGGTCATTTCTAGCTTTTTCCACATTGGCATGATGAGGATTTTACATGAATGATTTGAGGGAATTAACCCTCTCAGCCTCCCAAGTTCTGCAGAAAGGAAATGAGTCAACTTTAGGTTTCCTAATTTAGTGTATAGATATCATCCCTTTGAATTCCCCCTGCCTCTAATTTCATGTTACCATTGTATTTTTTATGTACCTTCAAGTCAGAATAAACTCATAACTGATATTCCAGCAGGTTTTCAGAAGCTGTAAATCACACCAGAGGGGAGTGCCCATCTTTCCCATAGAGCAGGTGGTAGATTTGAACTTCTCACCTTTGGGTTGGCAATGCAACTCCTTACTACTTGGCCACCAGAGCTTCTTTCTAATCTCATAAGCACATGTACAGGATCACGACTCAAGATTCTATGAGTGGAAGGTATCATCTATATAAGCAGTCTAGGAAAGCCTTTCTCTGGAAAGTCTATGTATGCATTAGAAATACATATCTTTAATCCCTTTCCTAAAAGCTCTGGTTGTAAAACCTCTGCTGTAGCCCTCAGGGGCTGGCAGACCACAAGGCAGTACCTATTCTTCTGAAGAAATCTTTGGCTGGCGAAAGTTCTCTTTTACATGGAACTAATAAATGCCTCCTCATGCTACCTGCTACTCAGTAATTTGAGTTCTGTCTTTACAAACTCAGATCAAATCTTATATTTCTTCAACCTGACACCATTAGGTAATCATTGCCTCCAGAATGCTTTCTAGCTTGAACAACCTTAAATCCTGCAACAATTTTACATACTGTGGGATTCGATACCCTCTCACTTGTTCCGCCCGCATTCTGTGAACTTCTAATATAATTAGCTCAGTTAACAAGGCATCTGGTTAACTGGTCTACATATAACTATCAGATTTAGGTTTAAAAAATTCATGTTAACTTATAAATAATAACAATAAAACAAAACTTAATAGAAACCATTTGATCAGTGAGAGGTATGATGTTTGTTGGAATCTTCATCAAGATAGCACTATATGACTCCACATCAGCTTCCTTTCTTGATAATAATTTCTCCCAACTTAGAAAGCCCTCACATGTAATGACAAGTCTCTGAAAATGGCAATAAGAATTTTCAAGTTATTTCTGATAGGTTATAACAAGCATAATGCTTCATATAAACATATGCACTAGGCATTATTCTTGGGGCTTTATATATATGAAGTTATTTACCATAACTCTGTAAGTTAGATACTGCTGTTACTGTACATTACCGATCAGAAAAATAAGTCACAAAGTTGTTAAGTGACTTCAAATTTAGGCAATCTAGCTTTGGCATGTCTGCGCTTAGCCACTATGCTAACTCTTCTCTTGTTTGTGCATCAAGGTTGAATACAGCTCTAAAATCATGGAGTGATTTCTCGCTGAAGACTGCCTTTCAGCACTCCATCATGCTGGATTGACAGCCACTTCACACTCACATATGAAAAGGCTAAATGTTTCAATTTGGAAGAAAAAAAGGCAAATATATTTCTAATCATTTCTAGTCATATTGCCTCTGGAAAGTATTCCTTCATATTCTGTTTCGGGAGTTGATAAGTCTTTTAAATAAGACTCAAATTGTACATTTTTAATATCTTTCTTTAAGAAGTAAGAGATACCAAGTGTTGGACAAATCAAGTGCTCCTGGAAACAAATCAGTCTCTACTGTAGCTAATATCACTATAAAGTTCTTATATTCTCAGTCATTCATTAAAATAATTTTATCTACTCTTCGTAATAAAACTTGAGGCAGGTATCATACGCTGCTAATAATTATTTAACAACAACAAATACAAGAGTTAACTTGGATCAATTTTTGAGATGAGTAACTTGAAATAATGACTTTATAATTTTGGACATACTTGCTTATTTCACCCGGTATTATTTTCTAAATCTCCCCTAACAAGCAAATAAACAAAGAAAATGAAAATAAAAATTCAATTTGTTTCCTGGAATAGTTCAGTTTTACGTTAAGACTATAATGTTAAAATTCTGAGAGCTTCATGCTGCCATATGAGAAAGTTTTGTAAGAGAAAACATGTTGGCAATGGGGGAAACTGGGAGCCAAATTCATAAAATGTCATATTAAAAGAATCATGCTATTCATTTTCTTGTTCATCTTCTTATCAAAAGTCAACACATTCATATCAACATACGTAGCCTCACTTTTCATATTTGTATGCTTCCTCCTCAATTATTGACGTGTTTCTGTTCCAAAGACCAGGTTGTTAGGTGAAAACTGCCCTGATGTGAAAAAAGATGATCATTACATAGGATCAGAAATATATAATGACTACAATATGCATAACTGCCAAACTGCATCAATATATATCATTCCCAAGTCCCTGAGAATCACGGGTTAGTCAAATTGACACAATCATCAACAACACAGCCATGCCACTCTTGAGAATCCTGGGAGCACACACATATAAGCATTTCATACTGACACACATCACTGATGAGCAAAATAGATTTTTAAAAAATTATTGTCATAAATAAATAATAACAAGATAGATAATACATGAGGAGTAGGTATACTGGAGTAACATTTTAATAATATTCTAAAATGATTTTATGGCATTAAATTATTACTTCTTTAAATCTTCAACTAGCCATCTATATCAGCAGAAGAAAAAAATCTCAAATGACATGAAAATATTGAGAAGAATGGTATTGTTACTAAAATTGACTAAAAAAAACCCCCTTGTCAACCTTTGAGAATGCAAAGATTATTGAAAGATAATATTACGTTCCAAATATTTTAAATGCAAAAAATAACATTTTACAGTTATAATCCTACATTGACAGGGACTTGCCAGAAATTCTAGCCAGATTTAAAAAAAAACCAAAACAATAAAAACAAAACAAACAAACGTGGAATGAGAGATATCATATGTAGATCTTGACTGAAAGTAGAGGACACCAGGAAGTATTAATTTGATTTTTATTTGTAATGACTATGGAGATTATAATAAATTATAAATAACACTGAGAAAACTAGGAATTCCAGATCACTTAATTGGTTCATGCATAACCAACATAACCCAAGAAGGAGTTTTCTGAAGGGAACAAAGGAATAATGTATGCTTTAAAATTAGGAGGAAAGTATGCATTAGGATTCTATCCTTTCATCATGCTTGACCAGTATATATGCTTTGAGAATATGTATAATCTGAGAAACTGGATTATACGAAGAAGAACTTTTCATCAGGATTGGAAATACAGACACCACAACCTTCCTTGCTGAAAGTGAGGATGACCTGAACTACTTAGTGCATTTCAAACACTGTAACATTCAGTATGGATTCTACATAAACAAAAGAAAACAAAAATCCTCTCAACTGGACAAATAAACAACATCCTGATAAATGGATGCAATACTGAAGTTCTCAAAGATATCCTTTTACTTGGATTCACAGCAAATATGAACTTAAATTATCGATTGCTTGAGGCAAATCTACTGCAAAAGATCTCTTCAGCTATTTAAAATTAAGATAATCACTTTGTAGACTAAGGTGCATCTGAACTAAGCTATGGTATTTTCAATTGCCCTGGAGAGGGTGAGACCAGGCTGCTCCTTGGAAGCAAAGATTCTGAATCTTCATCTGACATACTCTAGACATGTTGTAAGGTGGGGCCAGTCTTTGGAGAGGGACATCATGCTTGGAAGGGTTGAAAGACAGTGCAGGTGAGGAAGACCCTCGATGAGAAGGATTGATTACGAATGGGGTAATGGGGGCAGGTGTGTCAGAGACAGTAAGTCAGAGCAGGGTTTAGGGCTGTTGTACAATATGATTGTTATGAGTTGCAGGTGACTCAATGGCACATAACAACAACATATGCAAAGGAAAGAGGCACAACAAATAAAGAAGACCAAAGAAGAATTGATGCCTTTTAACCATGGCATTGGCAACGTGTAATGTATATACCAGAGTCTACCAGAAGAGCAGATATCTGCCTTGGACAAAGTTCAGTTAGAATGATTGTTGAAAGTGAAAATGGCAACACTTTGTTTCACATAATTTGGGTGTCAAGAGATAACAATCTTTGAAAGATATAATACTTGATAAAATAAAGTTTCAGTGAGAAATGAAGACTCTCAACAAGATGAACTCATCAAGTGGCTACAAGCATGGGTAATAGCACAGAAGCTGTGAGGATGGTGCAAAATAGTGTTTTGCTGCATTCTACAAAGGGCATTAGACTGTAGAGAACATAATAAACCAAATCAATAGCAGCTAACAATGGAAACTTCTTTTTTCTTGGACAATTACCTCTCTTTCCCTTTTGACAACTCAAACAAGATCAATTTCCCAGGAAATAGTATATCTTCGGTTTCAGCCAACTTTGTCAACTATTACAACTGATGACAGTGATCTATTAGGCAGCTTGTTGTTGTAGTCATGTGTCAGGGAGTTGGAATCAACTTCTAGCTGACCCTCCAGTTTTTAGAGGCAGTAAACTGCACAGGAGACTGTCCATCCTTCTTTCATGGAGCAGCTCGTGTGGATTTGAACTGGAAATCTGATCCAGACTTTAAATGCTCAAAAGTTAATATCTGGAACCAGAAACCTGAGTCTACCTAGTAAATGGACAGACATATAACTACCCTTAGCCATCTTGCAGTAAAAAAACAGTACTCTTTTGAAATAAAGATGAGAGCAGAGTTTCAGAATTAAGGGTAAAAAGGTAAAATTTGAAATTTCTCCTAGTCACAGCCATTCCAACTATCTAAGTGGTATGTGTTTGGCTTCTGTGTGATACACAGAAATGAATTACACAGGATCACTACATTTTAATCATTATGAGCTATTATTAGGTGTTATCCAGTTAGTTATAATTTATAGCTGCCCCCTGCAAAACAAAATGAAGCACTACTCAGGCCTGTACAATATGACAAAATCTACAAAAAGACAATATGAAACAAAGTTATAGAAATATGGAGGAGAAAGCCCATCTGAATGGGCACAGAGCAGGTAATGTTGAAAAAGAGGTACTTAAACTCAACCTTAATAGGAAGGAATATTGACAGTCAGAGATGGGAGAGTGAAAATATATTCTAGTTTCTCCAAAGAGAAAGTCAGTAAGGTGGCTTACTGGATCAAAAGCTCTTCCCTAGTTGGGTATGGATACAACAATGGTTTCTCAGCTATGAAAACAGATGGACTGCATTTGTAAGAAACACGTATCTCTTTTATTATTTGTGTTTTAGATATTTCTCGTGAGCGGGTCAGACAAATGCGCTGGAGCCACTCATGACCAGATCTGCTGTCTCCCGTGTAATTTTCCTATTCTTGGGAGAAAATCAGGGACACTGGCCTCGAGGGCAGTCTGTCTGGCACCTTTAAAATCACAAGCACAGAAAAAAGAGCGAAGAATAAGAAATAAAAATAGCCTTACACATCAGCAGGACAGAAAAGGTGCCTACATGCTCCATTTTCACATTAACCAAAAATTTACAAACTTTGCGTTGAAGGGAAGTATTCAGAATGGAAAAAGACGTATGTAAGCACAGCTCACCCTTCCCTTGAGCAGGGTTTACACCACACATCATTAAAAGCACACGGGAAAGACCCAGTGTGCAAAACAATGCAAACTTTGTAAGTAAACCAATATAAAATAAAAATTTTATAAAAAAAATTTACTTCCTGATCTTACTCAGTGGCCATCTTTGAGGCAACTATTTCTGCATTTTCAAATAAGAAAACCCAAAGAAGTGGTATGACATTGGAAGGCATCAGAAAATAAAGGGAACATAGTTGATTAGAGGTCTATGGGAAGCTGAAGTGCAAACCCAAGGCTGGAGTGAAGAACTTCTTGGCAATGCCTAGTTCTGTTCAGGATAGAGGAACAGAAAACATGGGAAGAAATTCATCAAGGAATTGAGATTCCTGGGCCAGAAAAGTCTGTGTGGGTACTTATATGTGTCCTTATCTTGACTGTGGGTTCAGTCACGGATTCCTCTTTTCTTTTACCTCTACCACTACCCATGTCTACAGAAATCTCTGATCACTGAAGCCCTCCTACTTCCACATATCTACTACCTGAATCTGCCTTCCTGATTGATCCTATCTCTGATTAACCAACCCCCTTTTACAAAAGGAAAGGCTTTATGGCTACCTTAATACTTAAAGTGCAAGAAGTTGGACAAAATTTGGACAAAGCATTTTTAGCAATTGCATGGACGGCAAGTAAGATTTCAGGCACAGCAACAGATGGACCAAGAGTAGAGTATGGGGTATTCATTGGTATTAGTTCTAGTTTTGGTAATGCAAATTGATTTTTTTAGGGAATAAAAATAATTTCTTAATTTACATTCATTCATTTTATTTACACTTCAGTCCTGTATTATGACCCCTTTAATAGATTAGGCCATATACATTCCTTTGTGAACACTCCGTGTTTTTGAGATGGTAATCCAAGTATGTCTATGCCATTTTGAGTGCTTAGTATCATGGTGATCAGTAGTGACATACTCCCAGACTTGCGAATTACTCAAGACCAAAAATAAAATAGCAAATCTATACAGATATCACGCCAGGTTTCCTTCATGTCTTCCTCATTTCTTGACTTATGTTAGAATCTTAGGCCTAAGCAAAATTAAGATTCTATTTTTAAATATTATAAAGAATTAAAGTTCTGTATGCCAATTATCTGATATAGAAATGCCTTCTCATTAAGCACTTTCTGTAATGTATGCTGAAAAAAGTCCTGGTCAAAAAGTTCAATCAATAAAGCTAAATAAGGGTAGTGAGATGGTGGTAAAATAGTCTTATAAATAGGCTGTTCGAACTTATCCTACACACAGTCACTAGAGAGTGATTAAGTTAGAGTTGCCATTAAATGGGTTCAGAACTTCACTATGTTCCGGACTACTGATGGGAAGGTCAGTGGTTGGAATCCATCAGCTACTACATGGTAGTTGCTTCCACAATGATGACAGCCTTGAAAACCTATAAGGAATAGTTGGATCATATGGAATTTCTATGTTCAGTTTTTTTTAGGAAATGTCAAACTGCCTTCCAGAATACTTGCACCGTTTTACAATCCCACGAACAATGTATAAGAATTCCTTTCTTGCCACATAACATCTATTGTTGCCATGTTAAACTTTGCTACTGTTATTGGAGTGAGATGGTGGTTTTGATTTGCATATCTCTAATTGCCAGTGATTTGGAGTATGTCTTTATGTGTCTGTTTGCCATTTGAGTATTTGCCTCTTTGAAAATTCTTTCCATGTTTTTTGCCCATTTTGTAATTGGGTTACCAATCTTTTTCTTGTGGAGGCCCAAGAGTATTCTGTAAACTTTTGTTATAAGATTCTTGTCTGAGATGGTATTACCAAATATTTGTTTCTAGTCTGTGGGTTTTCTTTTCACCTTGTTGGAAAAGTTTTTGGTGTGCACAGAGATTTAACCTCTAGAAGGTCCCATGCATCAATTTTATCCTCTTTAGATTGTGCATTTCTGTTTGTATTTGGCAGTCTCTCCTTGTACCTTGGACTAGCACTTCTAAGCTTGATCCCAGTTTGTCTCTTATGAACGTTATTATTTTGGAATATACCCTGAGAATATAAAAACTAAGTTACAAACTGAGATTTGCACACAAGTGTTCATAGCAGCATTATTCACCATCACATGAACATGGAAATAGCCCAAATGTCCAACTACAAATGAGCGGATTGAGAAATTATAGTACAGTCACACAATGGAATACTATGCAGCACGCAGGAACAAGAACTTTGCAAAGTATTACCCAACTTGGGAGGGACTGGAAAGCATTATGCTGAGTGAACTAACTCAGTCCCACAGGGATAAATATTATATAAAAACCATTATTAGAATGATTATAAAGATCCAGGAGGGGTGGAAGAGGCTGGAAGCAGAGGGATGTGGATGTGCAGGGGGCAGGGTGCAACAATCATTTGGTTTATAACCTTTGATGGGTTGAGGGGGGTGAGGGAAATTGAAAGAATTTATTCAAATTTGTATTAGAATTTTGTATAAAACCAGTAGGGAAAAAATTAAAGAAAACCTATTGGGAAGTTCTACTGCATCATACAGGGTTGCTATGAGTTACAGTTCACTCAATGGTTGTTGTTGTTGTTGTTGTTAAGTGCCGTCGAGTCATTTGCGACTCCTAGTGACCCTATGTACAACAGCCCTAAACCCTGCTCTATCCTGTGCCAATCTCATTGCCTCTGACACACCCATACCGATTACCCCAGTCACTGAATCAATCCACCTCATAGAGGGTCTTCCCCTCCTGTGCTGTCCTTCTACCCTACCAAGCATGATGTCCCTCTCCAAAGACCTGTCTCTCCTTACAACATGTCCAAAATATGTCAGACAAAGCCCCAGAATCCTTGCCTCCAAGGAATAGCCTGGTTTAACCCTCTCTAGGAGGAATCTTTTGTTTTCATGGCAGTCCATGGAACATTCAGTACTCTTCTCCAGCACCACAGCTCAAAGGCGTCAATTCTCCTTCTATCCTCCCTAGTCATTGTCTAACTCTCTGATGCATAACAAGTGATTGCAAAGACCATGGCCTGTATCAGGTGCACCTTAGTCTCCAGAGAGACACCGTTGCTCTTGAGTACTTTAGAGAGGTCTCTAACTGCAGACTTTCCCATCGCAATACGTTTTTTTATTTCCTGGCTGCTGGTGCCAAGAGTGTTGACCATGGAGCCGAGCAAACTGAAGCTGTGAACAATCTCAATCTCTTCACCATCAATGGTAGTAGGGTTCTAAAAGGCCCAAAAGATAATAGGACAGGTTTGTATCCTTTCTATGCTAGGCTCACAAGGCATCATCAAGGATGATCCTGCAGCATTAACAAATTCCCTGGGTGGTGCAAACAATTAACACAGTTGACTACTAACAGGAAAGTTAGAGCTTTACAGTCACCTGTCAAGAAAAGTCTGACAATTAATGTCCAAAAACTCAGTCTCTGAATACCCTACAGTCCTCAGATCTACTCTGAATCACAGGAAGTCACCATAAGTTACAGTGAACTCAGTGGCAACTGGTTTGGATTTGGGGCTGGTAGCGTTACTGCATGTAAGACTAGCCAGCCTATTCTTTAATTGGCAAAGTTTTGAAATAATAACTTTTCATTTTACTTATGCTGGTATCAACTGAAGAATTATGAAAAGTATTATTGACTAGGCTTGGTGACATAGTGGCAAGAAGCTGCAGTGCAATCTCGAAGGCTTGTGGTTCGAGGCTGCCAGTCACTCCACAGGAGAAAGATGAGCAATCTCCTTCCATGTGATTGGCTGCCTCTGAAAACCCCCCAGAGGGTCAACCATAGGTCAGTTCCAACTTTATGGTACACAACAACAACAGGCTTGTATTCTAGAGATTGTGACTTCATTGGTCAAGGGTGGGATATCCTGGGATTGCAATTTCTAAAAGTCCCCCAGGAACTCCCAGTGTTTAGTAAAGTTGAGCCCCTATTGCAGGAGTACCTATTTCTGCATTGCTTCTCAAGACAAAACTCCAATACATCTCACATGTGTACACAACACTTGTGGGTCACACTGTTCAGCAATGGGTTGGGTGATTTTTCTTTTCTTACATCATAATATATGTTTTAACACCAGCAACAATAAGTTCCCAAAGCTGTTTATATCATAGTTTGTTTCCACCCATTGAAAATATAAAAGAACAAAATTAACTAAATGTTCTTATAAAAATGTCTTGTTAGCACTGAACCAGATAAACCAATTCACTGAAATTAATAAGAAGCATTCCTATCCAACAGGCTTTCTGGGAGTTATAAGTGAATTTATCATCCTGTATGACCTTAGATGATACAGAATCCACAAAGAATGTCAACTGATAACCATTTAAGCTGTTATAACATGTAATTTTTTTCACATATCAAACTGAACTTTCATTATTTTATTGAATTTTTCCTTTGTTATTGCTATGTGCCATCTAGTTAACTGACCTATAGTGATCTTATGCACAATAGCTCTGAACCTTGTTCTATCCTGAGCCAATCTCATTGGCTTCAACACACCTACCTTCATTACCCCAGTTATTGTGTTAATCCATTTCATCAAAGGTCTTCCTTTCCTCCACCGTCCCTCCACCCTTCCAAGCAAGATGTTCTTTTCCAAGGACTGGATTCTCCTGGCAACACACCCAAAGTATGTAATATGGAGCCTCAAAACCCTTGCCCCCAAGAGCAGCTTGGTTTCATCCTCTCCAAAATAAGTCTATCAGTTCTCTTGGCAGACCATGATATATTCAGTATTCTTCTCCAGCACAACAACTCAAAGACATAATTTTTTCTACTGTCATCTTTTGTCATCCTCCAGCTCTCTGATGCATAGCAAGTAATTGTGATCCATGGCCTGGATCAGGTGCACCTTAGTCTCTATAATGACATTATTGCTCTTTAGCACTCTGGAGAGTCCCTGACAGCAGATTTTCCCCAATGCAATCAGTTTGTAGATTTCTTGATTGCTGGTGCCAAGAGTGTTGATTTTAGAAATGAGCAAGCTGAAATTGTTAACAATCTCAGTCTCTTCTCCATCTATCATGGTGTTGTCAATTGGACTAGTGGTGAGAATCCTCATTTTCTTGATGTTGAGCTTCAATCTATATTACAAACTACAGTCCTTGACCCTATGCGGCAAATGTTTCAGGCCACCCTCATAATGAAATAATATATCAACAGGCAGTCCCTGAGGCTAGTATTATTTAGCTCTGTAAATGCTATAGTCTTCATTATATCTTCATATGTTCTGCAGGGCAAATTCAGTTATTTAACTCTGCTTGTGTTGTTAACTGTCACCAAGTCAGCCCCAAATTCATGGCAACCCATGCACATGAGAAAAATACTCTGCATAGCTCATCCTAGGCTTGGTCCATGATTAGGTGTGGATCCAGCTTTCCTTGAATGATTTCAGAAGCAGATCACTCTTTCTACTGCAGCATGGTCTAGAAGATCAGCTGAAACCTCTGCAGCATTAGACCAACAAACATGTCTGCAGTGATCAACAGGTAGGAAGCTCTGGTGGCCTCATCTGTGTAGAGTTGGACTGCTAACCCAAAGACTGGGCCTTTCTAGTGGTTCAAATCCTCCAGTGACTCTTTAGGAGAAAGACGGGAAATCCCCTTCTATGTGCTTTAGAGCCTTGGGAATACAATGCAGGGTCAGTTAGGAGTTGGTTCTGAGACAATGGCTAGGAGTTTGAGTTTTTGAGTGTCACCTAACGTGCACTGTCATGGACTCTAACTCCACTCTCTGGTGTAGAAGAGGACAATTCTTCCACTAACCCAACAATCCCTCTCCAGTACCTACAACTGCACTATAATACTTCATTATGATACATTGTTATTTACATTGTCCTTATGGAGATGTTAGCAGTTTTAATGACAAGAGGTGAACAATGCTTCAGATAGCTATTTCACCCTTGTTTTCACTTTGCTATACATTCACAGACACCCATAAACAGTTAGACAGACATATAGACACAGACTCACTCCAGGAGAAGAGCAATGACTGTTAATGTGTTTTGTCTGGGAGTACAGATGTAGAGTTTCCACAGACAGGCAAACTAGGAAACAGTATAGGCCAAGATTTAAAAGAAAATAAAAAATTAGTATTGTTAGCAGGTGAAGAACACTGGAGAGCCAGACGAGGAGGTCCACAGCACCATCTTTGCTGGGGAGCACCCAGGTAATAGAAAGGAATGAATCAAGCCTGAGCCACCACGTTGAGGGGGTTAGTTAGAGGCTTTGCCTTGCAGTCCCTGGGCATGGGCACTGGGGAGAGAGGGGGGGAACCAAGACCAAATTGATCTGTTAGTTTCTGTATTGGAGAAGGGTCTTTGCATGTTGTTGTTGTTGTTATGTGCCGTCGAGTCGTTTCTGACTCATAGCGACCCTATGCACAACAGCCCTAAACCCTGCTCTATCCTGCGCCAACTGCACCGCCTCTGACACACCCATCCCGATTACCCCAGTCACCGAATCAATCCATCTCATAGAGGGTCTTCCCCTCCTGCGCTGTCCCTCAACCCATCCCAAGCATGATGTCCCTCTCCAAGGACCCGTCCCTCCTGGCAACATGTCCAAAGTATGTCAGATGAAGCCCCAGAATCCTTGCCTCCAAGGAGTAGCTTGGTTTAATCCTCTCCAAAATGAATCTGTTTGTTTTCCTGGCAGTCCATGGTACATTCAGTACCCTTCTCCAGCACCACAGCTCAAAAGCATCCACGCTCCTTCTGTCCTCCCTAGTCATTGTCCAACTCTCTGGTGCATAACAAGCGATTGCAAATACCACGGCCTGTATCAGGCGCACCTTAGTCTCCAGAGAGACACTGTTGCTCCTGAATACTTTAGAGGGGTCCCTAACAGCAGACTTTCCCATCACGATACGCTTTTTGATTTCCTGACTGCTGGTGCCAGGAGTGTTGACTGTGGAGCCAAGTCTTTGCATGTAGCTGTTTTTAATAGCTTGTTCTTGTTATTTATGATGTAACTAGAACCAAACCACAGCTCCAGTCACTTTTCAGAGGCAGTTAATTGCATGAGAGAGGAATGTTCATCTTTCTCCTAGAGAACAGCTGGTAGACCAAACCCTCTGTCCTTAGGATTGCAGCATGGCTTCTTGCCACTAGGCTAGACGAGTGTGTATTTGCTTGTCTATCATCTTGTCTTTTGGGTATAGCCTGTTTGTCAGATGCTGTAAAGCAGAGATTCCAAATTAAGATAGACTAAGAAGAAGGACTTGCCATTTACTTCTGAAATAACAAGTCTTTGAAAAACCCTATGAACAATAGAGTACACTTAGTATATTGATCTTGTATCTTGTCACTCTATTAAATTGGTCCACTAGATCTAATATTTTTCATGTTGAGTCCTTGAGGTTTTCTGTGTACACTATCACATTATCTGCATATAGTGATAGTCTCATCACCTCTTTGCCTCTTACTTGATTTTCTTGTCATATTGCTTTAACAAGTACTTTCAGTACAATATTGAATAAGAATGGTGACAATGGGCATCCTTGTCTGGCCCCTATTTGCAAGGAGAATACTTTTATTCTTGCCCCACTGAGAATGATAATGGCTCTTCTTTTGTGTATATACTTTTCACAATGCTGAAGAAATTTCCCTCTATTCCTATTTTGCTGAGTGTTTTAATCAGGAACGGGTACTGGATTTTGTCAAAGACCTTTTCTTTTGCTAGATTCAATTGCTTCTTGGCCTTCTGGCTAAGATCAAGAGTAATTGATAAATTCAGGCAATAAATGTTGGAGAGGATGTGGTGAGATAGATGACAGAAACTCTCATACACTGTTTTTGGGGTTGTAAAATGATGCAAACACTCTGGAAAGTAATTTGATGTTTCCTCAAAAAGCTGAAGATAGAAATTCCCTATGATCCAGCTATTCCACTGCTAGAAACATACACTAAGGAACTTAGAACTGAGAACAAAAGGATATCTGTACACCAATGTTCATAGCAGCATTATTTACTATCACAAGAACATAGAAACAGCCCAAACATCCAACCACAATTGAAAGGACTGAGAAATTGTGGTACATTTATACAATGAATTACAATACATCATTCAGGATCAACAATTTTGAAAATTACTACATAACTCAGAAGAGACTGGAAAGCATTATCCTGAGTGAAGTAACTCAGGACAAATACTGCATAAGACTATTACTGTGAAAATAGGAATATAACTAGTAAAATATGTAAAAGTACCCAAGGATGGAAGGGGTAGGAGGAGAAAAGATGAGGATAGGAAAGGGAGAAAACATGAGGTCACACAATTTAGCGTGTGGAGGGAAGGGGTAAAGGAAATGAGATCTTTCAGGGACCTGAAAAGACGGAGTAATGATGGGTATAGTTTAAAGGTGATTCTTCATTTTATAAAACACATTGAATGAGAATGTTTGTATGAAACACAGTGTGAATGAAGGTTAGTGTGAAATAAAATGAACACAAATTTTGTATGCAGACCAGTATAAAATAAAAATTTAAAAACAGAACAATTCAGTAGTGTACTTAGACTATTAGATATTGCGCTGAAAGCTGAACACTCATACTGAGAAACACAAAAAGAAAGAGGAATAGTTGCAAATAGCCTCTAATAGTTGGAATGTGGAACGTATCAATGTAGAAAAGTTAGTGTAAAAAAAAGTAATGGAACGTACAAATATTGGCATACCAGGCATCACTGAGCTAAGATTCACTGGCATGGGCCACTTTGAATCAGATATGACCTACTGAGCTGTCAATGAAAAATGAGGAAAAATGTGGTTGCATTCAGAGTAAAAAAGATCATTTCTAGATCCATCCTGAAGTCCAGTGTTGTGGCTGGATACATACAAATAAGGAAGACCTGTTAATACCACTATCATTAAAATATGTGTACCAACAATCACAGCCAAAGATGAGGAAATAGAAGATTTCTACCAAATACTTGCAATTTGATATTAATCAAACATGCAACTAAGATTCATTAACAATAATTAGTGACTGGAATGCAAAAGTTGGGTACAAGGAAGAAGAATCAGTAGTCAGAAAATACAGGCTTGGGGACAGAAATGAAATAGGAGACAGAATAATAGAATAATAGTATTTTACAATCAACAATTGTACAACCAATATTTTATTCATTGCAAATGTTGTTGTTGTTGTTAAGTGCCATTAAGTCACAGGCTACTCATAGCACCCCTATGAAGGTGAGTCCTTGCTGCTTGGATGCCTTTCATCATTTCTCCAGGTTCATAGGGTTTCCGGAGGCAAGCTGTTATGGAAGTGGATGCCACTCCTCCTTCCATGCTTGTTTTAATCAGGGAGCTCCACCACATTCTCTGTCCACACTGGGTAGCCAACCGTTAACGCATTTGACACATCAGTATCGCAGTGTTCAACCTCACAGCAACCACAAGTGACCGCGGTATGCCAACTTGTACACTAGGGCTATACGACCTAGAGGAATGTGGCTATACGACCTAGAGGAATGTCATTGCAAATACCTTTTATAAAAATTACAATCAGGCGAGCTCTGGTGGCCTAGTGGCAAGAAGCTGCACTACAATCCCAGAGGTGAGGGGTTCAAATCCACTAGATGCTCTGCTGGAGAAGGAAGGACAATCTCCTTCTGTACGAGTCAGATCTGATTTGGCAATACACACATACACACACACACACACACACACACACACACAAAACAAAACACCCACCTACAATTGGTGACTACACATTCACCATACGTGATGAACTACACAGACATCAGACTGATGATATCTCTGGAAAGAATTCATGGAGAAGATTAATATCAGCTGTGAAAACTAGGCCAGATGTTGATTGTGGAACAGACCAGTTGCCAGTTCAAACTGAAACTAAAGAAAATTCAAACCAATCTACAACAATAAAAATATGACTTTGAGTCTATCTCATTTTACTCCAAAAACTATCTCGAGAAAAGGTTTGAGGCCTTGGACACTAGTGAATGAAGACCAGATGAGCTGGTCTACAAGAATATCATCCATGAAGAAAGCAAAAGCTTACCAAAGACAAAAATGAACATCAAAAGAGATTCTGAATATTGCACTAAAACACCAAGAAGTCAAAACAAAGAGAAGAAATGAGGACGTTAAAGAATTGAACAGAAAATGTCAAAGGACAAGTCATGAAGACACAGCAAAGTATAATAATGGAATGTGCAAAAAGCAGGAGTCAGAAAATCAAGAGTGATGAATTTGTCTGGTATCTCTCAAGCTGAAGGAAATAAAGAACAAATTTAAACCTCAAATTGCAATACTGAAAGATGCTCTCGTCTTGAATGATCCAGGAAGTATCAAAAGAAGATGGAGAGAATAAACAGTCACTGTACCAGAAAGAACAGGTTGATAAAGAACCATATCAGGAAGCAGCACATGATCAAGAATCAATGGTAATAAAGGAGGAAGTGCAAGCTGCTTTGTAGGAACTGGCAAAAAATAAGGCCAAGGAATTGATGGGATACCAAACTGTCATATTTCAGCAAACAGATGCAACCCTGGATTTTATCTGATTGTTCCAAGAAACCTGGAGGACACCTACTTGGCCACTGGACTGGGAGAAATCCCTATTTATTATTATTCCCACAAAAGATATTCCAACAGAGTGTTGAAATTATCAAGAATATTACTAATATCAAAGGGAAGCAAAATCTTGCTGAAGATTATCTAAAAATGACTGTAACAATACATTGACAGATAACAGCCAGAAATAAATACAAGGTTTAGAAGAGGCTGTAGCACTAGAGATAGCATTGCTGAGGTCAGATGGATCTTGGTCAAAAGCTGAAAGTAGCAGAAAGATGTCTATTTGTTTTATTGACCATGAAAAGGCATTTGTTTGGATCACAACAAATTGCGGCTAACCTTGAGAAGTATGAGAATCCCAGAACACTTGATTGTTTTAATACAAAACCTATACCTAGACCAAGAAGCCGTTATCTGAACAGAGCAAGGGAACACTGCATAGTTCAAAGTCAAGAAAAGAGTGCATCAGGGATATATGTATTCTTTCTCCATGCTTTTTCAAAATATATGCAAAACAGATGATTCAGAAGGCTGGACTTTATAAAGATGAATGTGGCATCAAGATTGGAGGAAGATTCATCAATAATCTGTGTTACATAGATTAAACAATCTTGCTCTCTGAAAATGAGGAGAACTTTAAGTGTTTACTGTAGAAGGTCAAGGACTGAAATCTTCAATATGGATTGCATATCACCATCAAGAAAACAAAGATCTTCAACACCAGGTCAATAGGCAGTATCATGACAGATGGAGAAAAGATTGAGGCTGTTAACAATACCATCTTGGATCCACAATCAATACTCTTGGCACTAAAAGTCAGGAAATCAAAAGACAAGTAATTTTGAGAAAATTTGCTGTCAAAAATCTCTCCAAAGCACTAAAGAGCAACAATATCAGCATAGAGAAAAATGCATACCTGCTCCAGGTAATGTTCTTCTCAGTTGCGTGTTATGCATCTGAAAGTTAGCCAATGAATAAGGATAATAGAAGAATTGGTGCCTTTGTGTTTGGTGCTGGAGAAGAGTATCAAATATACCGTGGAGTGACAAAAAAACAAATAAGTCAAATAAGTTCCAGAGAAAGCAAAACCAGGTTGCTCGTTGGAGGCAAGGATTTCGAAGCGCCATCACACATACACTTTGGGTATGCAACACCCAGGAGGGACCAGCCCTTGGAGAAGGACATCGTGCTTGGAAGGGTAGAGGGTCAGTGCAGGAGTCCAGGAGAGGAAGACCCTGGATGAGATGGCTTGGCAGAGTGACTGTAGTAATGTGGTCAGGTATGTGAGAAATGATGAGGCTGGCTCAGGATAGGGCAAGGTTCGGAGATATTTTTCATAGGGTCAGTATGAGTCATAGTTGATATGATGGCACAATTTTGTAACAAAAATAGTTGCTGACAACTGAGTTCTAATTCATGTTAACCACGGGTGTGGAGAGGAGAACTGGTCAATAGTGTGCTCAAGACTGTAACCTTTTTAGGAGCAGATCACCAAACCTGTCTTCTACATGGGTTTGAACCACCAACCTTTCAACTAGTAGGGTACTTAGTCATTGAAACCACCAAGGAATTCCAAATAAAAATTAACAGAGGAGAAAACAAACCAGAGCTGCCAAGGAGATCAGATAGGAGTGAGCAGACAAAGACCTGGGTAATGAACTAGATGAATCAAAGTGGAGACTGAACTGAGACCCTGATAATGAGAAGTTATGATAAAAATCTAATAAGGAGACAATCTATTTCTATTTGCTTAGGCAAGATCTTTGGTAAAGGAGGTAAATTGGAAGGGACAGTCCCACATAGAATTGCAGAAGCAAGCACATTTTGCTGATTTGAGTAATTATGAAGAAATGTAACAAAAAGTGCAAAAGAAAATTATGTTCTTTTTTCCCATTACCAAAGACTAACCTAAGTGCACTCATAATATATATATACCCACACATCATATTTTATCCCATCAACCATTACCTAGTATCCTGATTTTACAAATGAGAAATCTGAGGTTAAGTTACATAGACAAGTTCTCAATGGCAGAATGTGGCCAGAAGCTTGAAACAAGTCATAACCAGTGTGGGTGTTCTCTACGACCACTTTCATTACTCAGTTACAACGCTGACGCCACCAGCATTCCTGGTGAATGGGGCCCTATATCTACTTTCAGGGAAAGAGAAGAACAAAAACTAATTCAGCATCACTTATCACATCCTCCTCCTCCCTCACAGCCCAGGAATCTCCTAAAGGTAGGGCAACCAGAGGGATCCTTCATAGCCGATTGGGGAGGGTTGATGCTTGAATCTTAGTTTTCTATGACAAAACTTTGAATACTGATGCCCACACCTCACATTCAAAATTTCTAGGTCATAGAGTATGACATGAGCCCTGTGGGAACTCCATCCAGAGGTTCTCTAGGTGATTCTAATGTGCAGTATGCTGTTTTACACAGACCTGTGCTCTAGGGTTCCACAGTGTTATGTGCTGGAGAATTCAGATGGTAATAATGTAAAGATAATACTAATGTATGTAAAGACTTGATGGAGCAATGGTTAAACATTTGGCTGTTAATTGAACGGTTGGAGGCTTGAACCCATTTAGTGGCTCTATGGATAAAGACTTGGCTATATGCTTCCATAAAAATTACACCGTAGGAAACCCTACTGGGGTAATTCTTATCTGTCAGAGTGGCTATGAGCTAGAGCTGAGCTGACAACACACCATCATCTACAAAGCTTGGCCCTAAGGAGCTATATCCCAGGAAACTGTAAACCCTATATTGAGATAACAGAGGCAGAGAGATGGGCAACATACTCTCTGGTCCCCAACCTTCACTAAAGCAAATACTATACAAACATTTCAGTCACAATAGCAGTCTCCTGACACTTCCATTCTCAGTAAAAACAGAATATAACCAAAACAAAACATTGCTAGGTAATTCCCTTACCCCATCTTAGAAATACTTTCTAAACAGAGGTATTTCTAAGATGGTGAAGGGAAGTCAGAAAGAATTGGGTCCTTGCCTTATCCTTATAAGCTGTGGGATACTAAAAAAGTTCTCTAAATTTTCTGAACCTGAAATTCCCTGTATCTAGTAGACTGGAAAAGGGCAGCTAAGAACATGCTTTCACTGGACAGGTGATGTTTGGTGAGTCATCATCTAATCACCTATCAAAAACACACTTGCTATACATACACTTTGTGCTGTGATCTTTTCGGAGTCTTTCCATAAAGGAGATAATAACAAAGTGCCTTAAGTGCCTTATTATAAAGTTTCAAAATTCAAAGTCATTGCCATGGAGTCATAGTTTGATATACTAATGGGTTTCCAGAGGCTGTAAATCATATGAGACTGCCCCATCTTTCTTCCATGGACCAACTGGTTGATTCAAACTGCCTGCCTTTGTGTTGGCAAAACACTTTTTACCTACTTGGCCACAAGAGCTCCCAGGAGTTGTGGTGGTGGTAATAGCCATAATGTGCCTAACATGGGACTCTCATCTCTTTCTATCAGGCTTGGAAGGGTGGAAGAACAGAACAGGAGAGGAAGAACAGGTGAGACAAATGGACATAGTAAGAGGGGTAATCAGGGGTAGGTGTTTCGGAGACAGTGAAGGTAGTTCAGGATAGGTTAGGGTTCAGAGCTATTGTACGTAGAGTCGCTATTAGTCACAGGCAACTCGATGACACATAACAACAACAACATAGCAGGTGTGGGCTTACAGTAGAATGTTTGAATTCCTAAGCTTACAGAGGAGCGCGGTCACTCCGTAAGCAGGATAATCAATGTGTACATACTAGTACACCTATAATTTTGCAGAAGTTATCTGAGAATTATACTTACCAATATTTTACTAATAGAATTTAGTGCTATCAAACAAATGTCAATCTTTCAAAAAAGTGTGAAACCCAGACAGAGCAATGATACTAACAGTCAGTATTATTCAGAATTTGTTGTATGCCAGGCGTAATTCTGTTTAAACACATTATGTCATGTAATCCAACAGCCCCATGACATAAGTCTTATCAACATCTGTATTTTATAGTTGAAGGAAAGGCTGCATAGAGACATTAAGTAACTCGCCTAAGGCCAGACTTAAATATCGAAGTTGGAATTGGGGCCCAGGCAGTCTGGCTCCAAACCCATCCACTTAACCACTCTTTAAGATTGGATTATTACTTCAGAGATCCAAAATTCCTAAAAACATCCGACCTGGCAAGAAACTTGAATATCTTAGAACTTCCCTGACAGAAATATCAGCATCTATTTTGGCTAAAGTAAGACTTCCCTTCAAGTTAATATCTACACATGGACATTTTCATATTCCCACTCTTAACTTTTAATCTATTTTCTGTGTTTAAAATTCATTTCATGATTGATCTGTTAACAGGGAGAAAAATCAATATTTACTAGTATAGTTCCAACTGCTATTGGAATGATTATTTTTGAATTATGATTCAGATTTGCCCCATGATATCTATCACCAATGGGAATTTGTATTTCCCTTATGCTCCATTAAAATGTTGAAATACTCCCTATCTGCCCAGTTACTTTTAGCTTTCATGATGGCAAGACTCCATACTTATTATGGTTATTGCAGAGAAAATCCGTTATCAGTTAACCCATTTCAAGGACAATGGCTCTGTTCCTCTCTCTCTATGATGGTAAAAAAGCACCACTTTTATTTAAAATTTAACTGCTAATCCAATGTTTAGTGGCTTTAATTCACCCAAAGATGCTAGGGAAGAAGAGATTGGAAGAGATTTACTTTCAAAAGATCATTGATTTTAAACCTTGGAGCGCAGCTGTATCCTGCACACATGTGAACATGAGGCAAACTCTACTTGACAGCACCTGTTTTGGTTTGCTTTCTGTTTACACACCAGCGCTTGTCAGTCTGTCAGACTGTCATGGCTTTCATGCTTGCACTGAGGCTGGAAGCTATGCCACTGGTACTTCAACAACCATAAGAGATAGATCGTCTATGGTAGGCAGGCTTCAGAGAAACTGCCAGACACTAGCAAACTAGGAAGAAAGGCTAGGTGATCTGGCTTAGCAAATTAGTAGTGAGTTACATCAGAATATTGTCCCATTGCGGGCTGGGAATTGAGCCTCTGGATCAGAAGGCATTCACACATACACAGAGGCTACAACGATGGACCCAAGTATATCAGTGAGCCCGAAGATGGTGCAGGACCAGGCAGTGTTTCATTCATATACAGGGCTGCCATATGTTAGAACAAACTCAACTGCAACTGAAAAACAACAGTATTTGGTGAGTTGTAAAGGGGCTTCAGGCCTTTTGTTCATAGGGTCGCTATGAGTCATGCTCAACTTGAAGGCAATCAACAACAACAATATGAAATTTTGAGAAATGACAATAGCTATAGAAAGGCTTTGGGTCTTTTGTTCATAGGGTCGCTATGGGTCATACTCGACTCGATGGCAACCAACAACAACAATAATATGAAAATGCCTTTCTTATTTGTTAATGGATTGCCCTCTCAAGGGTCCCTGGAGACAGAGAAGGTAACACTTAACCGATGCTGTTGAGTTGGCTCTAACTCAGAACCAACCGAACCTCCCTTGGGGTTTTAGGCTATAAAACATATGCAGAAGAAGCTGCCCACTTTTCCCAGGGAATGGCTAGTGAATTTGAACAGCTGAGATCTTAGGCCTTTGGGTTAGCAGTGCAACTCGCTATGCCACCAGAATGTCTTGGAGACAGACAAAACAACAGTTATTATCATCTTCATCATAACAATAAAAAAATTTGGTTTAATGGTTTCTAGAACTAGAGCCCTAATATGCCATATAAGACCATCTAAATTCATGTTTTGTTGTTCTGTGCTATTGAGTTGCATATGACTCATAGTGACCCTATGAACAACCCTGTCCTATCCTGTGCCTCCTTATCATCTCTGACATACTGGAACCCATCATTGCAATCATTGGGCCACTCCATCTCACTGGGAGTCTCCTTATTTTTCATTGACAATCCATCCTTCCATGTTTGATGTCCCATTCCAAGGAACAGCCCCTCCAAATAACATTCCCAAAGTATATTAGATAAAGCTTTGCAATTCTTGTTTGTGTTTTTTTTTTCAATTTTATTTTATTTTTGTGTGTGTGTACCGTTAAATCAGATCTGACTGGTACAGGAGGAGATTGTCCCTCCTTCCCCGGCAGAGCATCTGGTGGATTCGAACCGTGCACCTCTGGGATTGTAGTTGCAGCTTCTTGCCACTAGGCCACCAGAGCTCCCCTTAAGCTTTGCAATTCTTGACTCTAAAGAGTGCCATGACTGCACCTTCTCCAAGACATATCTATTTGTTGTTTAGGCAGTCTATGGACATTCATTAGAACTCTTAAACACCACAAATCAAAGACATCAATTCTCCTTCTGTCATCTTTATTCATTGTTCACCTTTCAGATGCATTACAAGTAATTGAAAAGATGTTGTTCTTTGTTGTTGATTATCTTTGAGTCAAGCACAACTCATAGCGACCCTATGAACAAAGGCTTGAAGCTCCTCTACAACTATCAACATTTATCAAAGTTCTTAGGGTTTCTGGAGACATGATATTTAGGAAGTGGATGCCACTCTTATTGAAAAGATAATGGCTTGAATTAGGTGCACTTTAGTCTTGATATTTATATATGATCCAACAAACAGAATTCAAACAAAAGAACAGATACCAAATAAGTCCACCTATGTAGCCTATAATAATCATATTGCCAAGACAAAACATGGAATGGAGATTTATCCTTTAAAGGCATTAGACTTTCTCAAATAACCCTCTCTAGTTCCTTCTTCAAAAAGCAACAAAACAGGCAAGCAATATGAAAAAATAGTAAACAGATCTTCTGCGTAACTGCACTGTTAATATTTAAACCTGTTCCCCTGTGAGACAAGGTTTGGGTAAGCTCCGTCTCACATACCTTGGGCATGTTGCAGGAACAGATCAGTCTTTGGAGAAGGACATGAAGCTTGGAAGGTGGAGAGTTAGCATTAAGATCCTTAATGAGATGGACTGACACAGTCATTGGGCTCAAGTGTGTTGGAAATGGTGTGATGGCACAGGATAGAGCAAGGTTCATAGCCATTGTTCACAGAGCCACTGTGAAGCACAGTCCCTTCAAAGGTGCATAACAACAACAACAACAACAACAACAACAACAACAATAACAATAACAATAACAACAACAGCAGAAGCTCTGGTAGCTTAGTGGTAAAGGGCTGTGCTGCCAACCTAGAGGTGTGAGGTTTGAATCCCATGGCTGTTTTGTAGAAGAAAGATGGTCAACCTCCTTCTGTGGGATTTGTAGCTTCTAAAACACCAAGAGTCAGCTATGAGTTAGTTCTGACTTGATGGAACAGACCACAAATCTTTGTGCAAATTAACACACATTTCTCTTGACATTTTCTCCAAGGATAAAATGATCTTATTTTCAGCTTATTACAAAAATTTGCAAAGAGTTCAACCTTAGTAGATTTCTGTCTCTAGAAAGCGATACAGTCTAGAATACAAACCAAAAGAGGTGACAATGAAAACTATATTTACTATTACTTCTCTTAACTTTCTAATCTATGAAGATTAAGAGTAATGCTGCAAGTTGGACCAGAGTGTCATAATTTTCATGTTGTTGTTTGAATTTTATAAAGATTCTAGGAGATACCTAAGAGAACATCTCTCTTTTTACAGATAAGTGAACTGGGGGTGACTTGAGAAGGAGCAGAGCTCAATTTAGATCCTCTTCATTTGTCTCCAAGTCCAGTGGTCTTTGAGTTGGACCACCCAACCTGCACACTGTCCTGGAGTTAGGCCATGTTCTCAGCCTCCTTACACAGTTCATTGAGAAACCAGCTGGTCTTTGGTGTCTCTGCTTAGCTCAAACGCCTACTGTGAATACAATGTCAAGGAGATTTAATTATGTGTGCCTGTAAAAGACACACCAATCTCCTCATATACAAATATAAAAAAAAACCACAAAAACAAAATCCAAGGCTCCTATAAAGAAGCCCTTTGCTTAAGATCCTTTATCAAACCATTAGCAAGATGGAAACACGAATCCAAGGCTTTCAGATTTTACTAGTGTCTCTGGTGCCATACCACTACCACAAAATAATCTGTGTTCAAATATACTAACTGCTTTCCACTAGTAGGCGCTGTTGCCTGAACATGGGGAAATTCTCCTCATAGAGATAAAATGTTATGCAAACAAGAGCATTGCGGGGGCTCCTGTACAGTCTTAGGGATGAAGACATGATTTTAGCACCAGGCTAACTCCATTGCTACCTAACCCAGCACATTATTACTTTATTTCTGAAGCACTTTGTTGTGTTTTGCAAATCAAAAGAATGGCAGCTGCATTTCAGAACTAACATTCCGTAGAGGTAGGAGGGCCAAATAGGATAAGGGTCTGAGACTTTTACCCTAACTCTGGCGATGCTTGGCCATGGTAAGAACATGCAGAGTGATTTTGTACACTGATGTTACTTACAAGATGTCATTTCCTAAAAGGCTTCCAGTTTTATGTGTTTTTTTTTGTTGTTGTTGTTGTTGATTGTCATCGAGTCGAGCATGACTCATAGCGACCCTGTAACTATCATCTCTCAAAGTTCATAGAGGTTCCAGGGCCATGTTGTTAAAATCATAAAATGTATTCAAGTAGAATAAGTGTAGATGTACAGTTGGACACACTTCATTCTAGTCTGTACCATACATAAACTATGATGAATATGGTGATTTGAACTTTAGGCATGTTATCAAGAGAGCCCAGTACCTTTAAGCAGGAGATCATGCTTGGAAAAGCGGTAGGCTGGGGGGAGAGGAGGTTCTAAATGAGATGGATCACCATGGTGATTGCAGCGACGGGCTCAAGTACAGTAAAGGTTATGATGATGGTACAAGCCTGGTTATGGTTTTATTCTGTTAGACACAGGAATTTCTATGAGTTGAAGTCAACAGCTAAAACCCATCTACTCATCTGATCCTTCGGTTCTGTGAAGCCATGAAAGAACCTCCAGCTTTCTTTTTTTAAAAAAAAATTATTATTAATTTTAATGAAAATTTACAGAGATTTTGGATTTCCATTCATTCATTGTTGCACTTTTCTCCCTGCCCACC
>NW_006399949.1:5346332-5394347 GCF_000299155.1 Elephantulus edwardii
CCCTCCCCTCCAATTCATTCTTTCTGAAAAGTCAAAGAAAAATTCTTTCATTATTATACAATCCCTCCCCCCAGGTCCACTCCACCATGCAGCCTTCATTCTGGACTAGCTTTTATTACATCAAGATTTGCTCATAATAATGATTATACTCACACATATGCACTCTGGTAATGCAGTGCCTAAAGTACTCAAATGTTAACTAAAAGGCAGTTTGAAACTATCAATTGCTCTCTGGAAGAAAGGGCAATTTCTATAAAGACTTTCTATAAAGGCTTTGGATATGCACTAGAATTGACTGAATGACATTTAACAACAGACACACACACACACACACACACACACACACACACACACACACACATTGTTGTTGCCATGTACTATTGAATTGGGATAGCTGACCCTCGAGTGGGTTTGTAGAGGCAGTCAATCACATGCGAGGAGATTGCTCATCTTTCTCCTGCAAAGAGTTTGGTGGATTCAAACTGCATGCCTTTGGGTTTGCAGTGCAGCTCCTTACCACCGGGCCACCAGAACTCCCCCACATTAGCGCGCACGCGTGCATGCGCACGCGTGCACACACACACATACACAGGGAGAGAGAGGCACATATTCATCTGCATATATGTGAGTATAATTAAATATAATTAAATTATAAAGCAGAAAAAAAGAGAATGAATTCTACGATATATCACTATGAAGTAAGTTTTTATAACGATATTGTGATTGTTATCAATTACATGCACCAAAAAAGCAGAATGTACTGAATCTGGGGCTTTTAGCCAGAGGCTATATTCTGAGGAATTCCTAAGCAACCTCCACAAGATGCAATAAGCGCGTGACTGGTAGCTTTTGAAGATAGGCACTTCCTTACAAGTGCTGCCAAGGCCGCTCAGATTCTCAGTGGAGTGGGCAGACGGAGGGCATGAACACTTGACACTTGGTGTTACATCAGGGCTCAGAGGGCGCCTCACAGGCACCGAGTTTTCTAAATTCAGGCCGTGGCTGCCCTTGCGTCTCTATCAAATCCTCCTTGCTAAATGACAGGTTTGGTTCCATCTCCAGCACTTGCATGGCAACACTGAGCTCTCAAAGTGCTGGAGTGACGTCTAGGGAACAGTTATTAATACACGTATGTATGCACACAGTATGGGAAAATATGCAAGATTGAAAGCGATTAGTGTATTACTTTTATGTATTACTTCCCACTGGGACTGTGCTCATGGGAAAAAAAAATCCTCTCTCTCAAGAAGCGTGCAGAGTCATCTGCTATCACTTACCAGAATGTTTGGGATAAAAATGGTGTCAATTTTAAGGAAACACACTTCTCAATTTTCTTTGTTAACATCTGAATAAAACATGAGAAGGTTCCTACTTTCCCTGTCTCCTCTTTCATTCAGAGAATAACTCCCTTCACAGGCTTGCTTTGTATGAGAAAGGAAATAAACAGTTGCCCTTGCTTTGCCACCTCCAGATTAGCAGAATCACTGGGTTTGAAAGTAGAAAACTTTAAATTCTATTTTAATAAACTCCACCGGCTATCATCATTTCTGAGATACAGGGCAATGCTTTATAATAAGAACACAGCAAGAAATCACATTTCCACCCGGTAGGAGCTTATAGCCCTGCAAGATCATCACAGAGAGGGAGGAACAGGAGAAAGGCACAGAACGTTCTACCCGGAGGATTTTCTTGGGCTTGAAAGGCAGCTTTCTAAACCCTAGGCAGGTTTAGAAAGCTGGAACTTTGCTTTCCTTCGGAAGCCACATATCTGGCTGGTCATGACTCTGCTCTGTATTTCCCATCCATAACATGAGTAAATTCAACGGAATACTTTTTAAGGATCTTCTCAGGGATCAGCTTTTCATTCTATGATCAATTTTGCAGGTTGAACACACCAACAGAATCTAGATAAAGGATTTCTGATGGTAAGGGGCATGTAGTTGGTGATGATCACTGCACAGCTCTTCAAGATCTCTACATTTGCTGAAATACTAACAGAGTTGTGAAATATGAGAAATGAGAAAATGAGAAGATCTGCATATTCTGTTTAAGCGCAGAGAGTATTTCTGGGCCATTCCTCTTGTACTAATGTATCTTCTACTTTTAGATTATTATATTTGGTAAACACATTTAATTTCTACAAGATGACTAATATCCAACTACTTAATAACTAGCAAGATAAGTGAAGTGTTCTCCCTTACTAAGACTTACAGGGAGCCTCCAGAAACCATGTAAATTCACAGAAACTGTACAAAAGCTGATAAGTTCAGTAATGGCCTCTTGCATCAGCTTCTGCTACATGCTTTCATCTGAAGTTTTATCTCGAGCAAGAGATACTGCACAGAGGGAGTGCAAAGTTGAAGGTCTTTAGCAAAAATTTGGATGGTAAACACAGCTTGGCATTATCAGCATTCTGTTAAGTTCAAAGGAGAGGTACTTACAACAAATACAGCTTGCTTTATTTCTGAAACAAAACTGTGCACATATTTGTGGCCATACTACTAATTAACCTGTAGATTGTTCCTTTCATCTATTCAGCATGGTTTTCTCCCCCTTGTTACAACATGTTGGGGTTATTTTATCCCATCTGGGATATGCTGAGACTCTTCGAGGCATAGAGAGAAGAAGGGTACCAATGATTAAGGGAGCAGAGAGTTGATGTGCACAGAAAGATGAAAGGAGCTATATATGTACATATAGCACGGCTGAGGGATGACTAAGGAGTGCCATGATGACGATCTATAAATATTTGAAAGGTGTAAACACCCAGGGATAATTTAGCTTGGTGCAGGTGGTACACGTGGGGGTGATGGTATATCTTAAAGAAAAGTAAAGTTCCCTATTACAGAAGCAATTTTAAAGGTATAAGATGTTATTGATAAGATGTAGCACAATGAGAATGTAAAAGATATTTTAATGAACATGGGATAGAAGTCCGAAGACTTAGCTTTAAGGGCTGGTCCAATCTTATATAGTGGTGTAACACTGGAAGTTAGTATCAATGTGCTCCAGTTCTCTTTCTTTGGAGTGGATATTATTTTTCTTTATCCATGCTTAAAGTGCAAAAAATTTGAAGGACAACAACCTGGCCAGCTGATTGGAAGAGATCCACATTTACTCCTATTAAAAAAAAAAAAAAGGTTATCCAACAGAGTCAAAATTATCAAACAATGTCATTAATATCACCTGCAAGCAAGATCCTGCTGAAAATTATCCATAAAAAGCTGGAACAGCACATCAACAGAGAATTTCCAGAGGTACAGACTAGGTTTAGAAGAGGCTCTGGCAGTAGGGGCATTAAAGCCACTGTTAGATGGATCTTGGCTAAAAGCAGAGAGTGCCAGAGGAATGTCCATCTGTGTTTCATGGACTATGCAAAGGCATTTGACAGTGTGGATCACTACAAACTGTGGCTAATTCTGAGAAGAATGGAAATCCCTGAATACTTGACTGTACTTAAGCAAAACCTGTACTTGGAACAGGAGACAGTTGTCAGAACAGAACAAGGAAACACTGTATGTTCAAAATCAGGAAAGGTACACTCCAGGGATGTATCCTTTATACCTTTTCAATCTGTACACAGAACAGATCATTTGGAAGTCTGGGCTCTATGAGGAGGAATATGGCATTAGGATTAGAGGAAGACTCATCAATAATCTGCGTTATGCAGATGACACAACTTGCTTGCTGAAACTAAGGAGGAGTTGTGGCAGTTACTGCAGAAGGTCAAGGGCTGCAGCCTTCAATATGAATTGAAGCTGAATATAAAGAAAACAAAGATTCTCACCACTGGGCCAATTGGCAGCTACATAATAGATGGTGAAGAGAATGAGACTGTTAACAGCTACAGTTTGCTTGGTTCCACAATCAACACTCTTACTCGGCACCACATCCAGAAAATAAAAAGATGAGTTGCATTGGGAAAATCCACTATTGGAGAGCAATGATGTCAGTCTAGAGACTAAGGTGTACCTGATCCAGGCCATGGTCTTCGCAATTGCTTGCTATGCATCAGAAAGCTGGACAATGAATAAGGATGAGAGAAGAATTATCAATGCCTTTGAGTTGTGGTGCTGAAGAAGAGTATTGAACATACCATGGACACCTAAGAGAACAAGCACACCTGAAGAGGGTGAAACAAGTTTGCTATTGGAGGCCAAGATTTTGAAGCTTTATCTGACATACTGTGGGCATGTGGCTAGGAGGGCCCAGTCCTTGGAGAGGGACATCATGCTTGGAAGGATGGAGAGACATTGCAAGAAAGGATGAGATGGATTGACTCAGTGACTGAGGTAACGGAGGTAAGTATGTTGCAGACAAAGAAATGGGCTCAAGACACAGCAGGGTTCAGAGCTGTTGTACACACAGGGTCATCATGAATGGCAAGTGACTCTGCAGCATAAACCAACAGCAAAGTGTGTGGGACTGTGGAAGGAATATTGTCAATCAAATCCCATGCGATTTACTGCCTCTGAAAATGTTCTGGAGGGTCAGTTAAGAGTCAGCTCCGACTCAACAATACACAACAACATAGAGTTGAGGCAGAATGTGAGATTTTCAAAGTGTCCTACAAAGAATCCTATGAGTCTGTAGAATGCTGCTGGAAAGTGAAGAATAGGAAAAAGAATGAAAGGAAGGTAACTGGTGAGGGCCCTTTGATCACTTTCACTGCTATGCGATTAGCTCCTTCCACGTAATTTGTTTGAAAAAGGAAGTACTAACCTAAGACAGAGGTTTGAGAAAAGTATCAGAGCTTGGCTTACCATTCCAGCCCTATTTTTCTCTTTCTGTTCTCTCTGTCATTTCACTCTTGTCTTTCTTTTGTTCTCACCTTTTCCTCTACTTAGAATACTCTTTCCCTCTCAGCCAGTCCACTCTGGTAAAATGTGAAGAGAATGAGACTGTTCTTTCACAGCCTGGATTTATTTGTTCAGGAATGTGATGGTAGTAATATTAAAAAAGTTTGAAAATTCACCAAAATTTATCACAATGTACACTAGAAAAAGGGTACACTTATGACAACCTGCTACTGTCAAGTCAATTCCGAGTCATGGCAACCCTCCATCAGGCCTCTGCAGTTGTAAATCTTTATGAGTGGAGTGTGCCCGTCTTTTCTGTCAGGAGCCGCTGGAGCATTCAAACCACCAGCTTTTCAGTTAACAGAGCAAAATGAAATGCATCCTGCCACTCCTTTCATTCATGACATTCAAACCTAGTTTAATAAGTGTAACTTGATTTAGAGTAAAATATATATTTTATCTTTATTTTAAAAATATATCTATGGCACTGTCTATTTGAGCGAACACTTCCAGTCTCAAGTTTAGCACATGACAGAGCATACACTATCATAATAGAAACACCATAATTTCCACTTACGATTTCTTCCAATCGAAGCAAGAACTAAAAGCTACTCATGAAATAACTTGAGTGCACAGTATTTTAATAGTTATATGCTTTTTTCCCACTGATATAGTCAAGTTGCCTTACCTATATGTCCTCATTCAAATATCACCACAATCAAGTTCGAGAACATTCCCATCCCACCAGGAGTTCCCTTGAGTCCCACTACAGTCAATTTTCTCTCCCCACAGAAAAACACTGATTGCTTTCTGTCCCTTTGGATCAATTTTGCCTTTTTGTGTAATTTTGAAATTTGAACGAAATTATACAGTAGGTGTACGCATTTGGGTGTCATGTGAGAAATAGGACTTTCTTGACACAGCATATTCTTGAAGCTTTACTGTATTGTTATGAGTATTTCTAGTTCATTTCCTTATTATTGCTGGACAGTATTCCACTGTATAAATTTAGTAGGTTTTGCCCCTTTCCTTTCTCATAGGCATTGAGGTTGTCTTAAAGTGCCTATAAACTTTTGTACACAAATTTATGCGTGGAAAACATATCATTTTGGTTCATCATCAAGCAGAATTCTGGGTGATGGAGCAACATTCTATGAACATATTGTGAGTGTTTCTTAATTCACCATCAGGCTACTTTTAGAAGTGGTTGAACCTTAGGACATTTTCACTAGCAGTGTATTTGCATTCCAATTGCTCTATATTCTTAACAACACTTGGCATTGTCGGTCTTCTACATTTTAATCATTCTAATAAATATTTGGAGCTCTGGTGGCCTATTGGAAGAAGCTGCACTACAATCCCAAAGGAATGTGGTTTGAGGCCATCAGTTGCTCCAAAGGAGGATGGGCAATCTCTTGTGTGATTAACTGCCTCTGAAAACCCACTAGAGGGTCAGTTATGGGTCAGTTCTGAATAACAATAAATGTTTAGAGGTTTCCTATGGGATCTTAATAAATATATCACTTATGACTAATGATATTGAACACATTTCCCCCCCTTAATGGTTGTTTGTATATTTTTGTCAGATAAAGCTACTGCTCAAATATGTACACTATTTTTTAATTGAATTCTTGTGTTCTTAATGATTTGTGGGAATTCTTTATTTTCTGGACCCACAAGCCCTTTTTCATTCATATATATATATATATAAAATTCAGATTTTTTTCTACCTTTGTTTTTGCCATTTCATTGTTTAATGGTGCCCTTTGAAAATAGTTGAAAGTGCTTGAAATAGTTGAAAGTGCTTATGAAGTCAAATGTATTAATATTTTTTCATTCTTTTCCTTTGTTTTATATACCTCTTTAAAAATTCACTTTGTACGTTAATATCATGAAGGATTTTTTTAAAAATTTCTAACATTCTAGCTTTTGTGTGTAGGTTGATGATCCCAAATATATTCAAGAACTCTACCACATACATTGCAGAGATGAAAATTCAGATAAAGGGAGAAATAAATGATGTTCATAGATTGGAAAACAATATTGATGAAGTGTCATTTTTTTCCCCAAATTATGTATTGTGCTGCAATCCCAAAGGCACTGGTTCAAGGCCACCAGCTGCCTCATGGGAGAAGGATGAGCAATCTCCTCCCACGCAATTAACTCCTTCTGAAAACCCGTTGGAGGGTCAACTATGGGTCAGTGCCGACTCTACAGTACACAACAAGTATAAAATTATTTGAACACCATCATCTTCCCTGTTAGAAACTGACAAGCTGATTCTAAAATTTATGTGAAAATGCAAAAGGATGCCTAATAGCATAAAGAATTTTTTTAAAAAACAACCCAAAATTGGAGGCTTTTACACTAATTGACAAGAATGACTTAGATTAAGATAGAATTAGTATTAGATATGGCTAGGTATTGGAAAAAAGTTGAGATTTTATACATATACACATATATAAGCAATATACACACATATGAAGCAGCCATGATGGTATAACGTCATAATGTTTGGCTGCTAGCAAAAGCCTGGTGGTTCGAATTCACAAGTTGTTCCAAGGAAGAAAGATGAAAAATCCCTTTGCAGAAATATTTAGAGCTTTAAAAAACCTGATGGAGGGTTGTCAGGATTCTTAATCAATGATAGTAAGTTTAGTTTTAAATACATACATTATACATACTATAAAATCTGTATACAGAACAGATCATTTGGGAAACAGGGCTTTATGAGGAGGAGTGGTGGCATCAAGATTGGAGGAAAACTCCTTACAACCAATGATGTACAGATGACACAACCTTGCTTGCTGAAATTGAAGAAGACCTGAAGCACTTGTTGCAAAAGATCAAGGACTGTAGTCTTCAATATGGATTGAATCTCAAAATGAAAAACACAGATTCTCACCACTGGGCCAATTGGCAGCACCATAATGATAGAGAAGAGATTGATATTGTTAACAATTACAGCTTGCTCGCATCCAAAATCAACACTCTTAACACCAGCAGTCAGGAAATCAAAAGACGAATTGCACTGGAAAAATCTGTTGTCATGGACCTCTCCAGAGTGCTTAAGAGCAATTATGTTAGTCTAGATACAAAGGTGTACCTAATTCAGGCCATGGTATTCTCAATTACTTGTTACGTTTCAGAGAGTTGGACAATGACTAAGGATGGTAGAAGAATAGATGTCATTGAGTTGTGGTGCTGGAGAATAGTCTTGAACATATTATAGATTGTCAAGAAAACAAATAGGTCTGTCTTGGAGAGGGTGAAACCAAGTCTCTCCTTGGAGGTTAGGATTTTGAAGCTCTCCCTCACTTACTTTGGGCACGTGGCCAGGGGAGATCAGTCCTCGCAGAAGGACAACGTGCTTGGAAGGGTAGATGGACAACGTAGGAGAGGAAGACCTCAGATGAAATGGGTTGATACAGTAACTGGAGCAATGGGGGTTGGTGTTTTGGAGTCAATGAGACTGGCTCAGGACAGGGAAGGGTTCAGAGCTGCTGTACATAGGACTGCTATACATCTCAGGCGACTCAATGGCACATCACAATAACAACCTACTATGACAGGTTTGGATGGAGTGACATCTACTTCTAAATAACATGCCTCCGGAAACTTTATGAACTTTGATAAATGTCAGTGTTTGTAGTGGGGCTTTAGGCCTTTTGTTCATGGGATTATGATGAATCGTACTCGACTTTAATGCAATAAAGAACAACAACAATTATGTATATGATTGCTAGATATTGTTATTACATGCCATTGAGTCAATACAATTTACAATAATTATGCAAACAGTTCTGAACCTTGCCCTATATTGTTCCATTTGGCGAAATTACTAGTATTTATTTCTCCCCTCTCTTCTTCTACCCACTTCCCTGCTGTAATGTAGCATTCCTTAAATATATATATATATTTAATTCACTGGTCCAAATTCATTAAAATAGGTGATATATTTTTCTCAATAATATAATACCATACAATTTCAACTACTCAGTTGGAATATCTTATTGTGAAGATATTATAGGGGTTTTTTGACTCATTTTCCTTTCCATATAAAATAGCCTAGTCTTGATTTTTTTTTTAAAAAAATATATTTTGGTGCCACATACCACTGAAACACATGTCATTTTGCTGACTTTCTCTTCCTCCAGAAGGACATTTGTATATATCTTATCATGGAAATAAACCCTTTGCCGCAAATTTGGTTATTCACTAAAAACAGTAATTGTGTATGGTCATGGAAAACAGAGAGCAGGCTGAAGACCAGCAGAAGTATTTTATGTTTTATCAATAGATCTGAATTAATACCTAGTTTTCAGTGTTAAAAAAAACCACCAACCCCCAAAAACATCCTACCTATTCCTTTCCCCCCCTCATTGGGGGGAAGAGAATAATAATTTTGAAACTCACAGAAGTCAAATTTAAAAGTGTTTCATTATGATGAAGTCATCGTTCATGGATCACTACAGAATGATATGCATTTTATAACCTACTGAGCTTATCAAATAAGTCTAACAGTATGATCAAAACGTGAATACAAAACGACTTCTGAGTAGTCCTTAGTCTATGAGTTCAGGCTTATTTTTCATTTCTTCCCATTTATCGTATCTGAAATAGTTAAAGTCAGTTATGAGACCTTAAAGTATAAAGAACTCCTTATAAAGGAAGCTTTTTCACTAATAAGTGAATGTAATTTTTCTTAACTCTGTAGAATAAAATATTCATAACGGATTAATGTGAAAGGATAGAGATACAATTAAATGTAATTTCTGTGTCTTTATTAAAATTGATTTAATATGTTGGGCTTGGATAGACAAGTTCTAATAGAAAATACGACAGTAGTAGAGAACATAATTTTACTTCTTTTCTTCCAGACCTAAAATGTAAAAGAGGGCACCCTTTGAAGTTCACAGGTAGATCCATTTACTCATTGTTATTATCATGAGTAAATTCAATTGCAGGGCCCATTAGGCAACATGGTCTGTATCTGAAAAGCAGTATTTAGTTAACCAAAATGCAGATTATTGACTTGATATTGTGTGTGTTTATCTCCACATTGTTGTTGTTGTTATTATTATGTGTCGTTGAGTCGCCTGTGACTTATAGTGACCCTACATACAATGGTCTTAATCTCTGTCCTATTCTGTGCCAATCTCACTGTCTCCAATACACCTATCCCCAGTCACTGGATCAATTCACCTCATAGAAGGTCTTCTTCTACTGCACTGTCCCATTACCCTCCCAGGTATGACATCCCTCTCCAAGGACTAGTCCCTCCTTGCAATAAGTTCAAAGTATTTCAGACAAGGCTTCAGAATCTTTGCCTCCAAGGAGCAGCCTGACTTCACCCTCTCCAAGACAAACCTGTTCGTTCTCTTAGCAGTCCATAGTATATCCAATACTCTGCTCCAACACCACAGCTTAAATGCATCAATTCTCCTTCTGTCATACTTAGCCATTGTCCAGCTCTCTGATGCATAGCAAGTGATTGCAAAGACCATGACATGTATCAGGCGCACCTTACACTACAGACTGACATTGTAGTTCTTCAGTACTTTGGAGAGGTCTCTAACCACAGACTTTCCCATCACAATACATCTTTAGCTGTCATACTAATCTATAAGAAATTGCCCTGATACTCATTGCCATTGAATTGGAACTGACTCATAGCAGACCATCCAGTAGGTTTTCAAAGGCTATGAACTGAATGAAGGTGATTGCCCATTTTTTTTTCTTTTCCTCATGGAGCAGCTGGTGGATTTGAACTGCCTGTCTTTGAGCTGAGAGTACAATTCTCTATTCACTAGGCCACCAGACAAATTTTGGCCTTAAATATACATCAATAGCATCACTGCTGGTACATCTGGATAATCAAGGCAAAATTATTTTCAGTTACTTACAGTGATTCCTTAATACCAGCAAACTCAAGTCAACGATGGTTAATGAATGCTAAACAATGGTCATTTATCTTCATGAAATGTAAGACATAAACTAAGAAATGATTTTCACAGATGATTACAAAATGACACTTTTGTTGCTCATACTGTGCTATTAGCAAGTAAGCCTCAGAGCTCACTCTAAACTTTAATATTACACAGACACAGAATGACTGGTGTTAAAAGAGCTACTCCACAGTTTGATCTTTAGTATACTCACTGATAATAACGCTGCTACAAACACATATGTATGAATTATTATGACTCTAAAGTAAACAATTTCCACCTTCAGTGTCAAACTCTTTTTCCTGGATATGAGCCAACTTTTAGAGCTTCCAAATTTACCCAAGTCACCTCTTTTCTACCAGAAATATTGACTCACTATTCTGAAATGAAAAAGTCACCCACTATCCCTTAAGAGATGGCTTGGCACAGTGACTGCAGTAATGGGATCATGTATCAGAGGTGACGAGAACGGCACAGGATCAGACTGCATTCAGATCTGTTCATAGAGGTGGTAGGAGTTGTACTCAACTTGATGTCATCTAACAATGACATCATACTCAGCTCATCAAAGACCATGCAGCTTGGACTCTGAATTTTAGTTTGCCACCTGATCCGTGTTTTACAACTCTTGTCTATGGTTGAGTTAGTGCTGCCTTTCAGTGCTTTGCATCTCATTTTAGCCAGTGACATTCACTATTTTACAATGCCTATCTCAAATGTTGTCTTCTCCAAGCAGTTAGATGATGAATCAGTCCATCCTTCTCTTGTCTTTCTCCCTTTCTCTTCTCCTCTCTGTCCTTTATTCCTCCCCCTTTTCTCTTTATAATGATTATTATAATATTTCTCCTTCTGTGAGTTGCCTGTTCACCACTTTTATCCATTTAATAGTGTTTTTCATGAAGCTTTTCTTTATGTTTCCAAAGCATATATAAATGTTTTACTTACCCTAAGTTATTATAGACATTTTAACATAACACAGGCAATTGAATTAATTAACTTTACTCTATTGACATTTTCTGGTGCTATTGTGAGGAACTGTTAAGGCAGAACTGATGCTTATTTTTTTATACTCTATTATTTTTTTGTACCCTAATGATTCCCAACCCATGTCTATAACAAGTAGTATATGCAATGGTAAAATGGCAAGATATCTTTTTAGAGAGGATTAAACACACACACACACACACACACACACACACACACACACACACCCCAAACACAAACAAACACCAAACCTACAAAAACCCAAACAAAACAGCCAAACCCAGAATCAAGATAGAGTGTTTACAAGGAAGGAGTTTTATATTTATACCAGCTAATGTTCTCATAATAAGAGCTGAAAGGTACATTGCTAATTGGCTTATAGGAATTATGTCTTACTGATGTCAAATGAAAGAATAAAATGAATGTGACTTTTACAACAAAAGTCAAATATACATAGCACCAGGGATCCAATTATAAGAGTTAGAGGACACCAGGATGCTCATCTATAGCAACTAAAATACTATTTACAGTTATGATTAAAAGCAGCTGCTGGGAAAACAGGAATCACTTGTACCTATATATGTGTCAGCATAGCAAAATAAAGAATTTTAAATTCATGATCAGAACAGAAGAACATTCTCTAAGTAGTTTACTAAGTCATATTACTGTGTTGATAGCAGAACAATTAGGAACAAGGCCTCTGAAGTCATAGTCTCTACCCATAAAACGGGCTCTGCCACTGTTTGTATGAGCTTTGGAAATTTACCTAACCTATTCCAGCATAAGGCATGAATGATATGTATATACTGATTCAGGATGTCTGGGGTTTAGTTGTAAGGAATGGTGTTACCAACCTAAAGGGATGTGGTTCAAATCCAGAAGCTGCTGCACAGGAGAAAGCTGGCCAGTCTTTTCCGCTGCTGTTTACTCCTCTGAACTCACTGGAGGGTGAGGGGTGAGTCAACAGTTGGTTCTGACTTGAGATTATATATATATATATATATTTGTGTGTGTGTACTGTCAAATGGGACCTGACTGGTACAGAAGGAGATTGCCCCTCCTTCTCCAGCAGAGCATCTGGTGGATTCGAACTGTGCACCTCTGGGACTGCAGTGCAGCTTCTTGCCACCAGGCCACCAGAACTGGTGAAGAGATCGAGATTGTACACAGCTTTAGTTTGCTTGGCTCCACAGTCAACAGTCTTGGCACCAGCAGCCAGGAAATTAAAAGGCGCATTGCCATGGGAAAGTCTGCTGTTAGGGACCTCTCCAAAGTTCTGAAGAGCAGTGGTGTCTCTGTGGAGACTAAGGTGCGTCTGATACAGGCCATGGTCTTCACAATCACCTGTTATGCATCAGAGAGTTGGACAATGACCAAGAAGGATAGAAGGAGAACTGATGCCTTTGAGCTGTCGTGCTGGAGAAGAGTACTGAGAATACCATGGACTGCTAGGAAAACAAACAGATTTGTCCTGGAGAGGGTTAAACCGGGTGGCTCCTTGGAGGCAAGGATTCTGAGGCTCCGTCTAACTTACTTTGGACATGTAGTGAGGAGAGACCGGTCCTTGGAGGGGGACATCATGCTTGGGAGGGTGGAGGGACGGCGCAGGAGAGGAAGGCCCTCTATGAGGTGGATTGATTCAGTGACTGGGATAATTGGGATGGGAGTGTCAGAGACAGTGCGATTGGCACAGGACAGAGCGGAGTTTAGGGCTGCTGTACATAGGGTCGCTATGAGTTGCAGGCAACTCGACGGCACATAACAACAACAGCAACAACAATATATATACATATATATATATATATAATCTCAAAGGAGCCTTGGTGACCTAGTATGTAAGGAAATTGTGTTGCCAATTCAAAGGGATGCAGTTCGAATACACTCACTGCTCTATGGAAGAAAGATGGGCAATTTCACATGTGATTTACAGACTCTGAAAACCCCCTAGAAAGTCAGCTATGAGTTGGTTGTGACTCTACAACACTTAAGAACAACATTCATACAAAGAGTTTTTAACAGTATTGTTTCAGCTGGTGAGACTGCAAATCCACTAAATAGCTAATCCTTGTGTTTAAAAACTTGAGTCTTCCAGAGACTCATTTGCTAGAAATTCATGCTTCCTCATAATGATAAATGAGACTTCTTATTCAAGACAGTGGACTAAAACACAATTGTATTTCAACACCATACTGAAATAAATGAATACAAGTTACAAGAATAATACAGAAATGATAGAAATGAGTGTGAAAGGAATGCATATGCTTGTGCGTATGTGTGTTTACAGTACAGGTAAGATACTTTATATCTAGAATACTGAAAGCAAATGAAAACCGCTTTATTAAGTACAAAATCTACCTCCTCCAATAAATAGGATAGGTCTGAGAAAGAGTTGAAAAGGTATACTATTCTCAGGTACAGTTAGGCAATACAGATTTTCTTAATGAAGGTTATCCTACAACCACTATTTAAATCGTAAGGTCAGAAAAAGTAAAATAACGTTTCAGTAGTCCCTTATTTGGAGGGTGCTGCCACATTCGATAAAGGCTGTTAAACATCTTAAAAGTTCACAACAAGTGCAGCCCGTAACAAGCCATAAACAATGGAACTAAAGATGACTCTGTAACAGTGTTCAGGCATAGAAATGCTTTTGCTTCCCCATCCCATAGCTGACAGTAACTGAGAAATGAATGGGTGGTAGATTCTAAACTCCCTTTCAGGACACTGGCCAAAGTCATTCACTGAGGAGTAATATGGAAATTCAAACACATAAGCACCAACCTGGACTGCCAGCTTTTGGACACATGCAGAAACAGAAACAGAGGAAACAAATAATTCCTGAAGAATAGAAAGGAACTTTCTAGAAGGGTTGAGGCACTGTGTACTCATCCTCATAATCTACAAAAGAAGTTTCTTTTCCTAATTTTTTTCTAATTTTAGAAGTGTAAAACCTTGACATCAGTTGTTTTAATTTTTATTTTCATACTACTGCGAGTTAAGTTTCTATCAAGTTTCTAGCCATTTGCATTTGTCTTCTTAAGAATTGTTTATACCTTTTGCTTTTTTCCTCAGAGATTTTTTTATAATTTTCTTTTAAAAAAAACTTTAACTTTAAAATGAAGGTTATGGGTGGTGCTATAGATCTCTCTTAATCAATTTTCCTCAGAACACCTCATCTATGTAGGTATCCCTCCAAACCTTTAATTCTTCCAGGATAGGTAAACAAATCAGTTGGTCATTCACACCTCTACCTTAACTATATGCTTAGTCTGACAATTGTACAGACACAAAATTATTTTCCCACTGTTACTCTAATCTTAATACCAGAGATATCATCATTCAAATTTTTCAGGGCATTTTCCTTTCTCTACAGTTTTAAAATAGATTATCAGGTCACAAAGAGTAGAAATTAGGTGACAATAATGATGATTTAACTTGGTTAATTAATAAAGTGTAGTATTTTTGTCTCTCAACCTATAAGAAATCTATGGGTGATAGACTTGATTAATTAAGCAATGTAATTGCCTGAAACAAAGAAAGATCAACCTTTGAGCAAAATGGTTAGAAAAGTTAAGGCAAATGGGTGAGCATGTGATACACATCATAGTACAGTTCTGGTTTAACTACAGCTAGGCTCTCAGGTGTATTTTAATGTCTAGGATCAGCCAAGCCATCTGTTAAAAAAAGCTCTGTATATGATCAACAAAGATTTACGGCCTCCCCCCATTGTGAACTACATATGCATATACCTCTCAAGGATAAAATAACTGACTGGTGGGTTCACATTTAAAAGATGGCATTCTGGAATTCAGGACATGAGGTGACACCAAGTGGTTCCAATTTCAAGAAGGCTTGAATACCTTCAGGCTCTTGACCATATGCTCCTGAAACCTATCAGTGTTCCTCCTGGACACTTTTCAAACTTAGCAAATGCTTCCTTTCCATTGAAGTCACTGGGAGGGATGACAATCTTCACAGGTCATCTAATCCGTGCACCTGCCTTCAGGCAGGCTGTTCTTAAACCCTCCCCCAAACAGATGGGTCTTTGCTGTTCTCAAAAGTCTCAGGGAAGGAGGTTCTATAGGCTTCCACAACAGTCTATTCCCATGTCTCCCAGTCAACCCTAGGACACTGAATCCTAAGTATTTAGTTAATAGCAGGTGGCAATGAGACAACCCTTTGTCTCTTGTGGAGGAACTGGAAGCTATCCAAATTAGCCATGGGGCAATTGCCAAAGTGTACAGGAACCCCAATGCTGCTCTGAGCTTTATAAATATCAAGTTAAGTGGGGGTATTTAGTGTTCCCAGCTGACAAAATACCCAAGTCAGCAGTGAGCGGGGCAGGTTTTACAATGCTCAGGCAGGAACATACATGTCAGTGATACATTGTAGGATCGGATTTCTTCCAATTGAAAAATTTTTGGAACAAATAATAAAAAAGATTCAAAATAACATGGAAATAAAACTTAAATTTGTAGAATTCTTCAATGGAGGAACAACAAAATTTTAAAACAGATGTACTAAAAAATGAGAGTGTTTGTGCTGTCAACTTTTCCTGGGTTTTTAGAGACACAACAGGGGTAGAGTGCCCACCTTTCATCCACAGAGAAACTTGTGAATTTGAACGGCGTACTTCTGGGTTGACTGAGCCAGTCTCTATGGGATGCAAATGAGGTCACAGAGAAGAATTCATATATTTAAGTACTTTATTACTGCATGTGGAATACAGAAAATGCATAACATTCAGATTAAGATTTTTTAAAAAAATAACCAATAAATGAAAAATCTAGGAAAGGGAGATTAGTGATGCTAAATGCTAAAAGCAATGGTTATAAAATAAATTCAAATGCACAGAATTAACAAAAAATAAAAGTATGTCGGAAATGATGAGGATGGCACAGGATAGGACAGTGTTCAGTTTCGTTACACAACAACAAAGAAAAACTGAAAAAGTACTGAATAAAGTGTACTAAAAGATGTTAATACAAGGGAAAAGATAGATATGCCATGGTAACATAGGACAAAAATGTGGACAAAAATCATACTTCTTCAACAATATGTACACTATCAAAATTGATCCTGACAGAAGTAAGGAACATCATCTGTTCAATAAACACTAAAAGATACTGAAAAGTTCATTAAGGTCTACCAAAAAAGACTTTCATATGTCTTTAAAGGGCATTTGTAGCTAATCTTTAAAGAATATAGATTTTTCTAAATAACTAAAATTATTCTAGAGCACAATAGATAGATGAAAAAATGTTCAATTCATTAGAACAGGCCAGCTTATACTTAAAGACTAAAACTTTATAATACACAAAGGAAAAAGAATAGCACAATTCCAACACATCAACATAGGTGCAAGAATTAGAAAGGAACAATATTAAAAGCTTGACACTCCCAGATCATTCACAAAAGTACATCTGATGCAGGACAACATGGACAACAAGCTTGGAAAAGTAGAAGTTTAGAAGACCAACAAAGATTTGAGAATAAGGACATTATGAGGATGGCACAGGATGGGTCAGAGATTTCCTCTGTTATACAAAGGGTCTCTGTAAGTGGGCACTACCTCAATGGTTACTAATATAATGACTTCACACATCATAAAATAGTATTTACACATTACAAAGTATACTAATATATAATTTATTGTACGAATGCCTCAGGAGGTCAGAGGATAAAAATCTAATAAATTTTAAGGGCCACCTCTGAAAAATCTGCCAGATGGTTAGCTGCGGTCTGGGTCCAACTGGATAGTACACCACCACCACCACAACCACCACAACAATAACACATACATGATACTTGAACTACAATTTAGATTCAAGCAAATATCTCTATAGGAACTCTAACTTTCTATTTATTGGCACAAGCAGGATCTTTTAAAAAGAAAATCAATGGGAGAATAGGCTGAAGGAGAGCTACGCCACCATTTTTCTTCCTGTATCTTTCTTTGGGAGCACTGGTAGCCTAGTGGTAAGAAGCTGGACTGCAATCCCAAAGCACGAAGTTCGAATACACTAGCTGCTCTGTGGGAGAAGGAGGGGCAATATTTCCTATATGATCATAGCCGCTGAAAACCCAACTGGAAGGTCATCTATGTGTCACCTCCACCTCCACAGCACACAACAACAACAAAATCTTTCTTCGCTGAGCTTGACTTTCTCTTGGGATTCTCCCATTTTAATATTCATTTCAGAGCAGTCATTGGTCCAACTTTTCTGTGTGGACAAAGTAAGAGAAAATAGTGGCAAGAAGCTGCACTGCAGTCCTGAAGGAATGCAGTTTGAGGCCATCAGCTGCTTTACAGTTGTGAAAATGCATGGAAGTGTCATCTATGGGTCTTTTCTGACTCTATGGTACACAAGAAGATGAAATTATGAAATAAAACAGAAAAAGACAATAAAAGAAGTTGAATGACCAGTCACAAAGGAAACCAGAGTTGGGCTTCTAAGAATTTATGAACTTAAATGCTCCATCAAAGGAAGAACACTTAACAATCAGCATCTCTGCTGTAGAGATACAAGTACTTTTAAATACATTCTGGTTGCTAAACCAGAATGACCCCTCCCACAGTGGAAATAACGACTGAGAATTTCTGCAGACCAATCTCAAGGTTGCCTTTGTTCTAAGATTAGAATTTAAAGGTAGAAATGAGCTCCTTAAAAAGACAAACACAAATAAATATACAACATAAAAGTTTACCGGAATATCTCCTGCAAGCATCAATGGCCAACTTGCCATTTTTATGTCTTAACAGTCAATGGACATTTACCACCACAGAAAAAAAAAAAACAACCTGTGGTAAATAGAATAAGGCCCTTTCAGGGAAGTCCTGTTCCCTAATCCAAAGAATCTGTAAACATGTTACCTACTTAGGGAGCTCTGGTGGTTTAGGGGTACAGAGTTGTGCTGCCAACCTAAAGGTACTTGGTTCAAATCCAGCAGCCGATCCAAGGGTGAAAGACAATCTCCTCCCATGCAATTAACTGTCTTTGAAAATCCACTGAAGGGTCAGCTATGTGTCAGTTCTAACTCAACAGCACAGAACAACAACAAGCATTTGACAAAAGGAAATTTTGCAAACATGTTCAGGAACTTGAAATGTGGAATTCATCCTATGTCGTGTGAAGGGGCTAATCTCATTACATCCCACGTCTGTAGTGGCTCCATAGGACAGAAATGAACTACCCAGCGGGTTTCCAAGGCTGTAATCTTTATGGAAGCTGACTGCCAATCTTTCTTCCCTTGATTGGTTCATGAATTTGAACTGCCAACCTTTCAATTAGGAGCCAAGTGTTTAACAACTGCACCTTCATTTAATAACACAGTCCCTGGAAATCACATACTGTTTCTGCCTGTTTTCAGAGGGATATGATTCAGGAAGAATGTTCAGAGAAATGTACTGCTTCTGGTTTTACAGATGGAAAATGGAAGCCACAAGCCAAGGAATGCAGGAAATCTTTAGAAGCTGACCAATTCAAGGAGGATTCATTGCCTAGAACATCCATGAAGAATTGGGGTTGTTTTTTTTGAGATTTTTAATTTAGTCGAGAGAGCCTTGTGTAGAACTTCTAACCTATGGAAGTATAAGAATGTTGTTTTAAGCCACTGTGTTATCAGACAAATAATGCCAAAATCCTTTAACAATGTTCCCTCATGTCATATCAAACCAATTTAAGAGTTACTAAGAAGGGCAGAGGAGGCTAAGGTATTATTTTTTTATGGCTTGTTCAATTATCTCATGCCTTATTCCTCCTCATTTTTCTGATCCTCTCCCTCCTTTGAAAGATGATTTAAACTGAGGTTACATATGATAATTACACTCACACCTTCCCAAGTCTCCTAGAAACTCTTATCATTTCTCGACTCCAAGTGACTACCATACCATCTGCTGCCTTGGGATGATTCACTCCACTTAACACTGCCAAACACCTCACAAATAAGCAATGTGATGCAGAAATGAAATAAAGAGTTCTAGGCAGAGTAGAAGGAACCCTATTTTGCCTATTCACAGCCACTTGGTGGTTGCAACTTGGTGAAAATTCTCTGGACACAATTTTATATTTTTATTTTTAAAAAAAGGGCTCTAAATTAATTGAGCTGGATGCTTGTAGGGTGTGGTGAGGGTGGAAACACAACGTATATGGCGAAGCGTGGGCCCACAGGACCAACACCTGATCTGTGACCTGCATACTCTCATCTGTGTTCTACTCTAAACATATATAAATTCTTAACTAGATTTCAGTTATGAAACCTTTTGTGCTTGATCGTGAGGCCACCACAAACAACCTCCACACAATTTTGAAAGTTTACATTCCTGTAATCATTAAAATCTTCATATATGAAATTACATATATTTAAAATCTGATGAATCTCCTTAAATTGAGCTTAGTGGATTATTCACAAAATAACATTCAGACAGTAGTGCTGATGCATTAAGATCAAAATCCATCTATGATATAGCAAAACACAGTTGATTTGACTTGCATTTCTGCACACCTAGACACTTCCTGTTTTGAGCGATGAGAAAAAAGGTAGCAATACCTTCTTTCTCACCCCCACAAGATCCTTAATCTATTCTCATGAACGTTCTCACCCCACTAGCCTCTGTGAAGTGGCTTTTAAAAAAACCTATCTAAGCCTTTAGTGGTATAAGAAGCCCTGGTGGTGCAGAGACGAAGTGCTCTGATGTTGTGAACTGAAAGGTCTGTGCTTCACAATCCCCAGCTTCCCCGTGAAAGAATGATTTGGTAAGATGCTTCAGTAAAGAGTCTCACTGCCACCCGGTGAATTCCTACTCCTAAATTTCCTCAAAAGCACAGCCTTGGAAACTGTTGTTGCTATTGTTAGATGTCAAGTCAACTCCAATTCATAGCGGCTCATGTACAACAGAATAGAATACTGACTGACTCTGTGTCATCTTCCACATCTCTGCTGTGCACTGTAGCAACCATAATGTCAATCCACCTTATTGAGGGTCTTCTTCTCTTTTTCTGACTTTCTACTTTTCTAGGCAGGATGCCTTTCCAAGTATTGGCTCCTCCTGACATCATGCTCTAAGTAGGTGAGGCAAAAATCACTCCTAAGGGGTATTCTGGCTTCACTTCTTCCTATACAGATTTGCATTTTGCTTGGCAGTCCACACTGGGGATGTTCTGTTCTGTCTTACAGGGTTTACCTGGGCAAGAATTAACTGCATTGCACACAATAGCTCAGTAATGTGATATGCAGTAGAAGTGGCTAATACTTCACATTTTTATAAATCTGTATTTTTAGATCTCTTTGTTTAATCAAAGTCAACAATTTCTCATTCTGCACAGGAAAAGATCCTTATGACATACCACATCAAGGTTTTCACCAGAGAACTCCAGGATTGATCCTATGAATTCATGTCCCACCACTTTTCCTTGAACTCATTTTTGCTCTAGTCTCAGATAACTTCGTATTTAAAACTATCTGCATATAAAGTCTGCAACACTATTTTTCTGATCTCCAATTCACCAGGTTTCCCTAACAACATTTTGTACGCCGTGTCTTCTGTTTGTAATATTTCCCTTTCTGTCTCTATCTGGATAAATGAAATTATTTTTTCAAGTTTAGCTCAAACATCCCAAATGAATCTTCCTCATTCTTCCGGTCCTCTGGATATTATCTCTCGTAGTCATACACACAGGCCTCTTCTATAGCATTTATCGTATATTTAAGCTCTTATGCAGTTACAAACTCTCCAACCTTTGGAAATTCTTTTGGATATCTCATGGGAGCAGAGACTTACAAAGGTAGTCATAATACTTTTTTCTTCCCCGTAAAGATGTACACCAATTCTTGAATCTCCCTCTCTAGGTTAATGATAAACATGTATTGGCTCTCAGTGAACATTTGTTTGATAAACAAATAAAATAACATCAATCTATTGTGTCATTATTAAATATCTTCACTCGCTAGAGAAAAGACACATAGAATATCTAGAAGATAATTCTGCTGAGTTTTCCCCACCTCTGCTATTTGTGCAGATATCAAAGGAATAGAAATTGAAAACAGCACACACAAAAACTATGCAACCCACAAACCTACTACTGTGAAAATGTGCATTCCATATTGATGAGTTATAACTTAACTGTCACCAAGTGAATAGTTACAGAACAGCATCATTTGAACTAAATCTGTCCGGACCCACTGATTCATTATGGAATCCCGAGCAAGTGAATCACTCCTTTCTTTTTGTCTTGGATTCCTGTACAACTATTAAGAAGTATCCTGCAACCTAACATCAAAAGTCAGAAGAACCAAGTTCCACACTTAGATGTGTCATAAGTGAGCTATGCTCTTGGGGGAAATAATGGTCTCTCTGGTCCTATGTTGCCATGTCTGTGAGATGAGAAGATTAGTCAATCTAAGTCTTCCCCCTCCTCATTTCCATCTCATCTGGGGATATGCCAGACTCCATCAGTTGAATTTTTTTTTCAGTGACACTGTTTTCCTAGTGTATATCAGAATCTGAAAGGTGGGTACAGTAGTGTAGGTACAGGCAGGGATAAAGTTCAACTGATTAGTCTCCAAGTTAAAAACTAGGACACTCGGGGTCCTTCCAGACCTAGTAAGCAAAGATCTTTTAATTTTATAAGGGAGTTATAGGAATGGAACACAAAAGATAGTATTGTAAAGTACAGATTTAATTGCAGGATAGTAGCTAGTTGAGAAAAACACCTTCTTCAAATGAAGACATCTTTTGAGCAAACAGAATCAGAGAACTAACCTGGGGGGGATTTCAGGCTCTGCCTCTTCCCATCTGTGTGACCTTGGACAAGTCAGAACTACTGAACTGCCTGCCCTACGACTCAATTTTCTCATCTGTAAAATTCAGATACCAATGCCTATGTGCTGGGAGAACTGACTAGTGGATCACATGGCTCATCAGCAAACTTTATAAAGCATTCTACATGGTGCTTGGCACATAGTCAGCCCTAAAATTACGACACCCAATTAATGAAAATTAATGGATACCTAAGATTATGAATCCAATCAACTTGACATGACTAAAAAATAAAACAGGGCTCTGCCTTTAAAGCTTATTTAGTATTCTACTTGTAGTTCCATTACAGACTGAGTTTGATAGGATGTCTATGAATGAAATGATAATCGAAATGGTTTTAATGTTTGTTCCATGACTTCCAAATAACTAGTCGCTGTTTTAAGGTCCTAACTGGAAATTGAAGGAGACTTTATGTGTTGTCACCATCAGAACTGGAATTCTCATGCATATCCACACATACAGGTTGATGTGACCTCCACTGTGCGGCTCTAATCCCCCCCCCCCCGCTTCTCTGATATTTAAATGCAATGAACATTTAATGAACACAGTATTTGCATAAGGCATTGTTTAAGTACTTGAATGTATTATTAATTTATTTAATCCACTGACAATCCTACAGTAAATCCTACTCTAATCAGCTAATTTTGAAGTTGAGGAAAATGGTTCAAAAAAGAGAAATGGGCTCAAGGTCACTATAGCAAAGTGAGAAATCAAATCCGGATATTCACACCTCAAACCCCTAACTTTGGGCTTTTTTTTCCGTGTTGAGTAAGGTTAGGATTACTCATGATGGGGTGCCAGAAAATCAGAAGTCGAGACCTGCCAGGGTAGGGTGTCTTTGAATAAGCCACTGCCTTCGTTGACACAAGCTGTCTTTGCTTAAAAGAATGTGAACTACATCTAAGGTCCCCAAGTAGTAAGAATACCAGAATGATTCTATTCTTCTATTCTAGTACTATTACTTTGGAAGCAGGAGTGGCATCCACTTCCTAAACACCAAGCCTGTGGAAACTCTATGAACTTTGAGAAACAAGGATAGTTCTAGAAAGGCTTCAAGCCTTTTGTTTATAGGGTTGCTATGAGTTGCGCCCAACTTGAGGGCAATCAACAACAGCAGTACTATTATTATAAGTTAACGTTCTAATTAAAGATTTCCAATCATTCGAATAGTTATAGAATAGTATCTTAGGAAGGCTTAACAAAACATCCTTTAAAGAAAAAAAATATCTTTTTACAAATAAATCAGATTAGTTTCTCATTCACTCACAGACATTGTGCTTCACAATGTCAATTATAATTGATCAATGTCATGAATTACAATGTCTAATTAAATCTGTATGTCTTTCCTTTTACCCTCTATTTATTTACTCTTGCTTCCCTTTCATTCCCTTCTCATCTCCAAGACTGATTCTGTATGTAAACTTTGCCTTAGCTTTTTGGATTAGTGGTCTTATAAGGGAGCTCTGATGACCGAGTGTGGAAGGAGTAGCACTTCCAACCCAAAGGCAGGTGGTTTGAATCCCTCAGCTGATCCTCAGGACGTAGAAAGGCAATCTCTAACGGTGGAATTTACAGCCTCTGAGAACTTGCAGGAGGGTCAGGTAATGAGTTGGTTCTGACTCTGCGGCGATGAGTTGAGTTGCTGTTGATACCATGCTTGACCTTTTGTGACTGATTTATGCAACGCAGCATAATTTGTCCTACATAAGTAAATTTGGATGCTTACTTTTTATCTGCTATTTTCTTTGTTTTTCCTGGCATGTGTTATGTGGGCAATACAAACTCTTATATCTATCTATCTATCTATCTATCTATCTATCTATCTATCTATCGATCTATCTATCTATCTGTCATCAATCATATATCTATTATCTATCATCCATCTATTATCTATCTATCTATCTATCATCTATCTATCTATCTATCTATCTATCATCTCTGTGTTTGTAAATGTTTACTTTGCTATTGACGTTTATTTCCTCCTTTTAGGAAAAATAATTTCTAAGACAAAAACAGAAAAGGAAATACAACTATGCAGTCCAATTGTTCCCTACAGGAACCCCACCATTGCATTACGTTATTTATCACACACTTTCCACCCACTAACCACTCCAACACTCATTATTCTCCTATTATCCAGCTTAATTTTTCTGTATAGGATTTGCCACCATTCCAATATTATATTTTATTTATGGGTTGTCTTTTTCTCATCACTAGACTGCAAATTACTTAGAGAAATACTTAATTTTTTGCATTCACTATTATTGTTTCAATATCTGTAACAGTGCCTGCATATAGTAGGTGCTCAAGAAATTCACGAAGAACAGAATAAAACTCTCTCCCCAACCTTCTACAACCTTCTTTCCCTTCCAAACGGCCACTACAAGACCACCTTACATCTAGATCTACTGCCAGTGTCCTTGTTCAATACTCTTTCTGACACTGTAGTCCAGAATGATCTTTAATCAATATCTATCTGATCACAATGCCACTCCTTTGTAATAAGCCTTGCATGGCTCCTTAAAGACCTTGAGAGCAGGCTTTTTAGTAGGAAACAAAGACCCCTTTTACTTGCCCACTGACCATCCTTTTAAGCTCATTTGCCCTTCTGTACTCTATTCTCAATATACTTTTTCCTATTACTTCTTTGGTCTTTAGCTCTTTGTTCCTACTAAATTGCTTGCCTGAAATACCTTCCACCCATGGTTTACTCGGAAAGTTCCATTAGCATTCAGTCCAAACACCCTCTACAGTATTTTTTTTCCCTCCATCATACTAACCCACTCTAACATCTCCCTTACCACTGTATTTTTCACCAAAATTGAGCAATACACTTAACTCACTGATATATGTGTAAACGCTTCCATTACTCTGTAGATTAATGTTTAAAGGAAAGGCCCAGCACAGTGTCAGCACATAGTAGGATTTTAGTAACCGAACAGCATAAATTTCTGATCAACGAAAATTTTATGCTTCTAAACATAAAGCACAGCCCCATAATCCTTAAAAGCAACATCAAGTTTAGGATTCTCCTAGCATTATCCAAACAAATCGTGGCCTGTCTGTGCTATCTCTTGACCTCAGAAGTGACTGCAAAGCTGAGGCCAGGCCTTCCATGGTATCTTCTGGCATGATCTCCAAATACAAGCCCACCTGAGCCTCAAGCAACAGTGAGAATCCCGCCACTAAGGGCAGATTCAGGATGACAGCTGGTTGTACACACCTGAGATGGATTTCCTTGATCTGTCGCAGGAGAACCGGAAGGAAGAGTATCCCCATGCCACCTGAGACCAGAGGTGCTGTGCACAAGAGGCTCCAAGGTAGTAGGATGTGGGGGAGACTGTTCCCAGGATTGCTTTCGACACACAACAAAGTTTTCTTTAGAAGCAGAGTGTCACAACAGCTGCCTGAAGACACCACACATCCAAAATTAGGAGTGGGAACTAAGTCGAAGAATCAGTTAATCAGTGTCTGGCTTCCTGAACCACCTTAATGAAATAAAATGCCAAAATTCACAGATACATTGACACTCCTGCTGAAGACCTAAAATAGCATCAACTTCCGACTGAGGGAGCCAATTGCGAGCTATTGCATTGCACTTCTGTTCTTGATGGCCTGTCAATAGGATGGCCTTACTTTCAAGATTAATTCCCTTCTTCTTGTCCTCTCTCAACCCCACTTATACAGTAACTCGACTCAGCTTTTTTCCCCCTCAGGCTTACTAGACTAGAGAAGGCCACTGTAGATGAATGTTTGGATTAAAAGGACTACCTCCATCTGTGAAAAGCAGCAGCACTGGGTAGGGGCAAAGACGATGGTGGGAGGAGGGCTGGACATTGCTATTCCTCAAAACATAAGAACCAGCTTTCAAGGCCAGGAGGCAAAAAGAGAAATTAAGATATCCCCTGGATTCAGTGGTCCAGATAACATGACTCTTACAGGGCAGGAAACCAGTGTCCCTGCAGACACCTGGTGTAGAGTAAACTGAGCAAGGACACGCCTGGATTTTGACCACTGCCTACTCAGTGGTGGATCTTGCCAATCAGGGGACATAAAATCATATTAAAAAAAATGCTTCCAAGAGAAATAGAAGGAGAAGGAGAAAGGAGTTTGACAAAAAAAGTAACATGAGTTAAACAGACCCTGTGGGCTGAATCTTTTGCCAGGCCTCAGTTAACTCATCTTCTTCCTGCTCTTCTTATAGGAATAGTCTATTGAGGGCATAAAAGCCAGGCTCTGGGTTGCAACTCTAGGACTTACTAGACCTAAGGTAAGCTGATTAAGTTATCTTTGCTTCAACTTCTCCATCTGTAAAATCAGAGGACCTGCCAAATAGAGTCATGGGTAAGATTTTCAAGTAGTGCATCCAAACCATTTGTGCTTACTATGTGCTAACTTTCCCTTGGAATGAGTAAGTAGGACATTTTAGCATCAATTCACACTACAGAAACCTTTCTTGCAAGCAGACATCTCTCTGGTGTGGCACAGGGAGGATTAAAAATTATCTAGATTGCTCTCTTTGCATAGATGAGCTCTCTCTTCTCAGTGACCTTGCAGTAAAGAAGGAAACACACACACACACACACACACACACACACACACACACACGAAACACAGGCATTATCAATAAAATCAGAAGTGAATCATGATTTAAGAAATGGAGTCTATGTCACAGGCTTGGTTGTAGTGCTCTTTTATCCTAACCTTCTGTCCCATGTTTTTGTTTCTTTTGTTTTAACCATATTTGTAAGCCTAGTAGTTTATACAGAACAACTTTTCCATATCTCTTCCCTATATGCATCAACAACCCAAACAAGTTAAATCAGGAAAGCAGCCATTGTACCTTGACCCATGTTCTACTTCACTGTCCCTCGGCTCCCTCTAGCCCGGAAAATTGACTCTGGGACCAGACCTGGTTCAAGTCTGTTGAATGCTAACTTGACCACTAACAGAGGTACGGTCAAGGGTGGCATCATGAGCCAGCCCAAGGTCCACTTAGGTAGGTATATTTCTAACTAATTTGGTTGACAGTTGCTTATGGAACCAAATCTGTCTCAACTGGAATATTCTTTTAGTCCAATAGAAAAAGAGAGAGAGGAAGAAAGTCAGACTAGTTTTCAGCAGGCTGTAGACCATGAGGAAAAGAACTAGATTTCCCTACTCCCTGCAGTTTTGAGCCTGGTAGTAATGCGCTCTTCGTGCTACTGCAAAATGCTCTATATTGATTATGCTGACACCGACAGTAAGATTGTGTGGTGGCTGGTATTCTTTATTTTTCTTCACATCTCAGATGAGAAAGTGGGCTATGATTCATCCTGCACAGTCTGAGTCAAAATTCATTTTTGTTTCTTTTCGATTAGTTCTTGTGCCTTCCACATGAAAAAGCCAGGGGTAGTTTGGTCAGCAAATGAGAGCAGAGTGTCGTCTCTTGACGTGTTGTTTTCTCACACAAACAGTGATGAAAAAAATGCTTGCATATCCCCTAGATACTCCATGAGCTCTGGTAGAGCAACAGTCAAACTGGTCAGTTGTTATCCAAAAGGTTGTCAGTCTGAATGCACTAAGTACTCAGGAGAAAGATGAGGCAATCTACTCCAGTAAGATCTACAGGCATAGAGACTGTCCTGTAGGTTCACTACAAGTTGGAATTGATTAAATGGCTAATGGTGTTACTCTAGCAGGAAAACACAAATAAACACATAATGTTTATTCTCATGGAGACAAACACCGTCCTTGAAAAGACAGTGAGCTCATTATTACATACCAATGGTATACATCGAGCCAGATACTGCCTTGGGAAGAAAGAGTAACATCTTTGACATTTTCAGTCCTTTGGTATGGTGTAGAAAGCATTTATACATCAATTTCTTTAACTTGATCCCTATTATAACTTTGGGAAAGTCCACTGTCAGAGATCTCTCTAATATACTGAAGAGCAATGATACTAGTTTGAAAACTAAGGTGTGCCTGAGTCAGGCCACAGTCTTTTCAGTCATTTGCTATGTATCTGAGAGCTGGAAAATGAATAATGATGACAGAAGAATTGATGCCTTTGAGTTGTAGTGTTGGACTACCGAATAACTCATTGACTGACAAAGATTGAATAGGTATGTCTTGGTAAAGGTGCAGCCCAAGTACCCTTTGAAATCAAACCAAGATGACAAAGCTTCACCTCTCATACATTAGAGAGGAGAGGATATTTCTTGGAAAGGAACATCATGTTTGAAAAGGTAGAGGGTCAGCAAAACACAAGATCCCCAACTGGATGACCTGTCATGGTAACCACAGCAGTGGGCTCAAGTGTATCAGAGATGGTGGGGATGGCACAGAATAGGACAGGGTTCAGGTCTGTAGTTCATAAGATCTCTATGGGCTATACTCAATGGCATCTAACAACAATAAGAAATAAAATTGGCAACAATAATGATTCTTTATAATAGGTAAAAAGAACCTGAGATGCAAAAAAGAAATAAAATAGCTAAAAGTGCATGCACTCTAATCAAGGAAATTCAAGCTTTTAGTTTAATCAATCCAGTCTCTTATCTCTAATCTTAAAAGTGTTAAAATAACAGTTCTTTCTTCAAAAAGTATCTAACAATATCTTAAAGAGAATCCCAGATATCAAATATTACTAATGTCTCTCAGAAGAAGGCAGAAACGTGCACTTGGATTTCCCAAGTGCAATGACTCCAATCTCAATGCTTGCTCCATGATGCCATATAACAAAATATGAGTTATCCATTTTTATGACACTGCTATATCATCACATTAATGGTTACCAATATTAATACAAGTATGCATGCCGAGAACCATTAGCTGACTTTATTATTGACCCCAAGAAATGCTTAAACAGAGTGATGCGATGGTATTTAATTCTAACAAACTGCTTTCCTTCTATTCTACAATCCTATTTCATTTTTATTAACTGGCATTGAAAGCCTCTATAAATGCAGCAAACCTTCTTGTAAAACGCAGGATGTAGAGAACAGTACCAGGCAGAAGGTAAAATGGAATAAAGAATATCGTTCTTGAGCTTCTTTTCCCAATTCTCTCTGGAATCCTGATACAGTAACTAATGGAGTTTTACTGATCCAGCCATTTTCTCTAACAACCAACGTTTTAATGATAACTGCTATTCACTGGCATCTACTTCCTAAACAACATGCTCTGGAAACTCTATGAACTTTGATAAATGTCGATAGTTGTAGATGGGCTTCAGGCCTTTTGTTCATAGGGTCTCTATGAGTCATGCTCAACTTGAAGGCAATCAGCAACAAGAATTCACTGCCACAGCGCTACTTCTGACTCATAGTGACCATCTATTGTGTTTCCAAGGCTGTAAGCTGTAACATGAGGACACAGCTAATCTTTCTTCTATTAGGCTGCTGGTAGATGTTAACAACTAGAAATGCTTGACGTTTGAGTTAGCAGCACAACTTGCTACACGCTTTGCCAGAGACCCCTTAGTGTTGAATAGAGGGTCATATATAAAATGTGCTTGAGGCAAAGAAGTTAGAATACCAAAAGGATCCAGGCAAAGCACAGTTCTAACCTCTTACTATGACATGCAAAACAAAGTAACAAAAAAACAGCCACAAATTACTGTTAGGTCAGTTTTAACACATGGTGATGACACAAGCACTGTATGAGGCCTATGGGAAAGGGGTCACCTCAAGATGTCACAATGGGTCAGAAGAACAGTGTCAGTCTCAGAATCTTGTCACTGACTATCTGCTATACTCCACTGAAGTCCCTTTTATAACTGGATTACCTGTGTCCCTCACCTGTCCCACCTCCAAAAGAATTCATTTGTTTTGTAAGCTGAACTCAATATGAACCTGGAGGACACCATTTCAGTTGTTGCTATTGTTAAGTGCCACCGAGTTGAGTATGTCTCACAGTGAACCTATGAGCAACAGACTATACCCTGTGCCATTCTCGTTATTTCAGACATATGCAAGTCCATTGTAGCAGTCACTGGGCCAGTCCATCTGGTTGAGTATTCTTCTCTTTCACTAAACCTCCAACTTTCAAAGCATGATGTTCCTTGCAAAGGAACGGCATCTTCTAACAATATGTCCAAAGTATGTTGGACGAAACTTTTTCATCTCTGCTTCCAAGGAGGACTCTGGCTACACCTTCTCCAAGATATCTGTTTATGCTTTTAGTAGTCCATGGGATATTCAATACTTTTCTCCAACACCATACTTGAAAAGTATCAGTTCTTTTTCTGTCATTCTTATTCACTGTCCAGCTTTTAGATCCAAGCACGTGATTGAAAAGATCATGATCTGAATCAGGCACACTTGAGTCCTTAAACGGAAATTGTTACTCCTCAGTAATTTGGAAAAGTCCATGACTGTAGACTTTTGCAATGTAATAAGTCTCCCGACTTGGTACTGTTGGTATGAAGTGTGTTGATCCAAGTGAGATGAAGTTGTTGACAGTTTCAATCTTCCCTTTCCAATTCATTTCATTTCTGAGTCATATTCACATTTCCTAACACTTTGTGTTGAATAGTTCATAGAATAACTTATATAATGTCAACAGCATTAGTTTAACATCTTTTTTTTGTATTATTAAATTTTATTAGTTTTAATGAACATTTACAGGGATTTTGGGTTTTCATTCCTTCATTGCTGCACCATTCTCTCTACCCTCCTCCCCAGTTCGTTCTTCTTTCCCCCCCTCCAATTGTCTGTTTTAATTGTCCAATTGCCACAGTGCTTGCCAGTTTAACATCTTTTTATGCAACAAAGAATATAGCACTTTATCCCACAGGATTAGCCTACAGATATTATTCTTGAAGATGAATTAAAAAGTTGACTAATTTAAACCAAAGTATTAGGTAAATAATGTTATAGTTAGTTTATATGGATTATAAAAATTATGTTCTAGCTAAACCATTGCTGTTGAGTCAATTCCAACATAAAGCAATGGTACAGGACAGAGGAGAAATGCCCATAAAGTTTCCAAGGGAAGCAGTCTTTACAAAAGCAGAATGTCACAGAATGTCTCTCTTGGAGTGGCTGATGATTCAAACAGCTAGTCTTTTGGTTAACAGGTCAATGTAAGCACCGTGCCAGCAGATCTTCCTAAAAATGTGTCTTTAAATGACTGAAGACGAGGCAGTTATTATTAGGGAGCTCTGCTGGCCTTAGTGGTAAGGAGGCCTACCTGAAGGCACACATTTTGAATCTACCACCTGTTCATTGGGAGGGTAGAGGTGGAGGAGAATGGAAACGCCTCCTGTGAGATTTACCACCTTTGAAAAATTGCTGGAAGTGCAGGTATGAATCTAATTTGAATCCACAGCACCTAACAATGACAGACAGTTACAGGGCTAGTTGGTTTCTAATGCAGACCCTCCAGGTTTGCCATGAATTTCTGGTGAAATGGGAGAGAACTGGAGTGCCAGGGGAGGTTAAGTCTTACTTCCAGCCAACTCTTGCCTCTTCTTAGTCTCCTTCAGCCAGATACTTGAGTAGAATCTCTGTTCTCTCTTGTGCAATTTTCAACCCACAATGCTCATTGCCAAGGAGGAGTGGGGCTGAGGCCAAGGATCCTAGAGAGTCATGGTCTTACAGCGTGATCACCATGAGAGGGTCGAGACTGGGGAGAACATGGGGATAAAAAGAACCTGAAACTGCTTCTAAGACTTCCAGGTTCATTGGTGGTGTTTCTTTTCCTTTGAAAGGAATCCCTGTCTCTAATTAGACAGCACAGGGTCATCCCCAGCCGTATCTCCTTACGTGATTTCTTTGCTGCTTTAAGTAGTATATGTAGGTTAGCTGATCTGCAGCAGTAGAAAACTCCAAACCTGGATCAAAACGACAGGCTTTTCCAGTGATGAAGCCTGTTCTCTGTCACAGCATCTGGCCCCAGGTATTTAATGAAGACTTTCTCTGAGAGCATTTTGTTACCTCATTTTTATTATCTCTCACAGTACACACTGCAATATTTGGTAGATAGTACAAACTCAATAAATATTTGGAGATGAATGAATCCATTCAATTACAATTACAAAAACAGATGCCTACCAAGTAGAACTCTGCAGATGTTCAAACAATGGCTTCTCTGGCAGTCAATTAATTAGGCCTCTGAAAATCCTGAAGTCACTTCAAAGTGAGGAAGGAGATGACTATCTGTGTGTTTTAGAGAAAGTTGTGGGGAAAGTGCAGGTGGGGGAGTCAGTTGGGTGGCTTGGAGGGGAAAAGGAGGTGAGTTCACCAAGTGTTTTTAATATCAGGAAATGCATACTTAGCACCTGGGGGTTCAGGCCTCAAGTCTAGCCAAGTCTCAGCTCACAGCCACAGGCGATCTATATTCTGAACATTTTTTTTTCTCCTTTGCCATCTTTTTCCTCCCAAATTTTCAAGTGTGGCTCCACAGTTATTAGGCAAATGATGCTTAATTAAGAAGTAGGAGTCTTCTTGATATTTTCCTTTTTTCTGAGAAATAGTGACTCAGGTACAACTGAATGGAGGATGTCCACTCTTTATACAAAAATGCTCAACCTCAATCCTGAGTTATGACACTCTTGAAGGGACTCTTGAAGGAGGTGAGCTTTAATATATGCTATATTGAGATGTCTTTATGATTTGACTTGAAAAATTACAGTATTTTTATACAAATAATGCACATATATTTGGTTAGGTTTTGTCTTTCTTTTATCAGTGGCTCTATGTCAGAACTATTTCAGCACATTATATGTGTCTGTGTATTATTTATGGGGTGAGTTCTTTGCAAAAGTTATGGTAGAAAAGAATAAATGGAGAAGGCAAAAGATTATCTTAGAAACTATAAATTAGAAACAAAAAAGCTCACTGTTGTTAATAGGTTCTGACTTAGCACAACTCTCCACTGAGCTTCCAGGGCTGTAAATCTTTGTGCCCAGCTCTCTCCCCTCGAGTGGCTGGTGGATTTGAACTTCTGATTAGCAGGCTCACAAGCTACAACTATCCAGCAAACAATCCATTGCCAATGAGTCAGTTTTGACTCGAAGCCACATTAAAAGGCAGAGTAGAATTCTTCCACAGAGTTCCTTTCTAAGACTGTAAATTTCCATAGGGGACTGCCACATAAATTTTCTCACACCATAAATATGATGAGTTTGAACAGGTGACCTTCAGTTTAGCAACTAAACACTTAACCACTGTAGTGTTTAGCTGTAAAGAAATCTTATGGAGGCAAATTTAGTTTGCTGTTGTTGTTGTTATGGGCAATTGAGTTGTCCACAATGCATAGCAACCCTATGTATTTATGAAGCCTGCCCTCTCCTGAGCCAGTCTCACTGACTCTCTGACACACACCTAAACCCATTTTTAAAAAACGTCAACAAAAACAACACCCCAAAAACCCACTTAACTGTGTAACCTATGGCTTGATGCATTTAAATTATAATTTTGGCAGAGTGCACATACAAAAGACATTAAAGGACTTAATCCATCTTCATTTAAGTTCAATGAACCTAACAACCATGTTTGACGATAGTTGATATATGTTTTATGGACCGTATGAAAACATTCCACAGTATGGAACATAACTCCTGGGTAGCATCTTGATCAATGGAAATTCCAGAACATTTAACTGTTCATGAGGAGGCCTAGACTATTTGACTAGAATAAGGTTTAAAATCAGAAGAAGTAAGAGTCAGGGTTGTATTTTCTCACTAATTCAATAAGCTTTCGAGAAGCTGGAGTATAAGAAGAAGAATAAGGCATCAGGACATGATGAAGACTCTTGAACAACCTGTGATACACAGATTGCAGAAACTTGCTTGATGAAAGTAAAGACGGCATGAAGCTTTACTGATAAAGATAAAAAAAGGACTGTTTTCAGTACCAATTATAATTCAGTATAAAGTAAACCAAAATTCCCACAATTGGATCAATAAACAAAATCAAGACAAATGAAGAACAGATTGACTTTGTCAAGGATCCATGTTATTTGGATTCACAATAGAAGCATTCCTTCCCATGCAAGCAGGAGTCAAGAAATCTGGTAATTTATTATGTTGAATAAATCAGCTGCAAGAGAACTCTTTAGAGTGTTTTTTAAAAAGCAAAGACTTTAAGCATTAAGGTACAACTAACTCAACTTAGGGTATTTTTAGTGCCTTGTACAAGTGCTAAGGTAGACAAATGAATAAAGAAGACCAAGAAAAGGTGCTACCTTTAAATTACCATGCTAGTAAAGAAGATTGAATGTATTAGGGACTTCCAGAAGAATGAACACAAATGTCTTGAACAAAGTCTAAAGTAAATGTCTTTGGGAAGTGAGGAACGTGTTATTTTATTTCAAATACAACATAAAGCAGTTAAGACCTGCTGTGAAAAGGGACCAGTCTCAAAGAGAACATCACACTTGGTAAAGCAGTTGTTAGGTACTGTGGAATCGAGTATGACACATAGAGACCCTAAGAACAACAGACCTGAACCGTGTCCTATCCTGTGCCATCCTCACAATCTCTGACACACTCAGCCCATTGCTGCAGTCACTGTGCCAATCCACCTGGTTGAGGATCTTCCTCTCTTTTGCAGAGAGTACGTTGTCTCTCTCTAAGGAATAGCCTCTCCTAACAACATGCCCAAAGTGTGTGAGATGAAGCTTTATCATCCTTGCCTCAGTGAGAAACAAAAGAGGAGGAAGAGCTGAGAGAGACTGTAGCTGCCACACTGGGCTCAAGCACAGCACTGATTGTACGGATGGCACAGGACCAGGCCATTGCTCTGTAGTACAGAGGGCTGCTAGGAGTTGAAATCTCCTTACTAGCACCTAACAACAATCACAAAGTTCCATTACTTCTAAGTGGTTAAAAAAGAAAAAGAAAAATTAAAGGGGGAGGGGTCTGAGTTCTAATGTATGACTTTGTCACTAAAACTCATTCATTTTTACCACCTGTGAAAATTAAGGAATTTAGTCCAGATAGTTTCAAAGAATCCTTCCAGGGTTAATATGTATTATCTATGAAGTACGAAGTGGTTTTGGTGATGTAATCTGTAGCTAGATGCACTGTTGAATCAAAGGCTTAGCATTTCCAACAGTTCAAATCTGGCTCTGTGGAAAGATGCGTAGTCTTCTTCCATTTCAATTTATTGTATTGAAGACTCAATGAAGGGAGAACACTTACTTGTGGTCATATAGAATCTATACCTAGACCAAGAAGCTGTTGTCTGAACAGAGTAAGGAAACCCTGTATGGGTTAAAATCAAGAAGGGTAAGCATCAAAGTTATATTCTTTCTCCGTGTCTATTCAATCTGTATGCTGAGCAAATAATTCATGAAGCCAGACTCTATGAAGAAGAATCTGTAGCATCAGGATTGGAGGAAGACTCATCAATGACCTGCATTATGCAGATAGCACAAGCTTGCTTGCTAAAAGGGAGTTGGATATGACACTCTTGCTGCAGGAGATCAAGGATGACAGCCTTCAGTATGGCTTACATCCCAACATCAAGGAAACAAAGGTCCTCACCACAGGACAAAGAGCCAACATCATGACAGATGGAGAAAGGATTGAAGCTGTCAATGATTTCATCTTCCTTGAATTAATAATCAACATCCTTGGTATGAGTAGCCAGGAAATCAGAAGAGGTACTGAATTGAGTATATCTGATGTACCTGTCCAAAAGGAAAAGCAATGATGGCAGTTTGAAGACCAGGGTCTGCCTGATTCAGGCCATGGTCTTCTCAATCACCATCACATCAGAGAGCTGGACAATGAATAAGAATGGCAGAATGCGTGACATCTTTGCGTTATCCTGCTGGAGAAGAATACTAAATATCCTATGAACTGCCAAAAGAATAAACAGCTATGTCTTAGAAAAGGAGGCAAAAGATAGAGAAGTTTCATCTTTGGGCATGTAGGTAGGTGAGGTAATTTCTTGGTAAATGATATCATATTTGGAAAGATGGAAGGGCAGCAAATGAAAGGAAGACTCACAATGAGATGGACTGACATGATGATTTCAGCAAAGAGTTTTAGTGTTTCAGAGATGATGAAAATGGCAAAGAATGCAGGCCGGGCAGGGTTTGGGACAGCTATTCATAGGGTCACAATGAGTTGTATTTGATTCAACAGCACCTAAGAACAACAGTGGGTCAGAACTCATCTTTTGTGAATAGCCTTGATATTCCCCTTACTAGCATTAGTTGCAGTTGTTGTGTACTTTAGACTTGGAACTAACCCATAGCTCTCCCTCCAGCAGGTTTTCAGACAGTAGATTGCATGGGAATTGATTGTCCACTTTTCTCCCACAGAGAAGCTGGTGGATTTGTACTGTGCACCTTTGTGTTAGCAGCACAATTCCTTACCAGTCACCAAAAAAGCTCCCTCACCATTAGAGATATCTTTTTTCTTAAATCAGAAAGGAAATCTTGGTGGTAGAATTCCTAACATCGCCCTACATGACCTTAAACAAGTTATCTGGGCTTAAAAACCCAGAAAAAAAATGGGCTTTCCTGAGCAATTTTAAGATCACATTCACCGTTACGATACGACAAGTCTGGATCTCAAATCAATGCTAAAAAACCCTCAAACTAGTTGAATTAATAAAAAAAATTCCTGTGTTCTACTATGAGATGTCTACATGTCATTCAGTAAGATTATTTATTTTACCAAATGACATTTATACATAAACACATACTGATGTGTATGTTTATAAACATACACTGATGTGAATAAAAACTTTACCAGAAGTCACCACCACAAAGAAAATATATCTCTAAAATGTTTCATTAACTAGAAAATAATCTACCTCTACCACTCACAGATACCTCCCACAAAAGGCTGGAGGAAAGCAGAAAACCGAGAAACCAATTTTCCCTCCAAATCAATATAGCATATTCCGTGAAGCATTCATTTTCTAATTTTTCTTCCACTGTGGCTTTGTCTTTTTAAAAATAATTAGGTCAATTTTAAGTGCAAACAAGGTAGTAAAGGTCTCAGGTTGTGTTTTCATTGACTTAACTACCCACCTGGAGCCATTTTCCAGTTTGTATTTAACAGGAGTATTTCACAGATTGTTTTCTTGCCTAAACAAGTAAATAAAAGCAACAAAATGCAAATTACTTAGCACCTCTCAGTTGATAATCTTTAAGCACAAAGGAATCCGATTGTTCTAAGGGATGGAACGTATTCAGTGACCAATCTTTTAGTCAGTCCAGTACTAATAGAGTGTGCCAGGGCCCAGAGAAGGCAAGATCTGGAGTCAGTGGACCTGGGTCCCAAGGCAATTCTTTTTTTAATGGTTTTATGACTTTATGGGTAGTGGAGGATCCTGCAGAGAGAGCTCCCTTTATTATTCAGATTTATTGTTTCTTCATATGATAAATGGCCAAATGGAAATAAGTAACCTGTTTCAAGGGAGCACTGACAGCCTAATGGCAAGAAGCTGTGGGGCAATCTCAAAGGCACAATGTTTGAATTCACTAGCTGCTCCATGGAAGAAAGATGAGCTATCTCCTCCCGTGCAACTACGTACTTCAGAAAACCCACCAAAGGGTCAGTTATGAGTCATTCAGACTAAATGCTACACAGCAACAACAACATTTGTTTAAAAGTCTAGATCAAATGACTTGGTTATAAAGTACACAGTGCTATATAAATGTAGTTGAAATCAAGCAGTGATAATGCTATTTGTTGCTGTTGTCCGCAGTTGGGATTGTGTTGGACTCTACTCACTGCAACCCCACATATGAGCATGTGTAACTTAGGAAGTCATTGCCTAGTCTTAACATCATCGTCAGGATCACTGGAACATTTTAGTTCACTGTTGGAGGCATTTTTTCAGTCCATCTACTAGTGAGATTCTTTCACCTTTGCTGGCCTTCCACGTTTCCAGTCATGACACCCTTCCCAATTGATCAATTCCATCTGATAGTGTGCTCCAAACAAGTGAGTTGACCTCTTGGACAATTTCAGAGTTTTTGTTAATTAATTTTTAGAAGAACAGTTCAACTATACTACCACGATTTTCTTCCTAGTCTCTGTTAGTTTCAAAGCTTTGTTGAAACCTGTTCACTATGGGTGACCTTGATGGTATTTCAAATAGTAGTGGCATAGAATCCAGCACTGTTAAGTGTCATTGAGTCAAGTATGACACATAGCGAACTTCTGAACAACAGATCTGAATGCTACCGTATCCTGTGCCATTCTTAAAATTTCTGATATATTTGATCCCATAGCTCCAACCACTGAGTCAAGCTATTTGGCTGAGGGTCTTCCGAACTTTTGCTGACCTTTTCAAGTACGATATCCTGTTCAGAGAAGAGCCTCTGCTAACAACATGCCCAAGCAACATGTAAATTAGCACAATATAACAACAATCTTAGCAAAAGATGGGGAAATTAGGAGGTAGAACTAGAAACTGGACCTAAGAGGTTAGTTACCGGCAGGTTTAGATGCCTAGAGTCACTAAATTCCAGAGATGGGAAGTAGTTGAGAAATAAAACCTAACTGTCCTCCAGAAGCTGTGTACTAAGAAATGGCTATTTGCCTTTGGTCAAAATTATCCCGAGGATTTTCTTCTGTCTTCTGGAGGAAAGTTATTTAATGTTACATTCCAACATAAAGGGTGGGTGGGCAATCATAGGCCACAGAAAACACAAGTGAAAGTATTAGAGTTCATTTTGCTTGGATTTGTAATCAATACCTATGGAAGCAGCTGTCAAGAAACAAAATGTTCACTGGGAAAATCTGCTACTAATATGAGCCCTTTATGGCGTTTAAGAGAAATTATATCTCTTTATTCTTTTCAAAGAAAGGAGCGAACTGGGGGGGGGGAAAAGTGCAACAATGAATGAATGGAAATCCAGAATCTTTGTACATGTTCATTAAAATTAATTAAGAAAAAGGAAAAAAGAAAAATTTTATCCTTTTAAAGAGTAAGGTGTGTCTGACTCAAGCCATTGTATTTTCAGTTGCTTCCTATGTAGATTAAAATTAGACAAATTAGACACTGAACAAGGAAGTCATGGTGCCTTTGAATGATGAACTTGACAAAAAATATTGACTATGTATTGGCTTGTCAAAAGAGCAAATTCATCTTGAAAGAAATACAGGCAGCGTGCTTCCCAGAAGCAAAGATAGAGAAATTTCACCTCACATATTTTGCGCATGTCATAAGGATTAGTTAGTCCCTGGAGAAGAACCTGATGCTTGGCAAAGTGGAAGGTTAATGATAAAGAGAAAGGCTCAATTAAAGGTATGATACAGTGACTTCATCAATGAGTTTACACACAGCAACTATAGTGAGACTAGCACATGATCAGGAAAGGTTTCATTCTGTTGTATATAGGGCTACTATGTTTTGGAGCTCTGGTGGCCTAGTGGCAAGAAGCTGTGCTGCAATCCTTAAAGAAGGCAGTTCGAAGCCACCAGCTGCTCCACGGGAGAGAGATGAACAGTCTCCTTCCATACAATTAAATGCCTCTGAAAACTCAAGAGAGGGTCAGCTCTGGGTTCCAACTCGATGGTACATAACAAGAACAATAACATGTATTGAAGTAGAAGACTCCATGACACTTAAAAACAAGAGGTTTTAGGCCACTGCAAGAAAGTAAACAGATAAAGAAAGTCAAATACAGTTTTCTTTCTTCATGTATTAAGTTATGCTTAAATGTATTAAAAGACTTAGGAGATACTGGAGAACAATATGTAGAGTGAACTAACTCAGTCTCATAAGGACAAATATTGCATAAGACCATTATTGTAAAAACTGAAGAAAAACTAGTAAAACATATACGGGGATCCAAAGGGAGAAAGGGTTGGAGCAAATGGGTGAGAATGGGTAGGAGCAAAATCACAGGGCTGCATAATTTGGTGGGTGGAGGGAGGGGGTAAAGGAAATGGTAAAGATCTGATGTGAACTTGAAAAGACAGGGTGATGGTGGGCATACCCCAATGGTGATTAATTTTGTAGAACATAATTGATGGCAATTGGAAGCAGAAGTGGCATCAGCTTCCTAAAACAACATGCCTCTGGAAACTATTGTACATAGGGTTTTTTAAGGCCTGTAATTTCAGAAGTGAACGGCCAATTCTTCTTCCTAGTCTGTCTCAATTTTTAAATATATATAATAGTATCTGACACACAAGCATTCTACAGAAAAGAATAGAAGAAAGACATTTACCAGTTAGAAAATTCAAGCCACGGCTGACAATACTTAAAGATAGTTTAGATAGAATGTTGAGTGATCCAGGATGTGTAAAAAGAAGATGAAAGGAGTACACAGAGTCATTGTATCAGAAGGAATTAGCTGACAAAGAGGAATTTCATGAAATAACATATGAGTAAGAACCTTTGGTGATGAAGAAGGAAGTTCAAGTTGCTATGAAGGAATTGGCAAAAAACAAGACTCCAGGAGTTGACTGCATACCAATTGATTTATTTCAACAAACGGACCCTGCCCTGGATGTGCTCACTAAGTTGTGCCAGGAAATCTGGAGGACAGCCAGCTGGCCAACTGACTGGAAAAGATCGATATTAGTTCCCATTCCAAAGAAAGGTGACCCAACAGAGTGTGGAAATATATTATTGATATCACATGCAAGCAAGATTTTGCTGAAAATTATCCAAAAACATTTGGAACAATATGTCAACAGAGAAAACTGCCAGATGTGCAGGCTGGATTTAGAAGAGGTCGCGGTACTAGGGATATTATAGCTAATGTAAGATGGATCTTGGCCGAAAGCAGAGAATACCAGAAGAATATCTATCTGTACTTCATTGAGTATGCAAAGGCTTTTGACTGTGTGGATCACAACAAGTTATGGCTGACTCTGAGAAGAATGGGAATCCGAGAATATTTGATCCTGCTAATGCAAAACCTATACTTGGACCAACAAGCAGTTGTCAAAACAGAGCAGGGAGACACTGGATGGTTCAAAATCAAGAAAGGGGTCTGTCAGGGATGTATTTTGTCCGAGACACTGGGCTGTAGGAGGAGGAATGTGACATCAGGATTTCTGGAAGAGTCATCAACAACCTGCATTATGCAGATGACACAACCCTGCTCACTGAAACTGAGGACCTGAAGCTCTTGCTGCAGAAGGTCAAGGACTGCAGTCTTTACTATGGATTGAAGCTCAATTAAAAAAAAAAAATTAAAAAAAAACGAAAGAAAGAAATCAAAGATTCTCACCACTGGGCCAAATGGCAGCATCAGTATGGATGGTGAAGAGATTTAGTTAACCGTTTTCGTTTACTTGGCTCCACAGTTAACACTCTTGGTAACAGCAGCCAGAAAATCAGGAGACAAATTGCATTGGGAAAGTCAGCTGCGAGGGACCTCTCAAGAGTACTGAAGTGCAACGACGCCAGGCTGGAGACTAAGGTGTGCCTGATCCAGGCTCTAGTCTTCACAATTACGTGCTATGCATCAGAGAGTTGGACAGTGAATAGGGATGATAGAAAGAGAATTGATGCCTTTGTGTTGTAGTGCTGGAGAAGAGTGTTGAATATACCATGGACTGGCTAGGAGAACAAACAGGTTTGTCCTGAAGAGGGTGAAGCCAGAATGTTCCCTGGAGTCAAGGATTCTGAAGCTTCATCTGACATACTTTGGGCATGTTGCAAGGAGGGACTGGTCCTTGGAGAGGGACATCATGTTTGGGAGAGTGGAGGGACGGCTCAGGAGAGGAAGACCCTCGATGAGATGGGTTGATTCTGTGAGTGGAGTGGTGGGAATGAATGTGTTTGAGACAGCGAGGTTGGCACAGGATAGAACGGCGTTTAGGGATTCTTGTACATAGGGTTGCTATGAGTCGCAAACGACTCGAAGGCATATAACAACAACTCGAACCTCTATGAACTTTGATAAGTGACGATAGTTATAAGACTTCAGATCTTTTGTTCATATGGTCACTATGAGTTGTGTGTGACTTGATGACAATCAACAACAACAACAACAACGAATGGCAACGATTGCATGAAACAACATTAATGCAGAATAGTGTGAAACACAATGTACATGGATTTTGTAAGCAAACCAATATAAAATTAAAATAAAAAAAGCATTAAAAGTAGGATTATATAGTATTTGTATCAAAAAGAATTGGTTGACATGATCAAGAATAAAAGGTAATGAAGAAGACGTTCAAGCTATTACCAAAAGTACTGGCCGTAGGAACTAATAGAATAGCAATTGTGTTTCATCTAGCAAATAAAGCCCTGGACAAGCTCACTAGTTTATGCCAAAAAATTTGGAAGACAACAACCTGGCCAACTAGTGGTAGTGATCCATATTTGCTCCAACTCTTCCATTCTTCCCCAAAAGAAGTGATCCAACAGAGTTTTGAAATTGCATACAAATAAAATCTTACCCAGCATTATTTTAAAAGAACTCATTTCAAAGAAGTCAGAGAACAAGGTGTATGCATCACTGCTGCAGTCACACAGATCTTGGATGAAAGAAGAAAGTACCAGAAAGATGATTACTTGTGTTTTCTTGGATATATATGCATTTGACTGTGTGGGTCATAATAGACTATAGACAACATTGAAAATAATGGGGATCCCAGAACATGTCCTTGTGCTCGTATGAAAACTATATAAAACTCAAGAAGCACTGTCTGAATGAATAGTACAAGGGAACACCACATGGTTTAAAATCAGGAAAGGTATGCATTGGGATTGTATCTATTCAGTCTGTATGCTGAGCAAATATAATTTGAGAATCTGGACTACATAAAGAGAATGTAGCATTAGGATTGGAGGAAGACACGTTAATTATTTGTATTACGCAGATGACATGATCTTGCTTGAAGAAAGTAAAGAAGACTTGAAGTGCTTAGGGAACAAAGTAAAAAACCTCAAGTTCCAATATGGATTACATTTCAGCATCAAAAAAACTCAAATCCTCTCTACTGTACCAATAGCCAATATCATGATAGATAAAGGTTTGACGTTGCCAAGGATTTCATTTCACTTGCATCTATAGTCACTAGGTCAAGAAATCAAAAGATGGCCTTGCATAGGTAATATCTGCTATCAAGGACCTCTTAATTTATTTCTTTTTCAAATTTTATATTGGTTCGCTTAAAAACATTTGTATATGTTATGTTTCACATTATCCTTCATTCACACTGTGTTTCATACATCATTCCCATTCATTATGTTTTATAAAATCAATCACCTTAGAACTATGGCCACCACTACCCTGTCTTTCCAGATCCCTGCTGGATCTTTCCCATTTCTTTTACACCCTCTTCCCTCCACCAACCAAATTGTGTGACCTTATGATTACTCCCCGTTCATCCTCATCCCTCCACTAGTCTCTTCTTCCCCTTGGGTCCTTCTACCTGTCTTACTATTTTTTTTTTCTACAATAATGGTCTTAATGCAGTATTTTCGACAATCTCTGTAAAGTGTTGAAAAGTAAGGATATCAGTTTAAAAACGAAGGTGTGCCTAATCTAAGCCAACATATTTTAACTACTTGCTATGCTTCTGAAGTTGGATAAAGAATAAGGAAAATACAATGCATTTAAATTGTGGTGTTGGTGAAGAGTACTATACAAACTTTGTAAATAAACAAAACACTTTAATTTTTTTATTATTTTAAAAGAAAGAAAAAGAGCCAAATGAAACAAGGTTTTGTTTAGCTCACTAAACAATTTTAAGACTCACAATCTTATTTTTTTATCAAGTAAAGCATAAGATACTACAACAATTCCAAGTATACATCAACTATTCTTAAAAATCTGCTGGAATGTATTTTCATACTCTGCTCAGATATATTACAACATTCATATCCAGCAATGCTCTGTTTCAGTAGTATTGTCTTCTGATTTGGATAGACTCATTATCATAGAAATGGTTACAGATACACACTTGCATGATACCGCACATAAAAAAAAATTCTTCTTTCAAAATTAGTAAGATAGCTTTTAATCAAAATTTTATGGTATCTGGGCACCATCCAGTTCTTCTGGTTTCATAAAAAAGGAAGTAGTTATGTATAAAGGAAATTGTTATTGTTATGTGTCGTTGAATTGTCTATGACTCATAGTGACTCTTTGTACAGCAGCTCTGAAGCCTGCCCTATCCTAAGACAGTCTCACTAACTCTGACACACCGAGCCCACTGTCCCAGTTACTGTGTCATTCCATCTCATCCGGGGTCTTTCTCTACTGCACTATCCCTCCACCCTTTAAAGCATGATGTCCTTCTCTAAGGACTGGTCCCTCCAGGCCACATACCCAAAGTATGTGAGATGGAGCTACAAAATCCTAGCCTCCAAGCAGAATCTTGGTTTCGTTCTCTCCAAGACAGACCTATTTATTTGCTTGGTGGTCCACGGTATGCTCAAGACTCTTCTCCAGCACCACACCTCAAAGGCATTGATTCTTCTTTTGTCACCCACAGTCGCTGCCCAGCTCTCTGATGCATAGCAAGTAATTGCAAAGACCATGGCTTGCATCAGGCACCCCTTAATCTCTAGACTGAAATTGTTCCTCTGCTTTACTCTGGAGAGGTCCCTGACAGCATACTTTTCCAATGCATTTCATCTTTTGATTCCCTGGCTGCTGTTACCAAGAGTGTTGTCTATGGTGCCAAGCAAGCTAAAGCTGTTAACAATCTCAATCTCTTCTCCAGTCATCATGATGCTGCCAACTGGCCCAGTGATGAGAATCTTTGTTTTCCTGATATTGAGTTTCAATCCAAATTGAAGACTACTGTCCTTCACCTTCTACAGCAAACAATATTTCAGGTCCTCCTCAGTTTCAGCAAGCAAGGTTGTGTCATCTGAATAACATAGGTTGTTAATGAGTCTTCCTCCAAACCTGATTCCACATTCCTCTTTATAAAGCCCAGATACCTGAATGATCTGTTCTGCATATAGACTGAAAAAGTATGGAGAAAGGATGCATCCCTGACACACTCCTTTCCTGATTTTGAATCATGCATTGTTTCTTAGTTCTGTTCTGAGGACTGCTTCCTGGTCTAAGGATAGGTTTCACATAAACACAATCAGGTGTTCTGGGATTCCATTTATCCTCAAGGTTAGCCACAATTTTTTGTGATCCACAGAGTCAAATGTCTTCGTATAGTCAATGAAACACAGATAAACATTTTGTTACTCTTTGCTTTTTGCGGAGATTCATCTGGTGCATCTAGTGACACAACCTCTTTTAAACCCATATAGTAGCCAAATCCCTCCCCCCCAATTATATCTGACACTCCTTTTTCTTTTCTTGTTTCTAGAAAATAGAGATAAATTATATTCTGCATGGCTGCCTTCAGGCCTTCAGGCACTACACAATAAAGTAGCAGATAGAAAAGAAACACTAAACAGGATTTTTGGTCAAGTTAATTGAGAACTGGGATGTGTCATGGAACGGGGATGTTCCATGAACTTGTGATCCTAAACCTCCAAACCAAAATCCATTAAGTGTTTGGCTGTACATAAACCATCTCTTTTTCCCATGAGACTAGGATAACTAGATGGCTGCTGGATAACAACATCAAACATTCTGACCAAAGATTCTATTGAAGAACCATTATAGAAAGAAAGTACAAGATTAAAAATTCTCACAGACTCTAACTTTCAAGATTCATGGAGACTGAATGATCTCCTACCCCTCTCTAAAGCTACTCTCCTTACACAACATTTAAATTTAATTTCATTTTAATTTAAATTAACAAATATATCCTCTGAAGTTGTCTTAAAGCCAAACAAGAGTTTAGCTAAACTGGTAAAGAGTGTTGCACTTTACCACTTCTCTTATTCACTTCAACTCTTTTGTGCTGCCTGCCTCTACCTTTCTATGCCTCTGTTTTGTTGCCCTAAAATGCTTTTTAATGAATTTTGTTTTAAAAAATAATTATAATATTTGCCTTGAATAGTATATGCTAAGAGCTACCTGTGCAGGAAAAATTGACAGCAGTAACCCAAAAGACTAAATAGGAAACCTGGAGTAGTGAGTTTATATAAACAGGGAGGGCAAGTTAGGAAACTTGGAATGGTTACACAATTTGAAGAAATAATTAGTGTCACTGAAATTGTTGAATTGTTAAAAGTTCTCAACAGCAACAGAAATAAATTTAAAACATATAATTCAGAGTTCCTAAGCACCCCAAAACATGGAATTCTACATTTCAGTGCTGTCATGTTTTAAAAGTATCAAGAAAAAAACCCTTAAATTTTCATGTTTTCATCTTATAAACATCTTTAAAATTAGAAGTTTTAAAGGCAGTGTCCAACTCTATAAAGTCCAACATTTTCTAGCAATGATTTCTTTCTCACCAATTAATCTAGCAACTAATTGAAAATATTTCCCTCTTAATTCTGAAATTACCCCAAATTATAATAATTTATAGTTCATCCCCTCTTGTTCCTTCTCATACTTGTCACTGGAATTAAGCATGCCCTCTGTAATAAACATATTTTTCAAGTTGCCCGAGGAAACAGAATGTTCCCACAGGATCACAATTGAACCAAGGTGTATTTTCAACTGATTCGAGCTAAAAATTCACTATCTGGTTAGTTGAATTAGAAGAAAAAGTTTCTTCTAGCTTTAAATTCTTTATTTCTTCTCTCCCCTTATCAGGTAGTATGTAGAGGGGCAATGCTGAGACAAAGATATTTGAAGATAGGTAATTTTTAGTAACCAAAGTTTAAGCTCAAGCAGATGGAAAGTGTTCATAACCTCACAGATATTACGTGCTCCTCAAGAGACATAGATTTAACAAATTGCTGTATAGAGGTCACCCTCTATAACATTAACCTAATACTATAATGCAAACTCATAATTCCTTTCTATTGTAGAAATCTAGCTCATAAAGGATTTATCTTTGTTCCATTGATTCTCCATTATATCAAACAAAATGTCTTTTACTATTGATTTATTCTCATTTTGATAACTTTTCATTTTCCTTGGTTCATTCTACACAAAGCAATGGAGGTTCCTAATGCTTTCACTCCATTCCCATCCTTAAGGTCAACTCTGTTTTGAGAAGGCACTTCTGTTCCCATCATATTCTGAGTACTTTCCAACTTGGAGGTTCATTATTCAACACCTTCTTGGGCACTGTTTTCTTGTTATACATAAGTTTGTTGTTGGCTAATTCTTGAAGGGAGATCTTTAGAGTCTTACTCTAATCTGTTTTAATCTAAAGGCTCTGGTGATTCCTGTCTATAACTTCATCAAACTGCTATCATCAAGTCAATTGTGACTTGCAATGATCCTATGCAACAGAGAGGAACTGGATTGTAGAATTTCACAGGCTATAATTTTTTACAAAATCAGATTGGCTCATCTTTCTAGTGTAGAAAGGCTAGTGTGTTCAAACCACCGACTTTTTTTTTAATTTAGGTTGTTTATTTTTCATTTCAATGAACATCTACAGAGATTTTGGGATTCCATTCATTCATTGTTGCACCCTTCTTCCCGCACAAACCCCTCCCCCCCGTTTGCTCCTCTCCTTGAAAAGCAAAAGAAAAACTCCCTCATTAGTACACAA
>NW_006399949.1:5394447-5504002 GCF_000299155.1 Elephantulus edwardii
TCTCCTTGAAAAGCAAAAGAAAAACTCCCTCATTAGTACACAATCCCCCCCACACCTCCCCAAACCCCACCCCCTACCCCCGACTTTTAAATTAGTAACCTAATGTGCCCTATTAGTCATTCATCAAAGGCACTCTCAAGATTGGCCCCACTCCCATCTCTAATATTTGCTTATTACAATATGAGGACTACAATCTAATTGGTTTGTTCAGTATTACCTCAAAATTGTTTACATTAGAAATAACTCCACTTGTCTACTCTTTCCACTTCTAAGTCTTTGCCATAAATAAAAAACCTTACTCAAAGCCTAATTACTGCATACACATCTCTATTCTTGCCTCTCTTTTTCTGAAATCTCAATGAATATATTTTGGTGGAATTCCTAGTAAGCCACCTGTAAATATTAATTTTGTTTTATTTTGAAATATTAAAATATTGTACATAGATTACATACATCTTTAAAGGTAAGTTCATATCTAACAATCTCCTACTTCCCCACAATACATATGGCAAAATAGCCTGCACCTACTAACAAACCAACACACTTTCTCTCATGAAATAAAATTTCCTGGAGTACTTTATATCTCAACTTTTATTCTGGTTATTCAAGCTAGTTAGAGAAGAATCAAATCAAACTCATTGCTGTTGTGTTGGCACCTACTCATAGCTGATCCCCCAGGAGGTCTACAGAGGCTGTAAACAGCAAGGGAGGAGATTGTCCATCTCTCTTCCTTGGGACAGCAAGTGGAGTTGAACCGCCTGCCTTTGGGCTGGCAGCACAACTCTTTATCCTCTTAGTCCATCAGAATTCTCTTAGAAGAGAAATGTTGTTACTGTCTTAGGGGCTGTTAAGTCTAGTATAACATACAGCAACCTTATAAACAACAGATTTGAATCCTGACCTATCCTGTGCTGTCTTCCTTATCTCTGACACACTTGAGCTCATTGAGGCAGTCACTGTGTCAATCCATTTCATCCAGGGTCTTCCTTTCTTTCATTGACTCTTGACCTTTCCAAGCATGATGTCTTTCAAGGAATAACCTCTCCTAACTTAATGCCCAAAGTATACTTCCAAAGAGTATTCTTACTGCAACCTCTCACAGACTAACTTATTCTTTTTGTAGTCCATAAATATACAGTACTCTTCTCTAATACCAGAGTTCAAAGGTATTAATTCTTCTGTCATGTGTTCAGATGGATGGCAAGTGATTGAAAAGACCATGACCTGAATCAGGTACACTTTAGTCTTCAAACTGACATCATTGCTCTCTAATAATCTGGAGAGGTCCCTGACAGTGTACTTTCCCAATGCAGTAAATCTCCTGATCTGACTGCTGGTACCAAGGGTATTGATTGTTGATTCCAGTAAAATGAAATCATTAACAATTTCTATCTTTATCCATCGCTCATGATGCTGTTTATTTGTCCAATGGTTATAATTTTTGTCTTCTTGATGAAAACATGCAATCTATATTGAAGTCTATATTTTTACATCCTTTACTTTACACTCAGCCACAGATCTCTTCTTTACGGATCCCTGAGCTGAAACCTTTCCTAAATATCAAGCCTGGATAGTCAAACCTTTCCTAAATACCAAGCCTAAGATAGTCCTGGAAAACAAAGATGTTCTATAATGTATAGTTGTTTTCGGAGTTCTTAACGTATATTCATTGCATAATTCATAATTCAAAATTTTTTATTGCTTTATAGTTTGTTGCTATGATATTTGAAGCATATATACTTGGCTATGCTACCATTTCATTTTCAACAGTAGTTGAAATCTCAGTTAAAACACAGACTTTGGGCCCTTCTAATATGACTTGTAAAAAAATTATTAGACTCCAATATAAACCATTCTTCTATTATAACAAGAAAACAACGGTATACCTTTAGTGTACTTTTAAAAATGTTGCATACCCACCGTACCTCACAAATGGCAGACAATACATAAATCTGCATTATGCTACTGGACTGAATGGATTACTGATTTTATGAGTTCAGCTGTGTGTGATGGGACATGTCAAAAACTAGAAAAATCTTGTTCTGGAGCTGGACAGAGAAAGTAGAGAGTGTTCAGGGGTTTAGTCAATTCCAAATTCCATAATTTGTGCATGAATCTTTAGTTGAAGAAAAACTCAGATATAAAAAAACAATAAATATACTTCTGCTTAAAAAGGTACTAATTGCCAATAAAGAATAATTTCAGACAAGTTTTTACCTCAAGTAACTTTATGTTATCACTGAGATTTTTATAAAATCTAAGCAGGTACCATATTTATGATAATCTCAGAAAGAAAGTCCCAAAATTGTTCAGTTGGGGGCGTACGTACACCAACTCCCATGCATCTAGACTTAAACACTTTACCAGCCGGGCTAATAATATTCATCTTAGTAAGGTCAGAAGCTAAAAGCAGCCAATGCTAGACTCCACTCACCAAAGTATTCATCAGCTGGTGGATTTTCCATGTCATACAACATCTTCTTGGTCAGATGCTCAAGTTCATCTTCTGGGCGGAATGAGGAGGGAACGGCTGGAGGCCCCACTGGTCCTGGATGTCCACCCTGAAAAGCAGAAGACATGGCAACCATTTAAATTCAATGCAGACATCAATAAAATTGTCAGCTTAAAGAAGCAGTGCATTGTATTGCAAAGGAGGAAGCTCCAGTTAGTCACTGGGAAACCTAAGCTTTAGAAACAGTTTTAATATTTATTCTAGTACCTGACTTTAGAGAAATCATTTTATTCACTTGTGTTATGCAGCGAAGACATCTATGATGTTTTAGAAATCTGTGTTTACAACCGTAGGAATCTACCCTTCAGGAGGGACTGTCAGATAGCAAGTACAGTAAATTACAACATAAAGTAAAATTATTCAGAGTTCCTGTCTTCAATAATTCACAATATAGAAAGAAATGAACATGAAAATAGATTATTAGAATGAAATATTAGCTCAAAAACACAAGTATGAATCCAGTGCTCTGAGATGGGAGATGACAGAAAGGAGATGGAATCTTAATTTGATCTTGGAGGATAAATTGCATTTCATATTACACCTGAAAGAAAAGGAGAGAGAAGGACAGAAAAAGGGAGAAAGAGAAGAAGGAAGGAAAAAAACATTTTCATGAACAATGTATATATTCTAAAAAAAATGGTTTTCAGTAAAAGTACTAAGAAACATTGAAGGAGGTGTAAAGTTAGAATTCCCTGAGTGAGGCAAATAGTTAAGAATTCAACCAATAGCTGAAAAATTGGTGGTTCAAACCTGACAAAACTGTCTTAGGAGAAAGGCCTACAATATATTGTGTTGTTGTTGCTGTGGAGTATGACTCATAACGATCCTCTGAACAACAGACCTGAGCTCTATCCTATCTTATGGACTCTCATCATCTGGCACAGATGAACCCATTGCTGCAGTCACTATGTCAATCTATCTCATTGGAGGTCTTTCTCTTCCTCCCTTTTGCTGGCCTTCCATCTTTCCAAGCATGATGACCCTTTCCATAGAATCGAGTCTCCTAGCAACATGTCCAAAGCATAAGAGAAGAAGCTTCACTCAATTTGTTGCCAAGGAGTACTCTGGCATGTCCTTCCAAGACATGCCTATTGTTCTTTTAGCAATTTAGAAAGATCATAACTTGTAAAACCTGTTAAATCTTCACACATGGAGTCTCCATGAGCTGGGATGGACTTGATGGTGTTGAGTTTTAGAGCTATAACAAAGCTAGAGAGGTGAACTCAAGTCTATGCTAAGATTTTATTGTTAGGCAACCAATAAATATCAGTAGGTTTTAAGAATAGAATTGACTTTAGTAAAGTTGTGCTTCTAAATATCAAACCTGCACCACAGCCAATAATGCCTTAAAAATGGCAACCAGACACCATATTTCTGAGAAATTTAAAGGTTAAAACACAAATCAAGGGCACTAAGAGTGTGTTGGTGGTTGAGACTGAGAATTGCTTTTCCAAACTTGTTCACTCTTCTTTCCAGGTATAAAGCTGTGCTATGTTTCCCACTCTCCTCTGTTGGTGTATGTGGTCATGTGAGGCACAGGATGGAAAGAGTGTGGCCCTGATATTACCACATAAAGGACAGTCATTCAGGCAACAAACACTTTGAGGCAGACTGGAAAGAGATATGGGCAGAGATTAATGGTTCAAAGTTTTGGCGAAGTTGGTGGTTTACATTTTTCCATTTCTATGTATTTTCCCTTGTTTACAACAAAGATTATTTTTCTGAATTACACAAAAATAAAATGCTGTTGTCGTTGTTGTTGTTATGCACAACTGAGTCAAAACCAACCCATAGTGGGCCCTCCAGCAGGTTTTCAGATGCAGTTAATTGCTTAGGAGGAGATTGTCCATCCTTCTCCCACAGAGCAGCTGGTGAGCTCGAACTGTGTGCCTTCAGGGATTGCAGCACAGTTTCTTTCTTTTTTCAAATGTCAAGCAATAGAAAATGTCTGCTGGCATTTGCACCTAGTTCTTTACTAATCCTGGAAAGGCTTTGAATGAATAGAACTTTCCAATGGGATCATCATCCTCATCAACTAATCGTCACAGAATTAGAATTTACAGATAATCTTCCAGCTAGTTTTCAGAAGCTGCAAATCCCATGTGAATAGAATGTCTAACTTCCTCTGAGGAGCTTATAAATTCAAATCACCAAAGCAGCAAACTTTGGGGCACGATTTCCTTCAGACTAAGCAACCAAAGATCTCATCAGTGGGGTCCCTGATAAAATTTTAGATGAGACTACATTAAATTAGGACTTATTCCTGACTTGGATAGAATGCTTGGCAAAGAAAGAAACTCTGCTGGTTTAAAAACTTAAGCCAAATATCAGTGACTATCCCCATAATATTTCATGGTACTTTGAAGAATTTTATATATTACATGAAAATCCATGGCACAGAAGACTTGATTATGAAGAATATGTCTATATGCTTGTGGTAGATTTCAGCTAAGCTTCTCAGTTAAGACCGAGTAGATTAAAGATTTGGTTACCAACTTCTGAAAATTAGCAAATGAAAAACCTCTGTGGATTGCAACAATCTGAGCACATTCTGCCTGGGATCACCATGAATGGGAGATCCACTCAGTGGGTGCTAAGAAAAACAAATTGTTCTGCCTTTAACTTGTCCTGTAACTGCAATTCCCTGGACCTCTGTCTTTATGTGTAAAATGCTTTCAAAATTAATGTACTTATTCTTATTCTATTCCATCAGAGTTTTCAAAAGGCTGGTGAAGGGTACTGAGTACCACAGACTGCCAAAGGAACAAGAACAAAAAAAAATCTGTCTTGGAGAAAGTGCAACCTGGGTGTTCCTTGCACAGAAGGATGATAGTAAACTCATTTCACATACTTTGGGCATGTTGTCAATAAGGGTTAGTCCTTGGAAAAGTCATCAGGCTGGGAAATATGGAGGACCAATGAGAGATGATGACCTTCAAATGAGGTGAATTGACACAATGGGCTTGAGCATGGTGGAGATTGTGAGGATGGGGACAGAATGAGCTTTTGATCTGTGGCTCATAGGGTTGTAGTAAATGCTATGGCCCCTAACAACAACAACAACAACAACAACAACAACAACAACAACAACTATAAATCAGATATGTGTGCATGTGTGTGTGTGTGTGTGTGTGTGTGTCCCCCTAATGTGATAGGTATACATTATGGATATTGACAGTGAAATCACAGACATTCACTTTTACAGGTACTTTGTAGTCTATAAAAACAGACACATACTGAGTAAGTGGAAACCTCATTATTACAGAGGTTTCCACTTACAGATGTGTTTAGGCCATTTGTCAGCATCCTCTGAAACAATCCAGAACTTCATTCAGCTTTCTTAATCTGAGTAAGCAGTGGGCATACCGCAGGGTTCCTGCAGCCTACTGAACTTTCACTATATGTGGGACATAAAATTAAGAACCTATAAAAGTTAATTAACCCATCTGACCATCACCCTGGTAGGATGGAGAAGTCAGACTCTCATTGTAAATGTTAAAGCAGAAAAGTGTGATAAACTGCCTCTGAAATCCCACTGGGGGATCAGCTATGGGTCGGTTCCAACTCTACGGTACACAGCAACAACAAGGCAAAAATCAGCAAAGACTCCGGATGAGGGGAGAATGAACCAGGGACACCCAACACCTTGAATCTTTGCTACCACCTTTAAATATGAATTACATTTCCTAAAGAACTATTTTGCAAAATGTTAACAAATACCTGGTCACCATTTCAGCCCCCTGATTGACTCTAGTTGTTGTTTTTATGTGTTATCTATTTGGAACTGACTTATAACTGGCTCTCCACCAGATATTGAGAGGCAGTAAATCACACAAGAGAAGAATGATCGTCCTTATCCCATGGAGCAGCTGGTGGATTTGAACAGCATACCTTTGGGATTACAACACAGCTTCTTACCATTAGGCCACCAGTACTCCCTATTGACTCTGTTAGTAGCCTCTTGAATCCTTCCAGGTGGTTGATTTCTGAGCTCCTCGGTGCTCCACACATAGAACTTAGTGCAAGTCTGAACCTTAGCGGCAAAGCACCACCCCATCAGATAAAGCACACCAGGGAAAAAGCAGGCACGATATTCAGGAAGATTACATGATAATGAATACTCTATCACTCTGGGTACCAGAGCTGCTCATTTTTCTTGTCCATTTGTAATGATGTACAAGAGGTTCCTTCTCTCATAGGGAAAATAACTTCAATTATGTGTTCTTGAAAAAAGAAACATGGAAATTATCTTCTTTTCAAAAGGTAGAATTAGCCCCATTTTGGAGCTGAAGGCCTGCCAGAAAAAATACATTTCTGATATTTTCGTTCTTTCCTTCCCCCTATTTAGCTGTGTCAAGTTTGCAGTTTGCAATTTCCTGCGGCTGCCTCTTCTTTCTGACTCTCACTGAATTAGCATCCTCTACTTCAATGTCTCCCTGTGTAATGGAAGGAGCCTTCCTTTTGGCCAAAGGTAGATGGCGGCTGGATTCTTAGTCTGCTTCAGATTAAAAGAACTGGCCACAAGGCAATGAGCCACAGAGGACTAAAGGAGGGTGGGAGGATTGCCTACTTTTTAACAATTAGAAACCCACAAATAAAAATTCCTCACAGCTTCCTGTCAGTAGAAAAGTATGCTCTTGGTTTTTCTATTCATAAATTCCATTTCCTTGAAGAATGAATGTTAAGTGCACAAAAATGAAAGACTCAGAAATCTGCCCTTTAAAAGTTAATTTCTAGACTTAAAATCTCTTCCAGATAGCCCTCAATTTTAAAAATTGTATTTTCCCCTTTTCATGCCATGTATTCACACTTTCCAATCCTCTTGTCTTAGGCCACATTTATTTGGAATGCTAGTTAAAGACCGTTGACTCTAAATTACAAGACAGTGGGGCAGCAGTAAGTAGCATGGCATTGTGAGGAAGGGGCTGGGCCTCCAGTGAGGCAGTTGAGGTGGTTTTACTAAGTTTGGTTTCATGATGATTCAAGTTGAGCTGAGGAAAAGTGAGCTTTCTCAACGTACCTTCTTCAGCCTCCATGTCTCAAAGTATCTAGGCTTAAAGTATGCTTCATCTTACAGCCTGATGACTACTGTTGTTGAACTTGTTGTTGTTACATGCCATTGAGACGACTATGACTCAAAGTGATCCTATAAACACGAATGAACCTTGCCCTATCCTGTGCCATCCTCAACGTGTCCAGCACATTTGAGCTCATTCTTAGAGTCACTGTGTCAATCCATATCACTGAGGGTCTTCCTTTTTTACTCTCACCCTCCACCTTTCTAAACATGATGTACTTCTAAAGACCAGCCCCCTTCCTCTATGACTAGGGCATTTGCTTAAGTTCCCCGAGTGCTTGTTTCCCTATTGTTGGTTTTTCATTTATAAACTGAATAATAACACCCAACTTAGAAGAAGCCTCTTCATACAATATTAAACAAATAATGACAGTTATAATGACTGGGGGAAGGTAGTTCATAAACCACTCAATAAACATTGTTTTTGTTGAGGAAGTGGAATGCTTGGAGAGTGTTATCTCTCCACTTTTCCATTTGCTAATAAAGTACTTCAGTGTACTATACCCGAGATGTACATTAATTATGGCTTTAGCAAGGAATGTAATTACTTCGAGTACCTTTTTATATAAAACTTGGAATACATTATATTTGGTGAACACAAGCTTTGCTGGCTCTTCAAATTATTAATCTCTCCACATCACAACCTTTGACATCAGAAGATAAATAGTAAAGTTGGGCTTTATAGGAGCTATTCAAAAAAGAGCAGCTTCTCCTCAGGGTGTCCTGCCTGGATGCCTGCTCCAGGCATGTGAGGTCCAATCCCATTTGGTAGACAAGAATAGGATAGAAGGTGTCAGATTCTCAGGATTAAGAAGCAGCTAGGTCAAAGGATCTATTGCAAAACTAGTACAGAGTTATTTCACTCCTCTTTCTATATTCCCAAGTAGCCCTTTCTGTTTTATCAGTGATGCAAAATGATAGGTGAGGAGAAGATACTGAGTGAGCCTTCTCCCTCTACATATACAACTTGCTTTCTCATTGAAGGATAACCCACCGGGGACTACACAACATATAATTTCTATTGACAGGCATCACCACAATATGTTTCATAACATAAATTGTTGCTGTTGTTGCTACGTGCCACTGAGCTTGTTTCAACTCATAGAGATCTAAGGTTCAGCAAAACGAAACACTGAGTCCAGTGCCACTTCAAAAGCCTTCTCTGCTTGAGCCCATTGTTGTAGCCACTGTCCTTCACCTTGATGGACTTTGTGCTGGTCCTCTGACTTTATCAAGTATGGTGTCTTTGTCTATAGAGATGGCTCTCTTCTGATAATATGCCCAAAGATGACTTCTGGCCCTTTTAGTTTCTAAGGATCATTCTGGCTACACTTTTCCCAACAAATAAATGAAAAGAACAAAGTATTAGTTAGGGTTGTGTTTTCAAACTAAACTATGCCATAGCCTTTTCTTTAGTATTCTTGTGGCTGACAATGACTTCCTTTAATATTTCTTCATTTGATTATTATAATAATGCATAGGGCTAGTCGCTCTAAGGGGGAACTCTGGTGTCATACTCTGTAGGGGTTGCATTGCCAACCCAAAGACTGTGTATCTCTGGTATAAAACCACCAGCAACTCTGAGTAATCTCAAGCCACATGATTTTTATAGCCCCCAACAAACTGTGTTGGAGGGTGAGAGAGAGAAAGAGAGAGAGAGAGATGTTGTGCAGAATGGTTTTACCACAGTCCACTGCATTATCCCAAAGAGATGTTATCCTTAATCACATACTGCAGTTTTAACCACGTGATATCAAAGAAACACTGTAATGTTTCTTCTACTTGAGTTGGACGATGATGGTTCTTTGTAAATCACTATCTGTTCAATATGAGATTTCACCAAACCCTTATTATTAGACATTTAGATTGTCTAACACGGGAGAATGTTTGAATAGTACATGGTACGATTCCAAATGTATAAAAATGTATTGCAAGATTGCCAGCACATGTTTCTATGTGGGTGTAGTCAAATTACTCGAAGGAAATATCTCAAAATGCTAAGAAGGCTTGTATCAGGAAGGTGGGATTATGAATAATTTAAAAATTCAGTACTTTAAAAACTATATAAATAGCACATAATTTTAAAAAGGATGGTCCATGAAATCGGAAAATAACAATAAATTACATTTTATAAAATATGCAGTTCCAGTCTTTTCCTTGGAATTTTTGTGTACGAAACCAAGACACTTGCAAACGCTAATGTGGATACTATTTTTAGGAAAAAGAAAAGGAGGAACGACACCTATCTTTTCAGTCGGATATATACAGAATCTCTTTCCTATTGTATAAGCTGTTTCTATGTAGTGGGCTTCACAAATGCCTGAACGTGACACACACACTGAAATAATATGCAAATCAACTTTCCGTTTTCATATGCAAACATGACGCTTGGCACATCACTTTCCGTGGCTGAGGTAAATTTCTGTTTTTGAGATTTTCGTGGGAAATGCAACCCAGCAAACAAATGGTTAACTCCCCACATCTCACCTCACACGTGGTGGTTTTCATTTGAGTCAGAAGGGGTGCTGGCTTTGCAATCCAAGGTACTTTGGATGCAAAGAAAGAATATGAGTTCTGTTCTCTAACAGTGCCATAGGAGGCAAACAAGGCCCTCTGCAAGATGTACTCATCTTCCTGATCCAATTTGATTTAGGGGCCTTGGTAGGGAGGCAGGCAAAATATGGAAGTGAGAAGAGCATAGAAAATGCATTTTGCTTGACCTGTGAAAAATCAAATCAAAGTATCTCCGCATGCAGGGATTAGCTGCTAGCCAAAGACAAAGAAGTGGAAGGGAGTCAAAAATCCCTCTTTTCTGGGAATAACAGTGGCATGGAATGTGCAGCTTCTGGCTTAGAGCTACATTAAATTATCGACAGATATTACTAAGTAGACATTAAGGTGGTCATCAAAATAAGTGAGGGACACTGAATCACAAGACTTTATAGTCCTGTCAGGAGAAGAAAGTACAGAACTGAAAAATAAAATAACAAAGCAAAAATGATATGTTCATAGTGACCAGTAACTATGGTGTTCTGTTGTCTTGTTCTTTGCTGTTCAGCTGTTTTTCACTCAAGGAGATACAGTCTGTGACAGCTCATTACAAAGCTATAGTATATTCTTGACTGAGATGAATACAAGCAGATCAATTAGCATTTCTTTCCATGGCACTTACTGCTAAAGGGGCTTGAACCACTAACCTTTAATAGAATGAACAGTTTGCATCACACAATCAATATGGCTTGTTTCTAGTTGCCTTGGAGTCTATTTTAACTCATTGTCATCTCATGCAACAAAACAGAACTGCTCTGTAGTATTTTCAAGGTTGTGACCCTATGAAGCTAACTGCCAGCTCTGTTCTCCTAGAAGTCTCTGGGTGGGCTCAACTTTCAGCTAGTTCTTAACCATTTGCACTAACCAGTGACTCCCATCATCGTGCTAGGGTCTGCCTACCTGGGTTGAATTCCATATCTATTACATACTAGTTGTGTGGTTCAAACAAGGTATTTAATAAAATATTAGCTACCTCTACCGTAAAATGGGATCAATAGGATTTAGCTTATAAATGAAATAAGATATTTGAAATCATGTATAGACTGTACCAATTAAATAACAACTTACTATTATCCATGAGGCTAGGTCACGCTTGTATAAATATCGTTATCTATATCAACAGGTGTCAAGGTTGCAGAAGACTAGAGCAAGCAGGAGGATAAGGCACTTAGATTAGGACATTAGGACATAAAGAGTAAAATTCATAGAATCTGAAAGGTGGGGTACTGTATCGTGAAGTTGAAAACTCTTCATACCGGCATGTTTCTTAACTGACAGCAAGAGACCCAAAGGCCAAAAAAGCAGTGATTTTAAGAATTTTTTTCCCCTTTCTCTCTTTTGATATTAAAAAAAAACCCCAAAAAACCACAAAACCCAAAGAACGGACAAGTCACTTGGTCAAAATCATCCCCATTGGAGAAAGTGGCAAAGCTGGGAGTTCAACATGAATCTTCTGATCCGAGCTCAGTGTTTTTCCACTAATTTACAGCTGCCTCTATCTACTCATTTAGAAATATGAAACTTACATGATCTATCATAAAGGTTAATCAAGACAGTCAACCTCACTGATTAAAGCAGGATGCTAATTATACCAGAGACCGGAGACCAATGCGGCCCCTTTTACTTTCAGAAACATTGATTGTGGTGAAATGAGGAAAGTGTGGGATTCGGAAGCAGAAAAAGCTGGTTCCAATATCAAGTTCTATCACATCTTGAGAGAGCTCTGGTGGCCGAAGTGGTAAGGAGTGACACTGCCAACCTAAGAGGATGCGGTTTGAATCCACCAGATGCTCTATGGGGGGGAAAATCGGCAATTTCCTTCTATGTGATTGACAGCCTTTGAAAACCTGCTGGAGGCTCAAGTATTAGTCCTGACTTAAGGACACATAACAATCACAACATCACTTCTTCGGTATAACATTTCACAATTGTTTTTCTTTTTCTGAAAAAAAGAAAACAAAACCAAAAAATTGCTCTTGGTAGTCATTTTGATAAATGGAGAGAGGGCAGGCAGGGAAGAGGGGAGACCTCCCCTTCAGGTTATTATAAGCAATTCCTAAGATGGTCCCTCACAAGTACTAATATTTAACAGGACTAATGATTATTTGTATTAAAAGCTCACACACAGTCTGTCAGATCCGAGTCATGGCTGCCTTTCAAATGTGGCAGGAAGGTGGATGAGGGAATGCGAATGACTCAGTGCCATTCATCAGCACCACAGCGTATTGGGAAAAGGCACCACTCGATACTGAATCAAAAGCCCAGAAGCATTTAATATTTCTAATCTATCACCCACCACAAGTAAAATAAGAGTGATTTTAATGGAAGGAACGCGTCACCCCTTTCCATGAACTCTGAAAGGCAGAAAGACTTTAGCATTTAATTTATGTGTTTATTGATTTATAATTTATGAGACTGAACATAAGCAAGGTAAACTAAGTGCTTAACAGGTGCCAGGCAACGTTCAAAACACTTTACGTGAAATGACTAATTATTCACCACGCAGCCATGTCAGGCTGTTGTTATCCTGAATTCACAAATCAAAAATCGGAGATGCAAGGCTGTGTTGATGCAAGTGAAATCTGGAATTTGAACCTTGTCAAATCTACAAAGTGAATGTCAACCACTATACAAACTGCCTCACCTGCAGGAAAACAGAGAGATTCTTATAGTACATCTACTTCACAATCCCAAAGGCATGCGATTTAAGTTCACCAGCTACTCCATGGGACAAGGTTGGACAGCCTTCTCCCGCGCCACTAGCTGCCTTTGAAAATCCACGGGAGAGTCATCTGAGAGTCAGTTCTGACACTACAGCAAACAACAACAACTTATTTTTATGGGCATTCAACTACACAGTCATGAACTATCAAGGGATCTTTTAGGGACAAGGATGCTCAGATGGCGTAGTCCATAGGAAACTACACAGCTAACCCAAATCTCAAGACTCATTGGTAGTTTGAATCCACCAGTGGCTCTGAGGGAGAAAGATGGACAATCTCCTCCCAGGTGATTTACAGACTCAAAAACTAAGTGGAAGATGAGCTATGACTCAGTCTGAATTGATGGCAGTGAATTCAGGTTTTAGGAACAAGGTTATGTACAATAGATGGTTTGTTCTCTGGGTCAAAGATAGAACAAACACCTAAATTCATAAGCAATTTTCTGAGGACAACTTTGAGAAACATGGCCTTTTAAATATCCACATTAAATGATTTTGCAAAAGACAGAACTATCTTTGAAGGGACCATTCCATTTCTTTATCAACTGGCGATAGAAACTAAGGGGTTAATACCAAAGTTTATAGTCAAACTCACTATCATTTAGTTGATTCCAATTCATCGCAAACTTCCACTGGCTTCCGAGGCTGTACATCTTACATTTGTCAATGAGAGTAAGAAATAGCACAGCTCTTATAGGTCTGTAATGAGAGGAAGCTCAAAATAATATAGACACTTTGATATGAAAAGCCCAAGGACAGGCAATGACATTCCCAGTGGCCAAAGGGATATTGTTATCTGCTTACACATGAATATTAACTAACTATCCCAGAAGTTTCCCAGGAACTTAGCCCTCGCCGAAGTGTGTCCACCATTAATCTAGTTAGGTAGTCCCTTAGTTTAGGAGATATTTGTAGATCTGATGCAAGTTGCAGAGACAGAGGGGTAATGGGGTTCACTTGGTTGTAGATGAGTCGCTGCTCTCATTTTGAAAAGGACAAATATAAGGAGGGGAACTGAGTTGTGCAAGGTCATCTGGAAAGTGAGAGGTAAAATCCGAAAGAAAAGCTCCACTCTCAGAGGCATGGCTCCTTTTTAAACTAGTTTAGTCCACGTTCCACTGTGAAAGATTCACTGGGAACAGTGACGCATACTTTACGCCCTGTAAAATAGCTCATTCTTGGCAAGAATTTTGGGAACCTTAATCTACATTTATGCAGCATTCTGAGATCCTGAGATGGAAGTTGCTATAAAGTGAAAATTATTGCTGTTATTCTCGGCGAGCCGACACAGACTGACAACAGCTGGCACCAACAGATGTGGTCCATGGAGAGTTCTGTCAGCCGGAGCTGGGGCTTCGCTTCCCAAGTCTCCTTTTCCTCGACTAGCAAAGAGGGTTTCTTCACAGTCTATGCAGCCTTTATGGGTTTCTTGTTCTTGTAGATTAATTCAGGGCCCTAAACAAGCTGATCTTTATCCTGTTTCTGTTCTTTCTTCTGTTACATTTTCCTAACATGAATCTTTAGAGGGAAATGCTTTTGATATAAGATGAAGAAACTGAATTAGTCCATTCAAGTTGGATTTTTTTCCAGGTCTTCCTAGTACAGTCCTTGGAAAAGGACGTCATGTTAGGAATGAAATAGAGGAAGATTCTTAATGAGAGAGATTGATACAGTGACTGTAACAGTAGGCTCGAGTTTATCAGAGATCGTGGGAATGGCACAGGACAGGGCAGGTTCAGATCAGTTTCTCATAAGGTCACAATGAGCCATAGTTGACTTAATGGCACCTAACAACAACAGCAACAGACCAAATGCATACCTATTCAATCTGTATGCTGGGCAAATCATTTGATGAATTGGACCACATGAAGAAACATGTGGCATCAGGATTGGAGGAAGACTCATCAACAACCTGCATTATGTAGATAAAAATACCTTGCTTGCAAAAAGTGTGGATGCTTTGAAGCATTTGCTGAAGAAGAATAAAGGTAGCTTTCAGTACGGATTACATTTCAGCATCAAGAAATAAAAAATCCTCACCCCTGGATCAATAGGCAACATCGTGATAGATGAGAAGTGATTGAATTTGTAAATGGTTTTATTTTACTGGAACACACAACCAACACCCATGGTAACAGAAGTCAAGAAATTAGATGATGTGTTATACTGGAGAAATTGACTGCCTAAAACAAGGATGTCACTTTAAAGACTAAGGTGCGGCCCGTGCAAACCATAATCTTTTCAATTGCTAAGCAGGTATCTGAAAGTTGGACAATGAATAAAGAAGACTGAAGAACTGATGTGTTTGAATTGTGATGTTGGAGAAGAGTAGTGACTATTCCATGGACTGCCAAAAGAACAAACAAGTCTGTCCTGGAACAAGAATAACCAGAGTGTCCCTTAGAGGCAAGTCTAGAGAAACTTCACGTCACATCCTTTGGGTATGCTGTCATAAGGACCAGTCCTTGGAAAGGAACATCATCATGCAGGGAGGGTGAACTATGGGCAAAAGAGAGGAAGACCCTCAAGGAGGTAGACTGACCCAGTAATGACAACAATGGGCTTGAGCACGGAGATGCTGGCAATGATGCAGGACAGGACAAGGCGCACAGCTGACGTTCACAGGCCTGCTGTGAGTCTCAGTCAAGTTGACAGCACCTTACAACAATAGGTCTAACGCGATGCCTGGAAATTACCATAATAAGTAACATTTAGCCAACTGCCACCAGGTGAGTCTCATTCATGGTGACTACACGTGTGTGTGTCAGGGTAAAACTGCTCTACAAAATTTTCAGCAGCTTATTTTGAAAGGGTAGATTGTCAACACTTCTTTCCAAGGTGCTTCTGAGGGGATAGCAACAAATGTGGTAACCATTTGCATTTCCCCAACTTCACGTGACAGATATTGAATCACAATTTTGGACATGCATGCATAATTTCCTTTAACCTCTTTCAAATTCCAGTGAAGGTAAGTACTTTTGCCACACCATTTTACAGCTGAGGAAAGAAGTTAACTTATTTGCTCAAGGTCACAGAATTAGTATGAAAAGGAGCTAGGATTTGAATCTAAGTAGACTATTCCAGAAACTGTCTCCTAAATTCTAGTACCTAGATAATAAGTCCAAGAAAGAGTTTAAAATGTCAGCCTATTGGAATGAAATGGTCTCAATAGAATTAGATGTCAGAATATGCAAGGATTATTATTGTAACACCATCAGGGATATCGTCACTAACACATTATGCTTTACAACATCTTATCTCTCTTGGGAAATACATAGGCAGCAAGTTATTACCAACTGTATTTCTTTTTCTACTCAAGAAATATTAGGCAGAGACTGGCCTAGGCCATTCAGTAGTACCTCAGGCCTCAGGACAGTACTTAATGTTATAGGCTCAGCCTCAAATATTCATTGACTATAAAATAGGTCTCTTGAAAAAGAACAAGTATTGAAAATATTGTCATATTTTCTAGAAGTAACATACCTACATAATAATGTCCACACATACAATGTATGGGCAATTGTATAAAAAAAGTTTGGGCATAGCACATCCATACTTACACTATGCACGTATGTTAATATTTATATATGTTCTGTATCATTTCCCAAAGGGAATGTTGGCCACACTGACCTTCACTCAATAGCTGAAAATATTACTCTCTATTAGATTGGTATGTTAGAGATACAATCAAGAAGGCATGGATCAAATTTGGTACTACACCAGGAACTGGAAAATAAACACTAAAAAACATTGTCTTGCTCTGTGACAGTGTACTCCGGCCTGAGAGTGATGGAGACCTTTGTGGCTGAGCTGTGCACAGGAACATAGCGCCAAGACAGGTGAGGTTCAAAGGAGGGCTGTAGTGGTGAGTGGAAGATACCACAGTCTGAGCATGGACTAACCCTATGGCGGGATGGGGCCACTGCCTGCACATGCTCAAGTTCCAGAGTTCTAGTGCCACTTGAAGCTAGGCATCAGGGTGCTAGAAGTGGAAGCATGCAGGGACCCAGCCCAGGAGGGCCCCCATAAGGCCAGGTGGACCCATTTAATACATGTGCAGAATACACAACCCCATTGCACCCATGGTTCTCACTCCCACTCTGTGAGGATCAGATGAGCAAGAGATACTAAAGGCCAGACCACACTAACGGCTAGTCAAAGAGTATGGTGGAATGCATGAGGATACTGTGTGCTGACCCAGCCTGTCTGTGTGCTTCTGTGACACAGTAGGTGTGATGTGTGTCCTTCCTGGGCTATTGCTGGCCCTCTTGAAAAGGACTGTTTTCAGGGTGAAAGAAGTGATCTCTTCCTGCACGGGAGAATGTAGTCACTATATAAAGAAGAGGTAGAGATTATGAAGGAAGCCTTATTTATTTTGTATGTTCCGTATAATTAGGAGATATGATTTATGCACTGCCTTTAAATAAAACACGAGTCATACCTTCCCAGGAATCCTCCTTCTCTGGTCCTTAGGTACCAATGTTGCAGCAAATGTAGGCACACAAGACCAGCATTATCACAAAAACCACCCTGCCATTGAAATAAATCAATGCACCTTACCACCTTCAGCTTAATGGGCTAGACTTGGGCAGTGACCCAAAAGAGGCAAGAATTTCTTTTTCGAACAAACAGAAATATGTAAGAAGGAGAGGCAAGTGGGCTGATGGTTAAAGAGTTCCAAGCTCCTTTTCGTCACGAACTTGCTCATGCTTCGATGGTCATTTCATCTCATGGGCCCAAAATCCTCAAGTGGGGGAAATAACAATCATTCCTCTCACTGACATGGTTCATACAAAGATTAGAAGAAGTAATATCATTCACACAATTTGTGAATTCAATACACATAAAGCAGACACACAAGCTGACATCACCATCATCATCCTCGTGATTGCCACCGTGAAAATCTACTGAGACAAGCCTTAGTCTGGATTTTCAAATGCTCCTCCTCCTCCTGCCCTCCTCATTGGGCAATGATTCATTCTCTTTACACTTGACAATGAGAAAAACAAGACACTGAAGTAGTGTCCTTGAAACATTACAGATAAGATTTAAACAGAACCCCATGGTCCAAGGGCTTTAAATGTTATGGTACATAATGGTATTTTGCAAGTACGGCATTGTGAGTACCAATTTTCCCCTTCTCTATTTTCCAAATGTTCACCCTTTCTATTGCTATAATAACAATAACAAGAACAACAAACCAAAGAACAAGAAAACAACAATAAAAAAAAACACACACCCCACAAACAGACAAATGAACAATCTATGTGTTACTCCAAATGGTATTCTCTAAACAGGCACAAGGTGGCCAATCCTAAACTGGTTAGTACTTGGTTTACAGAAAGATAATAAAGTCAGAAATGCAAAATATCATGACATGTGGGCTCACACTATCATTCAAGTGTTATTGATACTCTAGGGAAAAGATATGGGTAGTAAAGCACTAAAAAAGGAAAAGAGAGAATTCCGGATAATAATAGTGATGTTGTTGTTGTTGTTATGTGCCGTCGAGTCGTTTCCGACTCATAGCGACCCTATGCACAACAGCCCTAAACCCTGCTCTATCCTGCGCCAACCGCACCGCCTCTGACACACCCATCCCGATTACCCCAGTCACCGAATAAATCCATCTCATAGAGGGTCTTCCCCTCCTGCTCTATCCTGCGCCAACCACACCGCGTCTGACACACCCATCCCGATTACCCCAGTCACCGAATAGTGATAAGTTAACATAATCACCTATTCAAAACGGATGGGCATTGTGCCAAGTGCATGTTTTACAAGCTGCATGAGATGGCATCTGTACCCTTTTGCAATGAAAGCAATGGCAGATAGAGCATGCTGGGTCGACTGTCTTATCAACCAACTAGTACCCACCAGGCAGGACCCAGGTATGGTGGACCAGGCTCAAGCACTGGTGTTTTTAACCGCTAACCCACGTCTAGAGGAGAAACAATGATACGGAAGGAAACCTTGACTCTTCTCTCATCCTCCCTGCCTTCAACTACAAGGATTTCGACAAGTATTTATAGAGTCTATCTGCATTTTACACTGCTATTTATCATCCTTTAAAATGTGCTATTCCTCGTGCTAGAAGGGAACATGGAAATTAGGTCAGCCTCTCAATTCTAACTTGTAGATGAAAGGAACGCTAAAAAAGAAAAAAAGTTCTTTTGGAACATTAAGAAGAATTAGAGGTAACATTGGAAAATCAGTGAAAACTTCTCTTTAAACAAGTGGAGTAGACCCTTTGAAGCAATATAGTATTTTCCACTTCAAAGGATGTTCATGTTAGCACTTCTGGGGCAAATTTAGAGGCTGATAGGTTTAGCCTTACTATGCTTTAAATTCTAAAGGAAAAATCTAATCCAGAGCAAATAGTCGTAAGCAGATCAGACCATGAGGTTGTGATGTCAGACAGTGAACATACTGGATAAATGACCCAGTATATGCTACATAATGGTGGCCTAATGGGTACAGAGTTTCACTGCAGCTGTTGCAGCTATTTCACAGAGGGGATATGGGCAGCCTCCTCCAGTGTAATTTACAAACCTTGAAAATCTTCAAGAGGTCCAGCTATGAGTCGATTTCACTTTGATGGCATGTAACAACAACATTCTACATAATATTGACATTTACTTGCCTACTTTCGACTACAGTACATAGAGGCATTAGGGAAATCTTTAAGAGTATGTTGTTGTTGTTGTTGTTGTGTGCCATTGAGTCACCTGCAAATCATAGCAACCCTATGCACAATAGCTCTGAACTCTGCCCTATTCTGGTCCCTCCCAGCATCATGCCCAAAGAATGTGAAATGGAGCTTCAGAATTCTTGCCTCCAAGGAGCTACTTAGTTTCATCCTCTCCAGGACAGACCTATTTGTTCTCTTGGAAGTCCATGGTACATTCAATACTCTTCTCTCTACCTGTGATGAGATAAATCCACATTGTACCAAAGTCAGAAAAACAGACATAGCCAATTCATAGCTTAAAGAAGCTTATTAGTCTTGGAAATCCCGTCTCTATTTCTTAAGGTCATTCACTAAGTAAAAAATTGAGCTCAGATCATCTCATGTTGAATCTGTCAAAAAGCACTAATAATGACTCTTACAATCTCAGATGCAACAGCAAACGTCAAGTACACAGGAAACAAAAGTTTGCTTTGTGATCTTGAGCAAGTCCTTCACTTACGTAGGCTTCAATCTCCCCAGTGTTCAATGAATATAGTGACAAATGCTAACTCCTGCCATGGATACCTCAAAGAGAATTTGCAAACAAAATAAGTCAAGTTAATTGTGAAAAAAAAAGAGCTCTGAAAACATCAAACAAAGGCCAAGGACTGCCAACACCTTCTATTTAAGGGCTGGTGAGGAAAAGGACTCCATCATTTACAAATACAAATGACTGCAAAGCACAAGCAAATCAAATTCTCCTGCCAAGACCATTTGTTGCTTCTGGTGAAATAATGGCATTTTGGCCAGAGAGGAAATGGCGTCATTTTCTTTTGACTTTGCTTGTGACTTTTGCAAGTTGCAAGCTCAGGATTCAGGAGTAGGGAGTCCAGCATCCAGCATCAACTGGCCTTGATGTTAGTCACAGCCTGCAGTGAGTGACTTGATCCCTGATTGAGAGATGGGACTGCTAAGTGAACATGCTAGCTTCCAAAAGACCTTAGACTGAAATCTTCCCACTGGAGCACACAGACTCTCCAGCCACCCAGCCAGCAGACGTGTCCTCAAAGTCTCCAATGCTCTGGGCACTGTCAGACAGAAGCAAAGAACAATTTGCAGAGTTCCTGCTGGGGTGGCATATTCCATCCTCCTATGAGTTAATTTGTACAGCTCCCTGATGAGAGAGGTATTTCTAGTCCGAATTTCCAGATCAGTTCACTCAGGTGAATAAAATGAAAATAGCAAAGCTACGTATTTGAATGTCGGCCCAGCTTTAAAACTTAAGCTTTTCTTCAGTTGAACTAAAGTGCCTGCCCTCCAGGAGCTCACAATCTAGTGGGAAAGTCAGAAAGGCAACTCAATAGACTGTGAGCTCCTTGAGGGCAAGGACCCTTTTGCAAATTCATTCTTGTCTCTTCAAAGCCATATACTCCATATCTGCCAAGCAGAAACCACTCAACAATTCTTTAGGAATGGATAAACCATAGAAGATGCTTTCCTTTATCATGTAAAAATCTAATTATATCACTAATTTGTGCTCACAAATCTCTCCTGGCTCCTTTTTACCAATCGTCTGAACATTATTTAAAAAAAATCCTTTGTAAACCTGTTTGTATATCCTCATCTTCTATGATTTCTTTCCACTTGTTCTGCATACAGCCTCCATCATCTGTGCACATGCTGGCATATAAAGGGTGCTGAACTAAGGTTCATTGAAATGTTCAAAGCAAAATAAGAGACCTAGCTATGCCAGCTCTTTAAAGTGCTGAAGAGTTAGTACAGATAAGAGCAAAGGTGTCAGTTGAAAGATGAAGGTGCAGGTGACCCTGATATTTTCAATTGCTTCACATGCGTGTCAAAGTTGGACAATGAAGAAGAAAGAATGGTCACTACCTTTGAACTGTGGTGTTGATGAATAATATTGAACATCCCATGGACTATCAAAAGGATAAACAAATATATCTTGGAAGAAGTGCAACCAAGCTTGCTCCTTAGAGGCAAAGATGGTGAAAATTCATCTTATATACCCAGGCAGCCTGTCTGGATGCATGAGTTCTTGGAAAAAGATACACTGAGATGACTGGTCAGAGGAAGCCCCTCAATAAGATGAATTGACACCATGACTGCAACAATGAGAATGGCACAGAATAAGGCAAGGCTTTAATCTGTTGTTCAGACCATTGCTATGAGTCTTAGTCAACTTGACAACAGCTAACAACAATAATATGTGATACATCTGAGGTATGAATATACTACCTTGTGAATATCAAGCTATATTTATCTAACTGAAGGCTTCATAGTACATAAAATCTCAAAGACTAGGTGAAAATGCATAGGAAAATTTCGATCCTCTTTAACCTTTAATTAACAAAATTACATTAGAACCAAACAGTTTTCTTTAAATCAGAATATAAGCTATGCCAAATGTCATCTTCTTCTTAAAGGTATGGGCTTACGCCAAAAGCCCATCATATAGATTATTGTTTTTCTCCTCCCAAGTACTTAGGGAAAATGAAGTCTCACTTGGCACTCAGTGTCTCCCAGCAAGGTCATGGTGCTTCTGCAGTGATGTAAGGGGAAGCTAAGGTAAGGTCTATGTTTTCAAAAGAAAAAAACCAACCATCCTTAAGAATAAGGAACAGCAGGAAAAGTGGGGCCATTCGAAAGTTGGAGCTTCCAACCTTAAACTCAGTGTTAGACTAGAATAATAGGGAGGGCGAATGGAAGGGGATCTGACTCCACCGTTATGTGAGACATCAAATGATCACTCAGTTTGATGATTCGTAAAATGAGGCAACTGGAACTGAACTAGATGACCTCCCTTAAAGTGGAAACTGATACTGAGAAAAGAAATAAGCTGTTAAGCTGTTACCAACTACACAAATGTAGAGACTCATATGAAATGCACAGAATTGCTTAATTAAACCAGCAGCAAGAAAACGAATGAAATTTCCACACTTTCAAAGAGTCTGTCATTAAGTCTTTCACAACACAACCCAAACCTTCCCTTGGTCACATGTAGCACACTTGATTCTTACCCAAGCTAACTTCTTCAAGCCCCAGTCTAATATCTGTCTATGAAGATTAGTAAGTTTTCACATTTAGGATGTCAAGGTTTCCTCTGTTTTTTGTTTCTCGCACTGACTTCACATGCTACATTGAGATAAGAAATCTAGCAGATGCAAAGCATCTATGTTTGATCCTTGTTTTTGTCAATTCTTCTCATAATCATGTCAGGGCTTGCCAACGCCCACCCTTGGGTCACCTACTTTTGACCTAAACCGCCAGTTGCCATGGAGTGAATTCTAAATGATAGTGACTCCATGAAGTTTCAGAGTGGAACTTTGTGCCATGCTGTTTGCTTGATGGTGGCCTTTTGGAAGGAGATCACTAGGCCTTTCTCTTAAAGAAGGAAGTCTCAATCTTTCCAGAGAAAAGAGTAAAACTGTCAAATTGTCAGCAGCTGAGTGGCAAAACATTCATACCACCCTGAAGCCTTGATACAAATGAGGGGTTCTTAATCCTTGATGCCCATCAGAATCACTTGGGAAGCTTAAAATCATCATAGTCAAGTCCCCAGTTTGAAGACAATACCAATTAAAAATAATTATTTAAATCAATGTATATGATTACTTTTGCATTAATCATAATAGCAAAGAGATGGAAGCAACCCAAGTCCTCATCAACAAATGAATGGATAGAAAAAGGATACAGTCACAACATAGAATATTATGGAGCACTGAAAAATAATGAACTTGTAAAAGAGTCTATGCAAAGTGAGTGAGCCTGGAAGACATTACGCTGAGTGAAATACCTCAGTCATAAAAGGACAAATACTGCATAACATCACTGTTATAAAATAGGACTGACATGGAATGTTGGGGGAGAATAGAAAAAGAGTGGATAGATAATGAACACTGAATTGCAACAGGTGAGGGGAAGAAGTGACTGAAAGAAACATATGATTAGGCACTATATGTGTGAGAACAATCTGGAACAAGAGGTCCATTGCAAAGACAGCTGGGGGGCGGAGGCAGGAAGGGAGGAGAGGTAGAAAAATGTGAAAAATAAATTAATGAAAAGCCAACCTTTCTGTAAACTTTCATTAAAATCACAACAAATATTTTGAAAAAATGAAAGCAAAATAAATACATAAATAAATAAAATTATCATAAGAAACTAAAATAAAAGAAGTAAAATTACCATAAGAAACTAATAATAATATCTATGAGGGTAGAGGCCAAGAAGTGGTATACGTAAGTAGGTTCCCTAGTTGATTCTGATGGACAATGGATATTACACACAAGTGTCAGCTTAAATATTGGAAGCCACACATTCTTAACCTCTGCTCTTTTACATTGTCTTACATTTCTTGGCTAGTTTTGAGACATGAATATCGCAATTCCCATTAGATTTGTTCTTCAAGAATTAATATCAGGATAACAATGCCAAGAGAGGGTATTGGGACAAGCTGTGGCCACATTAAGGAGTCCAGAACTTTCCATACCTTCTTTATCATAACTGTGTCCTGTACAGGTCTGTGGCTTCGTAAAACAAAAGCAACCACAAGGAGACTGATGTCCTTTGGCAAGTATGATTAATTATCTGTATTTTGTGCTACTGTCAATAATACTAATGGCTTTCATCTACTGAGCACTTATGTGTAGAGAACTGGGCAACATGATTTTCATGGATTATTATATTTTATATAAGAATTATATCCCTATTATGTCCAAAATTTCTATGGAACAAATACAATTGCTATCCATTATAAAGATGAAAGAAAGTGGGTTTAAAGAGGTGAATGGCAGGCACATGGTGGCATCCAGTCCAGTGGCTGCCTGTGCTCAGGTGTGCTGGGAGGTGAAGATGCCTTGACAACATCGAGGTCTTTACCAAGAAGGAGAAAGAAAGACATCTCAAAGTGTATGCCAGAATCATCCTTTGGATCTGTTTGTACCTTGATAATAACCTTGACACTGACTATAATCCAAACTGGGAGTAACAGGAGAGTTTCTGGAGACAAGAATCTTTAAAACTTTTTACAAGACAATTTATCTAGGAATTAAGAAAAATTTTTAATCATAGGCAATAGGGTTGAGAGTCAAACTCAACACGGACTATAATGAATGTCAAATATCTTTCCAAAAGATTCAAATGCCACCTGAAAATGTGTGCTGTGCAGTGTCCAAGGAGGGGGCTTGTCCTGCTTATTGGTCGAATAAGCTTGGTCTAAAACAAAATAAGAGGAACCATAGCTATTTGTGATATATTAGAACTGATGCTAACCAGATGCAAAGTTGCCCCCAACCCCCAAGTCCTCCAACTTAAGAAAGTTCCTGTAGAAGGTCCTCTTTCTTCCTGGCCACACATTCTAACTGTAAGTCAGAAATTATTTTCTTTAAATACAAATAATCAAGAGGGCATGTAGAAGAGTTTCTTTCTCTTCACATCCTTTGCAACATTGATTTCTTGCTGCCTTGTTAAACTTTGCCACTGTTCCCTCGCTGTGGATTTGATTTGCATCTCTCTTATTGCCAGTGATTTTGAGCAGTTCTTTATATGTCTATTAGCCATCTGAATATCTTCCTCTGTGAAAATTCTTTCCATGTCCTTTGCCCATTTTGTAATTGTGTTATCAGTGTTTTTCTTGTGGAGGCCCAGAAGTATTCTGTAAATTTTTGTTAAGAGACTTTTGTCTGACATAGTATTACTAAATGTTTGTTCCCAGTTGGTAGGTTTTCTTTTCACCTTGTTGGAAAAAGTTTTTGATGCACACATAGTGGGATTGTAAAATGGTACAAGCATTTTGGAAGACAGTTTGACACTTCCTCAAATAGCTGAACATAGAAAGTCCGTACAACACAGCTCTTTCACTACTTGGAATATACCCCAAGAAAATGAGAACTGAGGCACAAACAGACATGTACATATGAACAGAGACCAATGTTCAAAGCAGTGTTATTAATCATCAAAAGAACATGGAAATAGTCCAGATGTCCATCCACAAATGAATGGATTGAGAAATTATGGTACATTCACACAATGGAATACTATGCAGCACACAGATACAATGATTTTGTAAATTATTACCTAACTTGGGAGGGACTGGAGAGCATTATGCTGAGTGAACTAACTCAATCACATAAAGACAAATATTGTATCAAACCACTATTGTAGAATGAGTGTGAGGACCTAATGAGTGTGGGAGAGAGTAGAACCACAGGGATGGGGATGTGCAGGGGGCTGGGGGTTTAATCATGGGTTTGTACAATTTGATAGGAGGGGGATGAGGGAAATTGGAAGAATCTGTTTTGGAAAACAATGTATTAGAATTTTGTAAATAAACTAGTATGATAGTAATAATTAAAAAAGGGCATGACAATGCATACAACTCTAAATTGACTGCACTGAATGGGACATAAGGTTGTGTTCAAACAAATTTCCTTTTGCATTAGAGAGGTGACCATTCTCGCAGAAATGGTCTGACTCATTTAACTGGTGTATGCCTCAGACAGGGTTACCATAGGACAGCAGGACTTTGCAGTCAGCGCTCTGGCGTCACATGGAGCACTGCTGGAGACACGGGCATGCTCTTCCTGTCAGGATGGTGTCAAAGCCACTGCTGCTGAGTAAGTTCTGACTCATAGCAACCCTCCACCCAGTTTCCTGGTCCATAAACCTTGAAGAGAGGACATTGGCCATCTTGCTGCTGGGGAGCCACTGGTACATTCAGACTACCAGAGATGCAGGGCCCTTTAGTTGTCTTTGACTAAGCAAAACAAGCTTTCTTCTTACTTGACCCACTTAGAAAAATTAGCTATGGCAGAACACACTATCAGAATAGAAGGGGGGGGGGAATCACTGACCTTCTTTTGTTTATACATTTATCCTTCAATTTACGTCTATTTTAGATTTTCCCCACATCTGTTAACTCAAGAACAAATATTATTTTTCTACCTCAAGGCTATTGCTAACATTATGTCTATTGCTAAGAACATCAATAAAAGCCATTCCAAAGCATGCTATGTAGGGTGAATCCTACTTAGACTCCTAATTCTACCTGCCTCTTTAAGTGATCCATTGAGAACTGTTTGTGCTTTTTCTTGCCTCTTCAAGAGCACAATGAGTGGGGACATAGCGACCAGAGCCCACAACCTCACCCATTACCATCGGCTATCTGACCGGGTAGATGATGTATCTTCTTTATCCTTCTGCTTCCTAACTGCAAAACAGGGATAATCATAACCTGCCTCAAGTGACTGTTTTGGAGAGGAAATGTGTTTGTGAGGGAATTAGAATCACATTTGATATATGTTGTTATCTTTATGTTCTATCAAGGTTACTCTGACTCAGAATGACCCACGGAACAATAGAATTAGATTGATTCTGCACAATCCTGTCATTCTCACAGCCTCTGTAGAGTTTAACTCCCTATTGTCAATCCACTGTGTCAAGCTATTCTGGCTGCTCTTCTTCTAAAACATGTTTGTTCTTATGGACCATAATAAACTCACTGTCAACAAGGTAATCCATGGCCATACGTTATGGGGTTTCTGAGGCTTTAAGTCTGTATGGCCAGATACTACTCAACTTTCTCCTTAGTGGTTGGTGGATTTGAACTTCCAACCTTTCAAGTGGCAGACAGGCATGTTACACACTACACTACCAGGGTTCCTTTGGACTATAATAGGTCTTTGTAATTTCTGTTTGTTATGCATCTGTTTTATTGTTTCCTGCCAGATATACACCCCTTCTGTGTACTGAGGTGATGATGACTTCAAGTTTTCAAGTCTATTCTTTCAAAACCATAGATTACTGTTCATGTTGTATGATGGTTATATGCTATTAAGACACTGTTGCACTAGTAGCATCGGTACCTTCCATAATGACTCCAGCACCTAACACAGAGAAGGCAGCCAGTTGAGTGTTGGCTGAATAGCATTGAATAGCATTGTGTTAAAATGTCAATATCAATTCCCATGATTCTACAAACTGAATCCTGAGTACTGAGCCTTTGGCCAAGTTTGAGCACCTTCGTCATCCTATAGCATGTTTCCAATGATACAGACAGAACTAGGAAGAAGACAATTTGTTTTCCTTTCAGTGTTGCATAATTTTGGTCTCATATTAACATGCCTCAGGGAATAAAATATGTATTTACATAAAAATTTCTGGTAATGGCATCTTGAAAAGTAATTAAACGAAACAACAGATTCTATGTGCTGAGAGCCCCGTTTCTCACTCTAGGTGTGTGGCAGTGTCCTGACTAGAGAGCCGGGCCTTGTTCCTCTGGGCAGATCTCACCCAGTGAAGAAGCTGAGTCATGCATGTCTTCTGGAATGCAAAGATGTTTGGGAAGAAGGCAGAACCTCATAGGCTTTGCACTCATTGACATGACTCCCTGGGGAAGTGTCATCACATCAGAAAGCACAATACTTATCTTCCCTTCTCTCCCCCCACCCCCAAATAATTGCAGACCAAATTTAAGCAACTGAGAACATATGAACTTTTAGAAATCATCTGTGCTAATGGTTCTAATTCTCCCTGGAATCAAGTATATCCATGAAGCCTGGTATACTTTAGATTCAAGAGTTCATTGTAGTTTTTTTTTTTAAAGTCTTGACAGCATATAACAATAACAAAAATATTTGCATATGTGCATGGGAGTAGAGTGTTAATTAACAGAACATTAACTCAGTACAGTAACACTGGTTTGCCTGGCAGTCATTGGAGGGCAGTTACTGCTGTTGTCATGCACCATCAAGTGGGGACAGAACCACAGCTGACCCTCCAGAGGATTCTCAGACAAAAGAAATCACACAGGGCTGGAATGCACATCTTTCTCCTGCAGAGCAGCTTGTGGATTCAAACCACATGCCTTTGTGTTAGCTCCTACCAGAGGTCCCTTGAAGGATGATACAAACTGCCAAAAAAAAAGGTAATAAAAGAAAGCATAATTATATAGTAAATTGTGCTTAATACGCTGAATCTTCAACACAAAAGTAACAATGTAAAAAGTAATAATAAATCCTCTTCCATATGGAAAAACATCATTGTAAGGTTAACGCAATGGAATTAGTTAAATTTTCTGACTTCAAACCTAGTCTTCCTAGTTACTGGAAGATACTTGCAGGGAATGTTTTTACATTTATGCTTATGAGTTTTGTTTTATATTTAATGCTTTTTGATTGTACAGTATTCAATTTCTTAATTTTCAAAGATTTAACCAAGATTTCATCAAATTCCTAGTAGACAGTATATTGTTGTTGTTGTTAAGTGCCATCAAGTCATCGACAACTCATAGTGACCCTATGAATGAAAGACCTGAACACCTGCATAACTTTCATCATTTCTCCAAGTTCATAGAGTTTCTAGAGGCAAGTTATTTTGGAATTGAATGCCACTCCTGCTTTAAAGCTCGTTTTAATCAGGGAGCTCCACTAAACACTGTGCACCATGGGTAACTAGTATCACATTTCACACATCAGCGTCACAGTGTTCAGCTTCACAGCAACCATGAGTTACCTCTATACAGCAAATGGACAGACCAATGCTATACCACTTAGAAGAATGTTTGACAAAAAACAATTAAAAGTAGACATACATACAAAAAACAAACATATACACTCTCACCCCTAAATACTTCCCAACTACAGTTCCCCAATTGACCATCCATTTTCATACGCTTATTTTTTTAACAAATTTCAAGGGATTTCCCCTCACGTTCAGCCACATGCCTTTCTGTCAGATCAGGAAATAATCAGGGTGCTCAATTGAACACTCAGGCGGGCAAGGCAGATGGACAAAGCAGCTTTTACAAACTGTTTCCCTAGGAAACCAGGCAAAAAAGCAGGCTTTTAACCAAATATAGAACTGGCAGTCAAATGTGAAAATAGAAACTTCGAGTCTTGGACTGATGGGAAACCCCAATAGGGCCTGTCTGAAAGCCATGCACAAGCAGGGCAGGGCGTATCTCACTGGGTGAAGACAGAGAGGCTCAGAGGACATGCACTTCCTCCAGTGGTAATTCCAGTAAGAGAAGGTCCCTCTCAGCTGCACTCATGATTCTCTGCCCCCTGAGTCATTTATGGGAAAGGGGCGGGGGAGGGCATGAGTACTGCATGAAGCTCAAGTCTATACACTGTGGCCTGACTCATGGTCAAATGGAGACTCAGACTTGTGAATTTATGTAGACATTCTTGTACCTCATTAAGATAGGTCTAAATGATTAAAAATGGGCCTTAGAGGGCTCCCAGGCCACTCATTACCATTGCCACAGAATCAGGGACACATATGTCACTTACGATTCCCTTTGCATAGCTTTTCAGTGACTAGGTCTCCTAACCACACAGGCTTTACCCTCTAACCATGAAAGCTTTAGTTAAAGCCCAATGTTAGATATTCCCTACTCTTTAATGTAGCAGACCTTATCCCTGTATACCTTATTCCCCTTAGTATTTGTTGAGTTTAAAGATAAAGGAGAAAGAGAGGGATCAAAGAATGGACAGCAATCCTTGCTTTGCTTCTTGTTGGCTGTCAAGCATGAGCTGCATTTGTCTGCTTCCCTTAAGGGCTGGCTATTTGCACCACGTCTATCTCCAAGGATAGGAGCAAACATCGTGTGGTGCTTTCCTTCTGTTTGGGCAAAAAATAGTGTTCTTTCGGTTTGATTCCAAGGTGATTACTGACATCCTTGAACACTCAGCTCAACTTAGTAATTTGCACGGGTGTTTACTCTGCTTGCCAACGTGAGGTACAATTAGGGTGAATATAAAACTCTTAAACAACAACCCAGCCTAGTTCTGATCCTGAAGTGTCTTTGGTCCAGCTTCCCTCAAGCTCTGGGAACTCGCCAAAGTAACCATAACAAATCCAGCTGCATGTCACTTGGCCTTGGCCTGACCACGCTGTAGCGCTGACAGACACTGGGGATGGGCAGTGCAGGGAGGGCCTGCGAAAGAAATTAACAAAGGACTGGAAAAGTACAAGTCGCAAGCAGCAGAGTCTGTATGCGCTGACACGGGTGCTAACAAAGGCAAAAATTGGGAGGGGGGGAAGGTTTTCCTTCCTAAAAATCACACAATCTGTGTTACTATTGCACTGAAAAGTCAGTAATTTCTTGAGTATGCATCATGAATTTAAATTTGGAATAATTTTTTTCCCTTGTCTGACATTCTCACTTGGAAATTAATATAGCACATTCTCAGAAGATAGAAAGTAATAGAATAAAGAACTCAAAGACTCGAGTTCAAGTCTTGGTTTTGCTAATATTTTGACACAAATATCACTTGCATGATGTTTTTGGCAAAACACACAATCCCCTTGCATGGTAGTTTCCTATGTGTGCCATGCACAGTATTTGTGTTGTACATTAGTTACATGGGTACATTATATGCAACAAAAGAATATGGTAGCTATTTTAAAGAGGACAAAGTATCAGGGTGTTCCATAGAGGGGAGTGGTGAAGCTTCATCTCACATACTTTGGAGATGTTAGGAAGGGTCACTTCTAGGAAAAGAACATCACGCTTGGAAAGGTGGAGGGTCAGTGAAAGAGAGGAAGACCCTCAAGGAACTGGACTGAGACATAGACTGTAACGATGGGCTCCCACGTGCTAGAGATGACAAGGACAGCACAGGATTTGGCAAGGTTCAGACATGTTGTTCAGAGGATCACTATGAGCTGTAGTTGACTTAATGGTACCTGTTGTTGTTAAGTGTCGTCGAGTTGTAGGTGAATCATAGCAACACTATGAATGGAAGTCCTTGACAGTTGTGTGACTTTCATCCTTTCTCCATGTTCATATGGTTTCCCAAGGCAAGTTGTTTATGGAAGTGGATGCCACTTCTCCTTCCAAGCTTGTTTCAGCCGGGGAGTGCCACCAAACGCTGTCCACCATGGGTAATCATTACCATATTTGATACATTAGTGTCACAGTGTTAAGCTTCACAGCGACCACAGTTACCTCCATACAGCAAGTAGACACACTAGGGCTATACAACCTAGAAGAATGTTTCACCAAAAATAATTAAAGACAGGCCTGAAGGCCACAGATTAAAGTCACCCACCTTTGGCTTGGTATCACCACTTTCAGTCCACTAGGCCAACTAGTTTCTCTCTGTGTTGTTAAGTGAGTGACAACAAATATGATTCTGAGCAACTCTCAAAGTCTCCATTTTGGTTCTTGTATTAGCAAAAAGGAACATATAGTGTAGATCCTGTATTCACTTTAGATAGTTGTGGGCAGTCTGGGGGCATAATCTGAAGAGAGCTGTGTTATTAACCTGAAGGTGGCCCCTCTCTGGTGATTCTAATCCACCAGCAGCTCCATGAGAGAAAATGGGCAATCAGCTCCTCTGTGATTGGCAACCTTTAGAAATCTACTAGAGGGCAAGCTATGAGCTATTTCCAAATCAATGGCAAGGGGTTATATGATTATGGTGAACAGCAAGGAAGACAATAACTTCACTCATCTAACAAAGTTGTGATTGATTCCCCCCTGTTCAGCACTCTTTATATATGAGGATACAGCAGTGAACCATACAAATTCTTTGCCTTCATCCAATTTCCATTTAAAAAATGTGTGTGTGTGTGTGTGTGTGTGTGTGTGTGTGTGTGTGTGTTTAGAGGGGTGGAAGGTGATGGAGAACAACATACTGTACTTACATACAACCTATACTTAAACCGAGAGGCTGTTGTACAAACAGAGCAAGGGAACAATATGTGGTTTAAAATGAAGAAGAAAGTGTGTCAGGGTTGATTTCTCTTTCCATTCCTACTCAATTTGCATCCTGAATACATTATTTGAGAAGCTAGACTCTATGAAGAAAAATGTGTGGCATGAAGAGTGGAAGAAGACTCATCAATAACCTGTGTTATGCAGATGACATAATGTTGCTTGCTGAAAGTGAGCAGAACTTGAAGCACTTGTGTAAAAGATCAAAGAACGCAGCCTTCAGTATGGATTGCATTTCAACATCAAGACAATAAAAATTCTTACCATTGGACCAATGATAGATGGAGAAAAGACTGAGACTGTCAACAACTTCATCTGAGATGGATCCTCAATCTATACCCTTGTTACCAACAGTGAGGAAATGAGGAGGTTTATTGCACTGGGAAAGTCTGCAGTGAGGGACTTCTCCAAAGTATTGAAGAGCAGTATTGTCACTTTGAGAACTAAGGTGCATCTGATTCAGGCCATGATCTTTCTAATCACTTGTGATGCATTAGAGAACTGAACAATGAAGAAGGTGACAGAAGAATTGATGCCTTTGAGCTGTGGCATTGGAGAATAGTACAGAACATTCCACAGACTTCCAAAATAACAAGTATGTTTCAAGGAAAGTGCAGCCAGAGTGTTCCTTGGAGGCAAAGATGATAAATCTTTACTTCACATACTCTTGGCATGTTGCTAGGAGAGGCTATTTCTTGGAGAAGATATCATGCTTGGGAAGGTGGAGGATTGGTGAAACAGAGGAGAACCTTCAAGCAGGTAGAATAATATGGTGATTGTCACAATGGGCTCTAATGGCTCAGGAAGTCTGAAGATGACACAGGATAGGCTGGCGTTCAGATCTGTTGTTTATAGGGTCACTATGGGTCATACTCAACTCAATGGCACTTAACAACAACAACAACCTACATACTACAAGCATTCATATTAGAGATATAGTGTGCACACTATCAAGATAGTCATAATGTTACAGAAACACATGTGAAAAGACCTTGTAAATAATAAAATGCCACACTTATCAAAGGTTTTATTTACCATTATTGCATTAGGATCCAAATAAACTCTTTCTGTGCTGGGCCTGTTAGCTGAAATGGAGTAGGCCCCTCACTCACAATGACCCCACACCAAAGGAAAGCTGCCCATTTCTCCACCATCCCTGGGGCTGGTTACAGAGCAGCCATTGTGAGGTACAAAGTTTTCACCGGCTGATTTTGGGAAGCAAAGCATCAGCTCCCCCTTCTTAATTTGCTAACTTTGCTCAAGCCTTTCCAGCACGGTAGCAACATGTGTTCTCTGTTGTTAGCTGGACAGGTGGTGGCCGCCCGTGAGTTTGAATATAGGCCACTGAACCCAGAGGTCTAGCTCTCAGCCATTATTCCCTTCAGGCTTTATTTATTGGAATTATTTCTTCTCATTCTCTTGTCCTCCTTCCCTTTCTTATATCTATCTAGCCACATTAACCAGAAGAATATTATAAGAACAACGACAGGGTACAGATTCAGAAAGGGGGGGGGGAACAACCCACACCAAAAAAACCCCACAAAAATAAAAACAAACACAAGAAAACAAACTGAAACAAAAACATCTTGCCTTCAAAAAGCTTACAGAGTCAGCATAGGAATAAGGCACTGTAAAAAAATTTTTATGTCTAGGTACAACATGACATATAAATAGCAGTCCATATAAGAATAGGTCAAAATTTACCACTGAAATTCCTCAACAGAGCTCATTCCCCATCTGGAAGTAGAGAGGCTGAGGAAGCAGCTCCTGGAAGCAATCACAAAGAAAGTGTAAATGCAGAGGCTAGACCAGGGGAGGAGGAGGAGAGCCTACTCAGGACAAATCAGATGAGGTACAGTAAAAAAAAACCAAAACCAAAAAGCAGAGCAGGTACTAGTTAGCTCCCTTACAGGACAGAATCACCTCACTTTATACCCTCAACTCCATTTGCTTATTAGCAGAAAATCATCAGTTTGCTCTGACATCCAGACCTTCAGTCTTCAAGTTCTGGGCTTAACTACAGTGAACCAGTTCAGTGTCAACAGAGAGTAAATGTTGCTCAACTTCAAAATTTTTGCTATTAAAGAAGCTTCTTTTTAGTAACAACAGCACAATAATCCTATCCAAGATAACTAACTCATTGGCCCTGAGTCAGAATCAACTCAAGAGCTGGCCCTCCATTGACTGTCTGAGGATGTAAATTACACTGGAAGAAATTGTCCTCTTTCTCCCAAGGGGCTTTGGTGGATTCAAACCAGCAGAGAGATAGTCTTTGGGTTTCGTAACTAGAGTGCTATAGTAACTACAGCAATCTCACTATAGTTGAGATCATCAATACCCCCCTTTCTTTTCCAAGATATTAAGAGAAGGTAGGGAAAGGGTGGGGGAAGAAAAGTAAAGACATCCTTTGTTGGGTCAGTAGTTCTTGTTACTAAAAGACTGGCTTTTAGAGAAGTTGAGTCCTCTTCAAAAAATTAAGCAAACTATTGTGTTTGGGTTTTATTTTTGGGTTTTCTTTTTCTCTTTTTGTCTAAATTTTTATATACCACTCTTTTCCCACCAGTAATTTCTGAGGTAAAATGTAGTAGTACAGAAACATTGTCTCACTTCTAGAGGCAACTGAAAAACAAGAAGTTAGAGAAGTAAGTTCTGCTCTTTTGGCGTTGTTTCAAATACCCTTCTTAATATGAAGGGTGTAAACTGGAAATAAAGATGTCGTCTTTCATTTGAAAGATTGTGAGCATTCTTGCTTGATAGTCCAAATAAATGGATGAAAGCTGCCAACAGTATGTGGCTTGGAATCAGCTTGTTCTTAAAGCCACAGAGAACTGAAACAATCTGCAAAGATTTAATTTAGCAACACTCCCTAATGGTTACAAGTTAACTTCAAAATACAGGGAGAGGATCAGAAAGAATACATAAAGCAACAGCCCATACTGCAAAGCTTTCTTTCCAGCTAGAAAGAAGGAGAGAAGGGTAAAGAGGTGAAGAAGAAAAGGAAGAGAAAAAAGAGCAGCAATGTGTTTGTAAAACAGTGCTTTTCTAAAACAGGATTTAAAAAAAAATTCTTTTCCTCTGAGTAGATGCTCCTTTGGGCTACTCTTCTCACTGTGTTCAAGTTGGAACCAACTTCCTTATAGCTGATCTTGCAGCGGATTTCCAGAGATTGTAAAGAGTATGAGAGGTGATTGCCTATCTTTCTCCCTTAAAGCAGCTGGTGGATTTGAATCTGCTCTATTTCGGTTGGCAGTGCAATCCCCTACCCACTAGGCCACTAGAGCTCCCTAAATTATAAATCACCAACAATCCTAATGACCATTTTCTGCTGCTCCTTCATACCAGAGATTAGGACCGATACACATTATAAAGGGGGTGGGAAAGACTGGGAGAGGCAGCCCAGCAACAGCAGAGATGACAGCTGACAGCCTGAGGGGATAGGAGAGAAAAATTACTGACTTTCAGCAGAGCATAATAATAGGTGGTCATGACGATGACCTTGAGTCATCAAGAGGTTTAGGAAGCTTCCAGTGGCCTGTTTAAAAAGGCAAGAGAGAGATGCAGTGCATTTTAATAAGGTTTTCACCTAAACGGAATCTTTTTTTTTTTTTTTTTAATTAATTTTGGCTTGAATGGAGAAACAAGATTTAGCTTTGTGGAAAAGTCAGATGTGTAAAATACAATTCTGCTACAAAGAGAATCAATAGCTCACATTCACACTTGTGAATGCACTTAAGTTGAAAATCGACCAGTCTCCAGAGTGGGTAAATATTCAACACTTCTCTCTCTCTCTATCTCTCTCTCTCTCTCCATTGTTGTGGCAAAATAAAGCAAGCAAGATAATGGCAATGATGTTTTTAAATGCTCATTTGAGTGGACAGAGTAATGGCAAAGATAATACCAGGGTTTTATAAATAGGGTAAATCAGCAAATTCTTTAAAATCAGACTGCTAGTATGATGTAAAATCACTTGCTATGCATCAGAAAGCTCAGCAATGACTAGGGATGACAGGAGAGTTGATGGCTTTGAGCTGTAGTGTTGGAGAGGAATGTAGAATATACCAAGGACTGCTAGGAGAACAAACAGATTCTTCCTAGAGAGGGTGAAGCCAGGCTGCTGCTTGGAAGCAAGTATTCTGAAGCTTTGTCTGACATACTTTGGACATGTTGCAAGGAGGGACCAGTCCTTGGAGAGGGACGTCATTCTTGGGAGGGTGTAGGGACGGCACAGGAGAGGAAGACCCTTGATGACATGGATTGATTCAGTGACTGGGGTAATGGGGGCAGGTGGTTCAGAGCTACTGTACATAGGGTCTCTGTGAGTCCCAAGAGACTTGACGGCACACAGCAACAATATTGTGTGATCTACTTTCGTAAAGATTACAGCCTAGAACCCTGTGAGCCAGTTCTACCTTGTCACGTGGAGTCACTAGGAGTTGCAATTGACTTGGCAGCACTTGGCAACAACAATTAACCTGGAAAGCTCAGAACGTTAACTCTCATTCTTAACATAAGGAAACACGGCCAGAAAATTTACGTAGTCTTCTGATTCCTAAACATTTATCATTTAATCTCACTCATTTCTGTCTTGTGTGCGTGTGCATATTTTTTTCTACGTTATCACAGATATTTAAACTATTTGATTCTACTTCTCCCCCTAAGGAAACAATCTGATCTCATTCATCTGTATGGCTTTCATCATCTCTAACAAAGTGCATGGAGGATATTTACTTTAAACTACCAAGCCCATACTGCTGAGCTGATTCTTACTTACGGGGACACTCCATTGGGTTTCTGAGCCTGCCAATCTTTATGGGGGAGACTGCCTATCATCATCCCTCAGAGAGACAAGCAGATACAAACCGAGAGGGCTGCAGTGAGCAGTCCCGCGTGTAACACACTATGCCACATGGTTGCTGTGTGCTGTCTAGTTGGATCCAACTCATAGCTGATCCTTCAGAAAGTATTCAGAGGCAGTAAAGTACACAGGAGGAGACTGTCCTTCTTCTGCAGAAGATCTTGTGGATTTGAACCACGTGCCTTTGGGATGTCAGCATGGCTTCTTATGAGGCGTCAGAGCTTCCTATGTCATGTGGTGGTAGTGGCGGCTCTGTATACTATCTGTACAAGTCTGAACTGACCCATAGCTGACCTTCCAGTAGGTTTTCAGAGACAGTAAATTGCACGGGAGGAGACTGTCAGCCTGAGAACCACATAGTAGGTGCTCCAGAAAAATTAACCAAATCTATCTCTATATGTACATGTGAATACACGCATCTATACATGCTTATTCTGGAGGAAGAATGAAGATGAAATCAGAGAGGCCCGTGTCGTTTCCCTGACATTTTTGGTGGTTTGTCCTAACTTTTTTGAGTTCTCTACTTTACTCGTAATTTCTTACAAATAATATATCCCGAATCCAGGAAATTTTCAACATTTTCCCAAAGAAGTGGCAGTCTAAATGATTTCCCTAGATTCTTCCTAGTGATCCATTCATCAATATTTAACTAAAAGAAGATAAATAAGCCTGCCTGAATTACATACAAATAAATGCAATATTTCCCAGAGGAAGAAGACAGTTCTTATATTAATTAAGTATCCTTTTCCCCCTTAGGAAAAACCCAAACAAACAAAAAACCAAACCAACCCAGGATTGAATGAAGCAAACTGTAAGACGATGCCTCCATGAGAAGGGAGGCTATACAGCTGAGGGTGTTGGCTGATATGAGAACAGAAACAGTAAAATGATATGATGAAGAGTTGCAAAGAGAAAAGGAGGAAGGATCTTGGTGGGGGACAGTTTTTAAATAGCCCTTCAACTTCCAGTTGGTTAGATGAATATAGACATCTTAGAGAGAAGAGATGAGGTTTTGAAAGTTTCCCATCAACTCAGAAGTGCAGTGACCGCTCCAAGGCCAAGTCTGGGCTCCTCTAGGCTGTGACTTGTTTAAGACTATTCAGATTTTCTGCTCTGTCAAGTCCCAACTTCTCCTAGCAAACTACCACTGGGGTTCACGGAGGTTCGGAGGAGGAAGGCGGGGCAGCGCCCGATGAGCACCTTATACACATATCCATCATTTGGCCAGTTTGTGCTCCTGATCTATTTCTGTAACACTCTTCGGGCTGAAGAGTGACCTTGCAAAATAGCTGCTTTATTTTAAGGCTCCTCTTAATGTGAATTTAAACATAATTTTACCAGCATGCAAATGACAGATGAGCTCACTGAACCCCCCCTCCTAGCACCCACTATTTCCCAGCAGGAGAAGTTTTGATATACCATCTATGGCACAGCCACAGGAAGATTCAAAAATAGCTTTCGGAGAAACTCAGCTTCACGCAGTTCAAGTGGATTCAGCAATATCAACAATTTTAACCTTATTCAATGTCCTTATCAAGTCCAGAGAGGGCATTCTTCTTGAAGGGACATCAGTAACGGAGGGATCAAATGATGGCAAAGACACAACTGTCTTAAAAAAAAAATCCTAAACAATATTAATGAAGGGCACAATAGGTTACATTCACTTAATGATTATGTACAGAATGATGGTCACCAGGTGATGTAATGGTTAGCATGCAACTGTTGTTGTGGTGGTGTTAAGTGCCATTGAGTTGTAGGCAACTCATTACAACCCTATGAATGACAGACCTGAACACTTGTATAAATTTCATCCTCTCTCCAGGGTCATAGGGTTTCTGGAGGCAAGCAATTTCCGAAAGTGGATGCCACTCCTGCTTCCAAGCTTGTTTTAATCAGGGAGCTCTACCAAATACTGTCCACCATGGGTAAACATTATTGCATTAGACACATTAGGGTCACAGTGTTCAGAATCACAGCAACCATGAGCCACCTCTGTACAGCAAGTGGACAGGGCTCTATGACCTAGAAGAATGTCTGATCAATCTGCTTCTGGTAAAGATGGTGGCCAAGAAAACCCTATGGAGCAGTGGTCCTCTGTATCCCACTGAGTCTCCATGAATCAGCGCTAACTTGATCACAAGAGAGGGTGTTATTGTAAAGAATGAAAGAAAGAAAATGATGGATTCTTATAATAACAGATATATGAGTTATTGTGACAGAACAATTTTTTTAAAACCTTGTTGATGTAAAACATTCTCATTTATTGTTCCTCCCACTTCTGTGGGTCTTGAGTTCAGATGTGCTATGGCTCAGGGCCCAACAGGCTACAAGCAAAGTGTTGGCGAGGGCAATGGAATCACCTGATCCTTGACTAAGGAAGCACCAGCTGCCAAGTTCATATGGATTTTAGCTGCATTCAGTTCTTTGCCTGAAACCTCCACTGTACTACTGGTTGTCAACTGCCCTCAGCAAATTGTCTTGAGGCTCTCTCCTTAAGGAAGCTCACAACATGGCAACTTTTTTAAAGTCAGGACATGGTGAGAGTCTCCTCTCCGAGCAGATACTGCAGTTAAGGAGCTCTGGTGGCCTGAAGCGTAAAGAGTTGTTCTGCCAACCCAAAGACAAGCAATTGGAATCACCACCTGCCCTTTGGGAGAGAGAAAGCCACCCCCCCCCCACATGTGATTTACAACCTCTGAAAACTAGCACTGAGTCTGTGCTATATCAATGACAATGAGTGAGGAAGTGGGAAGTCACATTCAAGGAGAGGGATTAAACAAAAGTATGAAAATTAGGAGACAGGGATAACTGGGGACACCTTAGAATCTGTTAATGATACATTATGATACATTCTGTCTTCTGCCACAGCATCTATCTGTGCAATCACACTAGTCTTAAATGGGAGAATAGAATTCCATTTTCTGATTGGGAAAGACGTTTGGCTATGGACATAGACTTTTTCTTGTTTCATTCACTTGACACCAAGTTGGTATTTCTCCTTTTTTAAGTATGAAGACATGGCAAATACACACACACACACACACACACATATATATATATATATATGATGGGTACAAACAATAATAACAAACAAAAATATAACCCCTATACAAAGGTAAAACAACGCAGGCTATTTTGTTTGATTGAGATGCATTAAGGCTCTTCTGAAGAGCAACCCTAAACCCCACTTCAGTGCTAATGGCCTGTCCCGTATCTGAAATTGCCTAGAGAAGTAGGGATGCACAGAGCAGACAACTGAAAACCCTTAGCTGAGAGTTGGCACAACCTTCTCTGAGAATAAATAAAGAGTAGGTATTTCAACAATCTGGTGTACTCACTCAGTAAGTAGATGACATGATTTTATTCAGAGTGTTTTGAAGACAAATCTCAAGCATTTAATTTCACCAGAATCTAACAGTGATTTGCAAGCCATTTTTGGTTGGGTCTCTCCCTCCCCCTTTAAAACACTCCCTTTTAGAGTGATTTCTTTTAAAGAATGTCTTCTATCCTTTTATCTATTCTGCTGTCAAAATGATTTTTGAATTGATATTGTTGTTATTAGACACCATCAAGTCAAATTGTTCCTCATAGTGACCTTTATGAATAATAGAGTGGAGCCATGCTGTCCTGCAGCACCGTCAGTCTCTGATATGTGCCTATCCTAGGCAGCACCCTCACAGCCTCTGATACACCCAAGCCCATTGGTAGTCATTGTGTCAATTCATCCTGTTGTGAATTGTTCTCTCTTCTGTTGACTGTTGACCTTTCCTCGCAGGGGTTCTTTTGTCAAGTACTGGCCTCTTCTGATTATAGGCATAAACCTGTGAGATGAAGTTTCACCATCTTCGCTGAAAGGAGCATTCTGGTTGTACTTTTTCCTTTACACGTTAGTTTGCTCTCTTGGCAGTTCGTGGCATAGGCAATGCTCTTCAGCTAGACTATGGTTCAAAAGCAGTGATTCTTTAATCATGCTGCTGGAGTAGACCATTGGAGTTGTGCCATTAACTCAAAAGTGACACTTCTTTGGTGGCTCAAATCCATCAGATGTTTTGAGGAAGAAAAATAAACAATCTCCTTCAGGGTAATTTATAGCCTCTGAAAGCTCATTGGAGGGTCATCTTTGAGTTGGTTCTGACTCAATGTTGAGAGTTCTGAGTTTTGAGGTTTCTGAAGTAGACATGAATCTTTCACTCCCAGTACCATTTCTCTTTGTGAAAAGGGGGCTTCCAAAGAAGGAAGTGCACAACAGCAAAGACATTAAAATACAAGGGAAAAAAAGAAAAAAAAAAGAATTATGAATATATAGCTGTGGCATGTGTGTGTTTGTTTTATAAGAGTCAGGCTTCCGTGTTCCTAAGAAGAGGGAACATACTTTTTTCAATTTTATTTTTTTTTTTTTGTGGCTATACCGTCAAATTGGATCTGACTGGTATAGGAGGAGATTGTCCCTTCTTCTCCAGCAGATTATCTGATGGATTAGAAACTCGCGCCTCTGGGATTGCAGTGCAGTTTCTTGCCACTAGGCCACCAAAGCTCCCTGGGAACATAACTTCTTTGGACACATATTAAAATGGTTAATGAGCCCAGGTACCATAGTGGTTAAAACATTTGTTTGCTAATCAAAAGAACAGAGCCTTGAAAATAGTAGCTGCTCAGGGAGAAAGATGTGGTAGTTTACGCATGTAAAGATTTATAGCCCTGGAAACCCTGTAAGACAGTTCTGTACTGCAGGGTCCCTATGAATTGAGATTGACTCTGTGACATGATTTAGTCACAGAGTGTTCAAAGCACACAGAGAATGTAAAGAGTATATAATTCAGGATGGACTATATATGTTAGATAAGAAAAATAAAAATTCTCTAAACTGGACCAACAAACAACATTCTGACAAATGGAGAAAAGATAGAAGCTATTAAAGATTGTATTTTACATAGGATCCACAGTCACTTCGTGGAAGCAGCAGTAAAGAACTCAATCGATCGTGGTGTACAAAGGTGCTATACAACACCTTTTTCAAAGGCTGTCACTTTAAGGTCAATAGGTTATCTGAGCCAAGCCTTGGTATCTTCAGTTACCTTATATGGATGTGAAAGTTGGGCAAATAAAAAGGAATTAGTGTAGACACACTGATACCTTTGAATTATGTCTTTGGTCAAGAGTATTGACTATTCTATGATCTGATAGAAGAACAAACAAGTATATCTTGGAGAAAGTGCAGCCAGAATATCTCATGCTTGGGATATGATATCAGAAGTTCAGTCTCTGGAGAAAGACATTGTGCTTTGAAAAGTAGAGTCAGAGAAAAAAAGAGAAAGATGGATTGATACAGAGATTACGATACTGGACTCACGCACATCAGCGAATGTTTCATTCTGTTACAACATAGGGTTGCCATGGGTCAGAGCCAACCTAATGGCACCTGACGACATTTACAGCCTTGAAAGAGAACATTGCATTCATTCAGTCTAATCTCTACAATTCCAGGGATATTAAGGACCTTAGTGGTTTAATAGCAGCTGGCTTAAAGTATGAGCTTAACAGTGGAATAAGAACTAGAATTATGGTATACCAGTTTCTAAAATTAGGATATTTTCCACTTTTTAGTAATATTTTTATCATTCATAGATACTGTGTTTCATGCATGTACATAGTGTTCCATACTGTCCTTCTCCTTAGTTTACATTATATTTTGTTTATTTATATGTGGGGTTGTTTTGGTGGGTTTTTTTCCTCCCTTACAATCATCCCAACAACTACTTTTGTGGATGCATGGAAATCAGCTGCGTCATGCCTCATGCTCTAATGTCCTGTTGACTTGGCTCAGCCCCATGTAAGGGCCAGGGCTCAGTGAGGAGAACAAGAGTGTTATACAAATAAATAAGCCTAACATTAGACATGAGATTTTTTTTTCAAAAAATACATATATATATATATATATATATATATATATATTTATGCTCTCATAACAATTGTTCTAAACAGTCCATGATCAGAATGATATCTAACAATCTGTCAAAAACTTATACAACATCATGTTTATATTGGATTACCGATTTTGAAGTGATGACCTTGTTATTATCTCTAAAGATCCCATCTCATGGTCTCTGGTATGATTGAGTTTTGTTGTTTGTTGTTGTATTTTTTTTTGTTTTTGTTTTATTGTTTGTTTTTTTTATAAAGGGGAAAGAACATGGACTTTGATTTTTAAGACTCATGGGTTCACAGGAAAGCTTTGTCACCTCTCCTCAGGCAAGGTGATTGATAACTGTTGCATTCAGACTGTACAATCCTATTTTGCTAAAGGAGAAATGGTTTAGAATTGTTCTACCTAGCACAGTGTGTTGCAAATTAGACACTCAGCATCCCATGTATGTTTTCCTTGATTACCTTCACGAATAGCATGGGTTTAAGTTAACTCGGAGTTTGAGTACAAGAGTGTCAACACAATAAAAAACAGGTTTACAAAGAATTTCTTAATCAAAATTATACTGTGGTATGCTAAACGAGTCACAGGTGCTTGCAGTATTAACCCAAAGGTGGTTCAAATCCAACAGCGGCTCTTTGAGACAAAGACAGATGATCTCCTCCTGTGGATTTTACAGTTATGGTCAGTTCCTATTTGGTGTGTATGAGGATCTGGAATACCAGTTCCTTTGATTGAAAATTGAAAAGAGAAAGAGGCAGCAGGCATAGAATCTATCTTAAGATGTCACATAAATGTTGCTAGAAAACACTAGGTTGAAGAGTAAGAATCGAAATGATTATTAGGAACTTCAAAGTTAGGGACTCTTGTGTTAAAAACGGCTGTAAAGTTCTTGGCTACATTTTTGGTAAAACTCTTGCAGTCCTGCTACCCCTAAATGTATTTTTTTCCCCTAAATGTATTTTTAACTGAGTAGCATTGGTTTAGAATGAGGAAATTTAATAGGAGAAACTTTAGATGGATTCAACAAACCCAGAGCTCAGTGATCTATTATTCCAGAAAGTATTGTTACATGCCCAGTGAACACAATGTGGCTGGAATGGGTTGGGAATGTTCTTCCCTACACTGTACAAGAATGAGATGCAAATGACACAGAGGGTATATTTCATCAGTCATTTTCTGGAGATACTGATCTTACTCAACCTGCTTTGAAGGCTGGAAAGAAAGAAACTCATGATTAACCAAAAAAATAACCAAAATAAAGGCTCCACAGCACCATTTTCCTTCAGGACTTTGGATGTTGCAGCTGGTGGCCTGGCCAGATTCCAATTGGCCTCTTTGTAGTCTTTCTGCCAATAAAATCCCTCCTTCAGTTTCACCAATTATGCTAAGCTTTTACTTCTTGTGCTCAAAATGAGGAAGGAACAACTTTGTCTCTCCTTTTATGTTGGGAGGAGGCAGGAAAGATTAAAAAAATACAGAACCAGTTTCTGGGAAAGAAGGAATGTCAAAGTCAGCAGGTTAAATTAACCCCTATCTGATGGGTGAGTCCCACCAAATGATCTCCCACTTAAGAGCTGTAAAAAACCTAGAGAAACAGAAGATAGTTTTCATTATTATTGACATACCAAGTTAGAGAGGTGAAGATACACAAAGTTATACACAAAGTTATTGACATGACTGATAACAAGTTAGAAAGGTGAAGATACACAAAGGTTACCAGGAAGGTATCAGCTTGTCAGTGTGTGATGACTTGTGTGTTGCTGTAATGTTAAAAGCTATGTCATCAGCATTTCAAATATTAGCAGGATCATGTAAGGCAGATAGGTTCAGTGGAACTTCTAGAGTAAGACAGACGAGGAAGAAAGACCTGGCAATTTATATGAAAGCTTTGTGGCTGTTAGGTGTCATTGAGTTGGAACTGTCTCACAGCTGACCTACCAGCAGGTTTTCAAGGTAGTAAATCTCACAGAAGAAGACTGCTTATCTTTTTCCTGCTGAACAGCTGGTAGATTTGAACTACTTGCCTTTGGCTAGGCAGTGCACCTCCTTACCACGAGGACAAAGAGCTCCCTCCCTCCCTAGTGACAATCTTGGGGATCACAATAGAACGCTGGTGGAACTGGTTGGCTCTGGACAAATCGTCAGGAGGGAACATCATAGTCAATGAAGTTAAGAAGCGGGTTAGGGAGGTGAGGAAGACCTCTAAAGATATGAAATGGTAATAGAGCTTCAATGGCAAACTCAAAGAAGCAGGTGAAGGTAAGGACGATACAAGACTGGGGAATCTTTGGTTTTGTACATAAGGTCGCTGTGAGTCTGAGTCTACTCAAAGGCAGCTCATTATGACTGTCACCGAGAAAGCTTTATTCTAGGAGCTACAGCTTTGTAATATTTAGCAATTTGGAATCAGTGTTGATAGGGATGGATATCATGTTCATCTTTCTCTGAAAGAAAGGATGCAATGGTTTTTAACAATTGCTTGATCTCCTCCCGCCCACCACCATGGTCCTCAATCAGTCAAGTTCTTCACCTCCCACCCCCAGCCCCAAGGTCTAACAAAATAAAGATTTGGAAAAGATGATGATATTGTGATATTTGCCGTGGCTTGCTGAGCTCACGCAGATTTTGCTGCTGAGAGAAAGGGGAAGATTTGAGTTTATCTTTTATGGGCTCTTAAGGAGTCAGTCTTGGGATCCTGGCCCTGTGGCTTCTATTTGGGGCTTGTCAACTTGACACACTTAAAAACTTCAGGAGGTGCTGCCTCAGCGGCACGAGATGGCAATGCCTGAGGACTGAGCACGGACGGCTGAGTGAAATGAGTACATTTCCTTGAGTTTACACTTTGAGAGAGAGTATAAATATAGCAATAAAGTATAAATATAGCTAACCATAAATAACTTCTCTCAGTCCAAAACCAGCAACATTTGCTTTAAACGGAAGATAAATGTAAGGATATTATTAAAATGGTAAAGTCCTTTGTGTTTGTTGGTTTTGGTTTTGTTTTTTTTTTTTTATTTTCAAAGAATGATGTTACAAAATGACCCAAGGACTCAGAGAGTAAAAGAACTTAGAATAGAGGGCAAGTTTTAACCTGAGTTAAATCCACATCGAATTGGACCTTCCTGACTAGACATAATCTTTCTTTAACTTGAAACTCTGTAAGTTGTTTTATTTTTATCTCCTTAAGCTCCTTAAAGAAGCTTTGGTGACTTAGTGGTAAGCATATGATAATTTTTAGGAAAGTTATTTATATGCTGTTTCCTTGGTTTGAACATCCATATTAGTTGAGTATCCATTTAGTGCCCTGAAGGCAATTTTGAGATTCTCAACAAATGAGTGCTCAGTGGAAAGAAAACAAATTGTAGTTTGATCTGTGATTCTCTACTCAAAGGCAGGTAACAATATAAAACATAAACAGACCCTGAGCAAGGCAAACGATGAGCATATTGTTTGCAAATAACATTTTTAGAGGTGCCTTTTAATCTCGAGGTGCTTCAGAAGAAAGGTCTGGTGACCTATATCTGAAGAATAGCCCATGAAAAGTCTTGTGTAGCACCACTCTACTCTGGACCCACATGAGGTCACCAGGGTTTACATCTCAATGTCAAGAAAACAAAAATCCTCACCATGTGACCAATATATAACATCATGATAGAGACAAAAAAACCTGATATAGTCAACAATTTCCTTTGACTTGGATCTTTACACAATAGCCATGATAACAGCAGTCAAGAAATCAAAAGACCTGTTACATCAGGGAAAATCTGCTGTCAAGTCCCCTCTTCAAAGTGTGAAAGAGCAAGGATATCAATGTGCAGACTAAGGTGCTCCTGTTCCAAGCCAAGGTAGTTGTAATTGACTCCTAGGCATCTGAAAGTTGGACAGTGAATTAGGATAACAGAAAAAGAATCAACGTCTTTGATCGTAGTTGTGGTGAAGAATACTGAAATATCTCATGGACTCTCAGAAGAATCAACAAGGCAGTCTTGGAGGAAGTGTAATGATGGTGCTCTTTAGAGAAAATGATGGTGAAACTTTGTCTTATGTACTCTGGGCAGACTGTCCGGAGGTGCCAATCCTTGAGAAAAGACACCATGCTGAGTAAGTTGAGGGGTCAGAGAAAGAGAAAATGACCCTTTCCAAGATGTACTGACACAGTGACCATAACAATGGGCTCAAATGTGTCGGAAATTGTGAGGCTTGTGCAGGATAGGAAAGCCTCCGATTTACTGTTCATAGGTTGTTTATATGGAAGGAGGATGGCAACCTCCTTCAGTGCGATTAACTGCCTCTGCAAACCCACTGGAAGGTCGGCTAGGGGCCGGTCCTCCAAAACTATAGTATACAACAATAACAACAGGTTGTTTATAAGCTGTAGTAGACTGGAAGGCACATAACAAAAACAACATAGAACTTAAAAGTTACATTTTATGTAGTTCAGAGTTGCATATCCTGTATCAGCTCAATTCCTCAGGATGTAGGCTCTCACTAGGAAAATGGACATTTGGAAAAGGAAACATGTCACGATTTAGCAGCAGCTACAGAACCAATGACAATGCATATTCTAAGAGCAGTAAAGAAACCTCAAACCAATGTACTGAGATAGGAACTCTCATACACTGTTGGTGGGATTGTACAATGGTACAAGCACTCTGGAAGGCAGTTTGGCACTTCCTCAAAAAGCTGAACATAGAAATTCCATTTGAGCCAGCTATTCCACTGCTTGGATATACCCTGAGAAAATGGGAACTGAAGCACAAATGGAACCTTGTACACGAATGTTCATAGCAGCGTTATTCACCTTCACAAAAACATGGAAACAGCCAAGATATTCAACCACTATCGAATGGATGGAGAAATTATGGTACAGTCACACAGTGGAATAATATGTAGCACACAGGAGCAATAATTTTATAAATCAAAATCTAACTTGGTAGGGACTGTGGAGCATTACCCTGAGTGAACAAACCCAGTCCCATAAGGACAAATACTGTATAAAACCATTATTGTAGAATTAATATGAGGATCCAAGGAGGGGAAAGGGTAGTAGTAGAGGGGTGAGGATGGGCCGGGTGGCTCCTTGGAGGCAAGGATTCTGAGGCTCCATCTAACATACTTTGGACATGTTGTGAGGAGAGACCGGTCCTTGGAGAAGGACATCATGCTTGGGAGGGTGGAGGGACGGCGCAGGAGGGGAAGGCTTTCTATGAGGTGGATTGATTCAGTGACTGGGGTAATCGGGATGGGTGTGGGCACAGGACAGAGCAGAGTTTAGGGCTGTTGTACATAGGGTCACTATGAGTCACAAGCGACTCGACGGCACACAACAACAACAACATACAATTTGACGGAGGGGAAGAGAAAGAAATGGGAAAGATCCTGTGAGAAAAGCAATCTATTCAAATTTTGCAAAATAAATCAGTAAAAATAAGTAAAAAAACAAAAAACAAAACCCTCAAACCAATTGCCTTTATGTCAGAAGCAACTCACAGGTGATTCCAGTGGGTTTCCATGGTGGTATGTTGCAAAAGGGGAGAGTGCCCGTCTTTCTCTCGCAGACTGGCTTGTGGATTTGAACCATCAAATGTAAGCAGTGCAAGTCTCTAAAGATTACGCCACCAGGAAAGCGGTGGGGAGGGGAAAATTCACCTCTTTGCCAAAACACCTCACAAACAAATGAAAACCAGGTGAATAAAAAGCAAATGAGTGTAAGAAGATAAAGAGAGGAAGACACTGACAGTGACTTGTGCTGACCTGCAAGGGCAGCCTCAGGCGAGGATTAGAGAAGCAGACACGGAACCAAATGATGCGGGTTCAGCCACACGTACTACCTCCCACCAACACAAGGCACACACAGTCAGACAGATGTGCAGAAGAAGTGAAGGAGAGCTATCATTTCACTCAGATCTTTTACTCATTCCCAACTCCGGGCAAGAACAAAAAGAAATACAAAAATGTGGAACAAAGCAAATGCCAGCAGGACTGCTCACACTGCACAGGTTTCAGTGGCCCTTCCAGACAAAGACAGAGCAGAAGAAAAGGCCTGGAGAGCTGTGTTCAGAAATTTAGCAATGAAAACATTATGGCCCACAACAGAGCACTTTCTGGTCTGCTTGCTTTGGATATATCATTAGGAAGGGGTCATTTGCTGGGAAAGGACACCATGTTTTCATGATGGTAACGCTGCCTATGTTAAAACAACATGAAGAAGAACCTACAGATTGAAGTACCCAATTTAACAGGATTAGACCTTTCCCCTTCACATACGCCTGTTATTGTTGATTTAAAAGTCAAATAACTTTTATAACAACTAAAATGTTAAGTGCAAACCAGCATATTATAGACAACATTTGCAAAGAGGGCCTGGCTTTTCATAGTGTCATGAAAGATTACAAACCAAGTTATGCCTTCCAGGAATGCAAACAGCTTTCTCATTCTGCTCCACCCAGTTCTTCCTCAACATCTTGTACAATCAGTTCAGACTCGCCTGCTCCCTTGGTACCAAAAGTGCAAGCAAGAAAGCATACAAAATGCAAAGGCAGAGATTTATGGAGGATTTTCAGTGCTTTTATTTAAACAATGTGTGGTTACGGGATGCATTCCTGCTTTTCTGTGGCAGTGCTTTGAGAAACCACCTAAGAATATTTCTTTTCTTCATAATTAGCTGTCCCACAAATGCAGTAGGTGATACAAAAAGAACACTAGGTTGAGAACTGCCTTTTAAGGATAAATAATTAGTCAATATTACATGCTAATACTGCCATGAATGTTATAGTCATTATGGGACAGAGAGTAAACAATCCTGCCTCTTGATTTCTTATCCATGAGTTCTCCTTTATTTAAATACACAATAAACATACTTTTATAATGCAAGTGTTATTTTGCTTCACATTTCTCTTTACCAGAGTCATTCACAGGAGCTCTGGTGGTGAAGTTTACACGGAGCTGCACTGTTAAGTCAAGGGCCATGCCTTTTTCAGCTGTTGGCATCCACCACTGGCTCTGCTGTGGAAAGATGTGCAGTTCCTTCCTTAAGACTTACAACCTTTGAAACCCAATGGAGGTTCAGCTGTGAGTCCATTCTGACTTGGAAGCAATGAGTTTGTGTTTTCTAAAATCACCAAGTTTACTAAGAGGTAAATCACAAGGCAAATACTTTAACAAACTGATAATAAATTCGTATTGGACTTCATTTATCCATCCATCCATGAGAAACTTATTGAACTTCTTTAAAAAATATATTGTGCTGTACTCTTGGTATCTGCATCAGGAAATAGGGGACATGTTGCTTTGGGCAACTCTACTGTCAGGGATCTCTCCAAAATACTAAAGAGTAGTGATGTCACTTTGAAGATTAAGGTGTGCCTGATTCAAGCCATGGTCTATTCAAGTACTACCTTCGCATCTGAGAGCTGGATGATGAATAAAGATTACAGAGGAGGAATTAATGCCTTAGAGTAGTGGTGTTAGAGAACACTGAATATCTCATGGACTGTCAACAGAATGAACAGGTATGTCTTAGAAAGGGTACAGCTGGAATGATCCTTGAGGGAAGGATGACAAGGCTTCACATCTCATAATTTTACTTTAGAGACATTGCTAGGAGATGCTATTCCTTGGACAAGGATATCGTGCTTGGGAGTGTGGACAGTCAGCAAAAGAGAAGAAGACTCTCACTGAGATGGATTGACACAGAGATTGCAACAATGGGCTCAAGTATCTCAGAGATGGTGAGGATGGCACAGGATAGGACAGGATTCAGATTTGTTGTTCATAAGGTTGCTATGTGTCATACTTGATTTGATGGTACCTAACAACAACAACAACAACCCACTGAGAAATCAAATTATACAAGTAACACCAAGTCCTTACATTAGAGTTAAACTGTAAGGACAAGGCGGCTAACTAAACAGGCTTAGCACAAGGCATTTTTGCTCTATAACTGCATTTTAGTTGCATGAGATTTAATACAACTCCATTATTAGTAATAATATTAGATGCAAAATGCTGTTGTAAAAACGTATTAAATGCCGTGGAGTCAGTTGTGCCTCCCAGGAACCCGCTATAAAAGTGAGGCAAACACCACCTGGTTCTGTGCCATCTTCACAATGACTGCTGTTTTAGGCCACCTCATTCAGGGTCTGCCTCTTGTACAGTGACTCTCTCCTGAGTGTGGGAGTCTTCACGAGTGACTGGCCTCTTCTGATAACATGACCAAGGAACTTGAGATGAAGTCTCAGCACCTGTGCACCTACGGAACATTCTGCTTGTACTTCTTCCAAGATAGACATGCTAATTCTGGTGACGGTCCATTGCAGATCCCATATTCTATGCCAACACCAAAATTCAAAGGTATCAATTCCTTTCTAGTCCATCTTCTTCCATACCCAGCTTTCACATAAGGAGATTGAAAATGTCATGGCTTGGGCCAGAGGCATCTTTATCCTCACAATGGCAAGGGTAAAGTAATATGAAGATTTAAGTATAAAACTGTTACTTAAGTTCAGAAGAAGACATTGCCAATATCACATATCAAGTTGTGATACAATCCATAAGTAAACCCTGTCAACTCCATCTTTCAATTATAGCTACTCTCTGACTATACTGTGCTAACTCAATACACATGATACCGTCCTCTCTTGTCTGGACTAGTCTTATACCCTCTGCTCAGTTCTCCTGCATATACCTATAGTCTATTGTGCAAAAACTCAGTCTGATCATATTATAGCTACGCTTAAAGTCTTCTTATGGTTCCCCAACTCCTTCAGCATAAAATCCAAGTGCATAGCCTCCTTTATAAGACCGAAGTGCACTGGGTTCTGGGCTGCCTCCCTGACTGCCTCCCATATCTTTCTTTTGCACTCCAGTTAGAGTGGCTTTCTTGTTGCTGAAAATAAGCAACATGTTTGAGCCTCGTACCTTCATATTTCTCTTTCCTCCAATTAACATATTTTTCATTCGACTCCTAGCAAATCCCTCATCACATTCAGGTGCTGATGCAAAGGTTCAGTTGCACTTCATCTACAACAGCTCCTCTAATAATTTACTCCTCTGCAGCCTCATATATGTATTATGATTCTCTCCTTATTGTGGTTTTGTTCACAGTAGCAAAGAGTTGGAAGCAACCTAAGTGCCCGTCAACAAATGAATGGATAGAGAAGCTGTAGTATAGTCACACAATGGAATACTATGCCGCATTGAAAAACAAGGAACTCATGCAATATTATTCAAAATGGGTGACCCTGGAGGATATTATGCTGAGTGAAGTATCCCAGTCACAAAAGGACAAATACTGCACACTGCCAACTGTTGTAAAACAGTCTCAGGGGAGACTGAGAAATATGGGATAAATAATGTATACAGCACTGAAATAGATGCAGAAGAGAACAGTTTAAAAGTGATATATGATTGGGTATTATGGTTATAACAAGAGTACAGAATGAAGGTTGCATAGTGGAATGTACTCGGGGCAGGGGAAGGGGGATTGTATATCAATAAAGGATTTTTTTCTTTTACTTTTCAAAGAGAAGAGAGAACTGGGGGGGGGGGAGTGGGCAGGGAGAAAAGTGCAACAATGAATGAATGAATATAAATCCAAAATCTCTGTAAATGATCATTAAAATTAATAAAATAAAATGTAAAAAAATGTATTGTCTTTTTCTACCCTTTAAAATTGAAACTCCATGAGAACAAGTGCTGTATTTCATTCATAACTGGAGGGAAATATGTTAGCAACTAAGACAATTTCCATCACGATGCTGCTGCTGATGATTGCCTGTTGCTTCTGACTCATAGAGACCCTACGTACAGGAAGATCCTGCACCATTCTCACAATCACTGCTTTGTCATTGCTCCTACTAGGTGCTGTCAGGTGGGCTCGGCTTCCTCATGACTCTCTGTGTCCTAGAATGAAATCCTGCCCCATTCTGGCACTCTCTGCTATGTTTAATCTCACTGCTGTAGCCACTGCATTAATTCATCTTGCTGAGGTTTTTCCTTTCCAGGGGCTGGCCCCTTTTGACAGGTGCTATGGCATTTTGACAACATGCCTGAAGTATGGGAGATGAAATCTTAACCTCCTTGCCTCTAAGGAGCACTCCAGCTGCTCTTCCAAGACAAATGTGTTTGTTCTTAGGCAAGTCGCTGGTATATTCAATGGACTACGTTATTCTAGGACATCACAAGATGGAGGGAATGAGACTTAGTGGACAGAGATGGAAGCATCATCCAAGGTGGAAGCAACAGTTTGAGCAGAGGCACAGTCACTGTATCTATGAGGAACAATCATCTTTGTAAGAAGGGAAATAAGAGATAAGGACTTTCAAGTGGAGAGTCTCCATCTCTTCATATATGCAGTTATTTATTCAACCAACAAACACAAATCTGGTATCAGGACTTTTCTAAAGGCCCTGAGGCTATTGAGGAAACACGAATTGTGTGTTGAATGTCTAAAGGAACTCGGTTAAGGACACTTGATTTGTTAATTAACAGTGGCAATCTGACAACTTTATCAGTTTATCTTATGTCAGAGCTTTATGAAATTTCAATAACTTTCTTGATCAACCATCATTTAATAAAACAAGAAAATTGTATTTTCAAAGCACAGAACTTAAAATGTTGAGCTAGCTGGACCAACCTCAAGAAGTTTAACTTAACATTCTAACAGGGGTCTTTTATCTATTTCATTGCAAGACCAGCCAGATTTGGAAAGAAATCTAGGCATGATCTTAACACTCATGGCTTTGGGGCCTGGAAACAATGGAACAGCCTGAACACTAACAAAAATGAGTCTTTTCATTATGTCAAGAAGTAATTTTTCCCATTGCTGTAGTGAGTGGAAAGACAAAAAAGAAGGCATCAATTGAAAGTGTGTTTTTTTAATAGAGAAAATGGCTGATGCTAGGTGGTTTTTCATTTTGATAGAGGAAATATACAAGTGTGATAATGGAAAGAAAATGTTGACAATTTTGCAAATATAAGTAGATGTTACAACAGTTTTTCACATTGATTACAAAAGGTGTCCCATGATTCTTAGAGATAAAGGATGTCATATCAACATAATTTAGTCCTCATAAGTAGGACTTATGGAGATGGCAACTATGGATAAAAACTCTTTCTTTCTTGAGTTGCTTGTATCTATTATCATTCTAACAACTATATTCGCATATTGTTGTTGTTAGGTGTTACTGAATCAACTATGACTCATTGAGACACAAATGAACAGAAGTATCTTCACAGGTAGGCTTTAGTAAGTGGCACAAACAAGGCACAGCCTTTTTGGCTAGGTGGCACTTGATCTGCAATGTAAAAATCTGATGAATTTTAAAAAAATAGAAAAAATAAACCAAGAAGAGCCATATTGCATGAAAACCTAAGTAGAGAAAAGCCAATTTAGGTGAAATATGTAGCGGAAGCCAAAATTGGTCCATTAGGTTACAAATGTTTAACTATCAGGCAGCAGTAATGGGAGCCAATGTTAAAAAGGCAGGGATGAAAAATTATGGGCGGCTTGGAGTAGTAATGAAGGTGGCAATAATAATGATACTTATAAAAATAAAGGATCTGTGGGCATGAGATGTGACAGTTAAGAATCCCTTGACTTCATTTTTGTTCCCCCGACCCATTAACTATCCAGCTTGGAGGCACAGGAGGCTACGTCTAAAAATAACCTTCAAATATGCTTGTGGTCAAAGCTTCAGCACCAACCGCATGTGTTAAATTCAATAGCAAAATTATAAGGGGGAGAGGAAGTAACATGTGTGGCAAAAAGAGGAGGTGAGTTTAGTTCACTATGAGCTGCCTGACTTCAAAACACCCAATTCTGCAACTGGTTCAAACCCCCAGTGCTGTCCTGAGGTAGCCTTGGGAAAGAATGGCAAAGAGAGAAAACGAAAAGGATGGAAAATTATTGACTTGAGTGACTAAACATGTAGGCTCTCATCCTTGTTTTGTTTTTAAATAATGTTAAACATCTATCTGAACATTGGCAAATCCCTTTCTCTCCCAGACTTTGGCTTTTCTGATTTGTAAACAAGAATATTTTACTAAAAGAGTTAGAGTTTGCTTTTCAATGTTGGTAATCTGTTTTCAAGAACGGCAGACTCAGTTAGTTAGGCCTCTACCATCAGCCTCGGAGCTGAGATGGAATTTGAAATGGCTTCTTTTAGATGATGGTCCAGTCTTTTTGTCCAAATAGCTAACAGTTCTTTGTTTCATTTCTCTGTCTGCTTAAAATTACTTATGTGTTCTGCTTTTTCAAAACGTGTTTTCTGTGCCCCCTCTCTGCTAGTCTTATATAGTAAGTATTTCAGAATTCTGCTGAGCTCATTTCATATCTGACAGAGCTCCCAGCCTGAATTCTCATAAAGAATGTTCATTGAACAAACATTTGTGGAATGAATGAAATGCCAGAGTTTTGAGTCAAACACTAGGTTACACTACTCAAAAACAATTTCCAGAAAAATCCTGGAGGAAGTATTAACAATAAATATCAAAGACTATCAGACACTACCAGTTCTGTAGTTTCTCCCCGTTTTGTGTATTTCATAGGAAACTGACACAAAAAGAGGACGTAATTGTCCCATGGGAAAAGCAAATCACTGAGTGATCCTGTACATGTGTGTCAAGTTGTACTTCCTAAAAGCTAAAGAGGGGTCTGTGCGGGTGTAGCCCTTCACTGATAACTCAAAAGTTGTGCCTCTGGCAGTTCTATGAGGCCAGTGGATCTGCCTTTCAGTCTTGCTTCTTATGCCCAAATATCTAATAAGTATGAAGATTCTATTAGTGGCACCTGTTTTTCTCATGGTGCCAAGGAAACCCTGGAATCAGTGCTCTTTAGCTTTGCTGATTACTTGTTTGGAAGCTATTTTAAATACTACCCTCCTTAAGTCATCTTCAGAACTCTCGTGCCTGAAGAGGTATTCTGTTCATGGTGAAGCTATCCTGCTGAAGACAACTTAGAGCTGCTGCTACAGCTTTTGCTGTAGACACCTCCAACACCCCCTCTGCAAATCACAGGGCGGGTGTAAACGAAATGATTTCCCGTTGTACATTGTGCATGTCACAGGCAGAAAATTATAAAAGCTTCCATCTTCTGAGTAAAAAAAAAAGAAGAGGAAAATTAAAAAAAAAAAAAAAGCCACACTCACACACTAATTTAACACATCATCTTTAAGAATAAATGAGGTTACAAATCCACATTTGGAAGAACAGAATCTAGTCCATATGCACCAGATAGCTTTTTTTTTTTTCAAACTCAAACTCCGGATTCCAAAATGTATACTCTCTCCATATACTGAGGTAACAGCTTGTCAGAGAAATGTGGCAAGTAACAGCAGGACTAGCACAGCAGATGGGTAGTATTTTTATACTGGCTTTTAAGTGATAATGTGAGTTTACATAGGGTCATCCTAAATATTGTTTAAGTGCATGGAATGACTCGAGTCACTGTCTAACCTTGAGGAGACTCCTTGCTTACAGTTCTTGCCCAAATTTGCTGCCATAAAGGCTTCATCAAGACAAATCTGTCTTGTTCTCTGAAATGAGAGACACGTGCATTTCTAAGGACCTCACTTTACAGATCCCTGAACATGTTTCAACTTGACATTAAAAGGGAAAACTAGGCAGAAAGCTAACGAAAACTTCTCAGATTAACACAGTGAACTCTGTGGACTTGCTGTCAGTCTCGACCCGTGTATCACGAATGGTACCAGACCTGGCAGGGTGAAGCAGTAGATGGTGAGGTGGTGAATTCCAAATTCAACTTTCTGATCTTCTACTAGCAACCTTAAGCCTCAGTTTCTACAGCTGGGAGAGGCAGCTCGGTGATTCATTATCGTATATGTATAACGATATTGGAGTGGGAAATGTCAAAAGCAAATCTGTATGGCACCCACTATTGAACTCCACTCATAGCTGTCGAATCCGAACCAATCACAGCTGATCCTCCAGCAGGTCTCCAAGGAGATTGTCTATCTTTCAGCCAAGGCAGCTTCAATGCATTAGCAGCTCGGCCCCCTATTAACTACTCCGCCAGCGCTCTCTCGCACCTACTTCAGCCTTCAGAATCTCCATACTGCTGACTTGTGCCTCCCTGTGTCTATTTCATTTGACCGGAAGAATAAAGATGACAGTACTGATGGCCTCTTCTGTCAATTTTTAAAAGATTTTATGAACTTAAATCCAATCTTACGCAGTCCGGGTAGAATTTTCTTGCGCTCATGCGCTGTTAAGAGCTCTAGTGGCATAGTCTGTCAAGAGCTGTAAGGCTGCTAAGCTCACCTGCACTGCAATTGTTGTGCATTTCTGGCTGTTTGAATCCACCAGCGGCTCCTCGTGACAAAGTTAGGCAGAGTCTCCCTCCTCTGGTCACGATTTTTAGCGTCAGAAACCAAATAGAGAGTTGCTATGAGTGGAACCGAAGAGGCAGCAGTCAGTTTGATTTTAGTAAAATCCCAAGAAATGTTTCTTATCAATGCTTTTCCTGTACAGGCATACATGAGAAATGCAACAGGAAAGCACTGGACATAGTGACGTCCGCTAAGCAAGGCTCTTCAAATAGGAACGGATAGTATTGGATGAATAGAATAGAGGTTTCAGGATTCCTAGACAATGTTATGTGGAATTTCTTTCGGAAATCTACTCCTATACCCCAGTTAAACAATATCAGAATGGAAGCACCTGTGAGGCAGGGATTTTGGACAACTTTGCTCACTGCAAGCTTTCTATTATCTACAAGAACGAAGGGGCCATGTAGGCATTCAAAATGGGGAATGCACTCAAAAGCATTCCAAATGGCTGAAAGGGTATAGAATAGAATAAATGGCAGCCCACTTCATGTATACACTTCTCCTTGTGAACTAATGGAAAGTTACTGTTGTATAGCAATATGGACAGTACCAGTATCGGACCCAGTGGTTGCTGAGTTGATTTTGACGCTTATCATGCTCTGTAGGGTTTTCTATCGAGGACTCTCAGGAAGTAGAACACCAGGCTTTTCTACCAAGTCACCGCTGAGAGACTTCTGGCTGGTAGCTGGGCACATTAATTAGTTGCACCATCCAGCTCTATTTCACGTAAAAAGTGACATTATGCTGAGCAAATTAAGTCCACAAGAATTCTCAGGGCCAAAAGAAGCCTAGGGGAGGATCCCATATCAGACTTGCAGCTCCAGGGGCCAATTCTTCTATCCGAAGCCATGCTGCCTTGTTGGACCTTGCAGTTTGATAAGCACAAATGAACTAGTTTTACCAAGAACAATCTATGAGTCTATTGATCCTTCCAGTTCTTCATATGTAAGGATGGGATGAAAATTTTGGCCTACTAGATACAACATTTTGGAAAGTCACTGGATTAAATGAGATCGAGTCATAAGCTGATAAGGGTGAAAAAACTTTTTCCCAGATCTCTTGAAAACACACAAGGAAATATGATTGCGCTTTGTAAGCTACAAAATGCTGGGGAAATAGGAATAATCACTAGTGTTACAATGCCTGCTTGATAAACTCTTTAAGCCAAGGCCTTCATTTTATTATCTGCTTATGAATGAATTAGCTAGCACTTGACAAATAGTATTTGGCAAAGTTGGCTCTCTGAGATTGAATGACTGGATAAACATATAAGAATGATAAAATTATAGAGGCATAAATATGAGTGACTGCATTCCTTCAAAGATATTAATTGTAGAAGTGCATGATGGGTCAGATCTTTCCAAACAAGGCTGAAGTTAAGATAACATTATACAATGATATAAAAATCTATCTAAAGTGCAGAGCTCATAGGCTCTCATTCACTTCCTCTGTAAAACTGATCCACATTCCAAAGGAAAAGACAAGTTGGCTCCAAGACATATTTTTCATATGATATTTAGGAACAAAAATAAAATGTTAACTGTATTTAGAAGGGAAATTACAATTTTCTAATAAAATAAAAATACTACTTGTAGGCAGGAAATGAAACTAATAGAGTAAAATAAAGTGATTTACCAGAATACTCTTTTGCTTTAACCTAAAATCATACCATTTCCAGATTGTCTCAGAATTTTACATTTTTTAGAAATAAGCAATATTTGGGGACTTAGTATTCGGTTTTCATGCAGATATAGAAGGTAGGAAGTTGTGCTGCTAATCCGAAGGCAGAGCATCTCTAGTGGTTCAAATCCACCAGCAGCTAACAGGGAGATCAATGGGCTTTCCAGCCTCAGAAACTCCCTGGTGGGTCAGCTAATGATCAAACTCACTGACAGTGGTCTAATCTGATAGTTTTGAATGTCTGCAGTTCATTTGACATAAAAAAACAACAACAACAACAAAGAACAACAAAAAAACTTCTTCAATCCCTGCATTCAATGCCATTTAATTGGTAGCCAGAAAGAAAAACAGACTGTGGTAGCAAAATAAGAATTTGAGGAGGACCAGAGGAACGATAAAAGTAGCATACTGGTGATTCTTAATCAGAAATTCCACCACAAATCTGGGTTGGACTTCTCAAAAGAAATGTAAAGTAAAGGACTGCATGCTCCCAGACGGAATTTGGAAATGTTACTTGTCGTGGGGCATAGAGGGTTCTACAGGGACTAATGGGTGGACATCATGCTTGCTAAATGTCCTGCAGTTTCTTCAACATTCTCAAAGAACTCTCTTGCTCTAACCACCAGTTAAACCAAAACTCACTGACACTGAGTGAATTCTGACTCATAGTACTCATAGTACCAGGGTACTAAGGCTGTCAGTTTTTACCTAATGAGACTGTCCATTCTTCTCCCTAGAAGCAGCTGGTTGATCTGAATCACTGAATCAATGGATATCAGTGCAGCAATGTTAGCAATGTATTGTGCTCTATAAATCTGTATGTACTCACCATTTTTTCTTAATATTGACCTTTGATGATATTTCTCTCTCTCTTTCACTCACATACACATACACATACACACTCATGCATGGGTACATGCCCCACCCCATGTATTCATGCATGCACACATGCTCAATGCAACATGTGTCTTGGTTTCTTGACTACTGCTATGAGAGGTGTTGGTTGTGGATTCAAGAAAAATTCAACCCTGAACAATTTTCATCAGGCCTCTATAGTTTTATTATTCTGTCAGAAAATAATATTGTGTTCTATGAAAGGTAGTATGGTGCTTTCTCAAAAAGTTGCAAATAGAAATACCATTTGACCGAGCAATTCCACTACTGGGTATATACCCCAAAGAGACCATAACCACCACCCAAGCAGATATATGTACACCAATGTTTATCACGGCTTTGTTCCCAATAGCAAAGAGTTGGAAACAACCTAAGTGCCCATCAATAAACACATAGATAGAGAAGCTCTGTTATATTCACACAATGGAATACCACGCTGCATTGAAAAATAAAAGAACTCATGAAATATTATACAAAATGGGTGACCCTGGAGAGCATTATGCTAAGTTAAATATTTCAGTCACAAAAGGACAAATACTGCATGGTGCCACTGTTGTAAAACATGACTGACATCGGGGTTGGGGGGACACTGAGAAAGATAAGTTCAATAATGTATACTGCATTGAAACAGATGAAGGAGAAAACTGTTTAAAAGGGTTATATGAGTAGGTATTTTTGTCATGACAGGAGTCTAAAACAAAGGCTGCATAGTGGAATGGATTTTGGGGGAGCGATTGTATAACAATAAAAGAATGTTTCTTTTACTTTTCAAAGAGAAGAGAGAACTAGGGGGGAAGGTGGGCAGGGAGAAAAGTGCAACAATGAATGAATGGAAATCCAAAGTCTCTTTAAACTTTCATTAAAATTAATAATAAAAAAGAAAAATGTAAAAAAATAATATGTTCTGACTATATGTGCAATAAACATCATGTATACACACTTAAAATATGATTACCTTAGTAGTAGCTCTCTTAAATACAACAAAAAGGGATGAAGATAAGAACATTAAAACCGTGTTTGAAAGAGCTTACCTTTAATTTGTTTCATACAAAGGGATTTACAGGCCAAAAAGCCTCCTGTCCAACCATTTCATTTATTTAACATAATTTTATATCTTTTTTTTCAATGCTTCTCTACCATAACACCCCTTTTATGAGGATTTTTTAGCTTGTACACTGCAGTTAATAGAAACAGAAAGCTTAACAACTAGAGACATGAGGGCTCCTTAATTATCCAGATCCAAGATACATGCCTGTGAAACAATGATGGGGCATCAGGCTGATACTGAATCCAGCCCTTCAGGATGTCCTCTCACAGTTTCATTATCCCTTCCTCCAGTTAATCATGGGGGTTTGTGTTCTATTTTTGCTTCTTCTTTCCCTTTGGTTGTTCAGGGAACTTGTACTGTCTTCTGTTTGCTGACACCTTGTCAATTGGAACTGAGCCTTCCTCTTGGTTCTGAAGTTCATTAAATTCTGAGAACACACCACTGCACGCTGACTGTGTTTATTAATGTAGCACGCAAAATGGGTCATTCAGTAGGGAACTGGGACCTTTCCCTCCCATTGCTCAGACACTGAGAATAATACTTGGAGTTTATCAGAGGCTTTATAATATTATTTACGTATTTAAAGACTCCTTGAAAGCCTTGTAGGAACTCAGGAATATGTATAATGAACAATGATGATAGATGCAATATACTGAGTTATCCATTTCCAAATAGAGTTTACTTCATGCCTGTGTTATCAGGAAGGATAGAGGTGAGAATGGAAAAAAAGAAAAGAGAGGAAAAAACCAAAACAAAACCCTCTTCACATAATTGAGCTTTGAGTTGTGTGTCTGGTTTGTTTTCTTTTTAATGAGTTATTTGGGATTATTAACAACCACAATGATATTAATCTTGAAATTTAAATAGTAACAGCTATTTTCAAAGCATCTTCTTCTACATGTGATCTCATTAAGCCTGGTTTGTGTATTATGTTATCCTGAGGAATGAAAACACACATGAATGAGACAAATATTAATTGGTCTCTCAGGCCTCAGTCGCTCATATAACCTTGCCTGAGGAGGGAAAGATTTCTAAATGTAGGTAATGGAAAAACTAAAACCCAGCAAAGGGCTTCCACAACTTATAGTTAACTTTTTGAGCCAAAGGAGCTCACTGAGATTAAGAGTTAGGATAAATCCAGATATGCAAATGCCTGGCTTTGATACCTATTGTTTTATCTTCTATACCATATTTCCCTTGCCCCCATTTAATAGCCATTAAGCCCCAGGAAACAGAGAAACTGATCATATATCTGATGTTGAAGAAATAATTATCCTGACCCTGAATAGGTTATCATATAGACCCTGTCAACATTAACTATAATTTGTTAGCCCCTATCAAGAATGTAGATTATTTCTGGAAACACATAGTTGAGATCCAGAGTAGACTGCTAGTTGTGTGTTCACTATGTGTATTTTGTATTTCCTGAAAGGACATTAAACATCTTCAAGTTACACCATCATATTTCCCTGAACACACTCTTGCAATAAGCTAGGGTGGAAATGAGGACCTAGAGGATTATCAAACAACTCTTTTGGTTTTAAGCCAAATATGATGAACCTAAACCCCAACGACAGTAAGTCAGTAAAGATGCTAGCAACAAGAAATAACAGATTGCCACATTTCCCCAGGAAACCAGGAGCACTTGAAGATAATCTTCACACCAAATGTTTCAATTTTGAATGGAGATGGGCAAATGCTCCCTCTCCTCCAAATAGGATGTTCTGAAAAATAAAACGTATATAGGGATTGACACATTGACACTTTTGTATTATCAACCCACAGATCAAAGAATCTATATAAAGAACACTTTTCTTGGAGAGAGGGACATCCAAATCTAAGCCCTCCTTTTAGATACCATCCATCAGGTTTCCACGGCTGTAGATATCAATAGAAGGCTGCCCATCTTTCTCCTGTTGAGTAGCTGGTGGACTGGAATTGTCAATCTTTGAGTTATCAGTCTTAAATATTCCATATTCTGCCACAAGGGTTCCTCTAGAACCATGCTTTGTTCTTCTTAAGTGTCCTAAAGTTGCCTATGTCTCATAGTGATTCTATGGACAAAAGATTGAAATCTCGCCCTACCCTGAGTATTATTTACAATAGCAAAGAGATGGAGGCAACCCAAGTGTCTATCAACAAATGGGTAGGAAAAGTATAAGATATTCACAGAACTGAAAACTAAGAAGCACTGAAAAACAATGAACTTGTAAAACATTACACAACATGTTTGCACAATCTTTCATACGCTGAAGCAATCACTATGTCAATTCATCTCATTGAGGGTCCTCCTCTCTTGATCTGACATGCCACCTTTCCCAGCATAGTGTCTTTTTCCAAGGACTGTTCCCTCCTGATAACATGCCCCAAATATGGGAGACAAGGGAGCTCTGGTGGCTTAGTGGTGGAAAGCTGGGTTGCAATCCCACTAAGTTTCATGATCTTTACCTCTAAGGAACACCATGACTGCGTTTCCTCCAAGATATATTTGTTTGCTCTTTCGCTAGTCCATGTGATATTAAGTGTTCTTCATCAGCACCACAATTCAAAGGTACCATTCTTCTTTGGTCATCTTTATTCACTGTTCAACTTTCAGATATATAAGAATAAAGAGAAAATACTTATTCTGCCTTAGGTTAGGTGCACCCTAATCTTCAAATGGATATAATTGCTCCTTAGCACTTTGGGTAGGTCCTTGACAGCACATTTCATCAGTGCTAACATCTTTTGATTTCTTGATTTTACTACCATGGGTGTTGGCTGTCGATTCAAGAAAAATGAAAGCACTGGCAACTTCAGGATTTTCTCCATCTATCATGATGTTGATTATTGGTGCATTCATGAAAATTTCTGCTTTCTTGATGTTGAGATATAACCCATACTAAGGCTGTAATCATTGATCTTCTATAGGAAGTGCTTCAAGTCTTCTTCACTTTTTGCAAACAAGGTTGTGTCATCTGCATAACATACTTTTTTAATGAATCTTCCTCCAATCCTGATTTCATAATTTTTCTATTCTAGTCCAGCATTTAGAATTATTTGCTCAGTATTTAGATCATATATGTATGGAGAAAAGATACATCTCTGACACACGTCTTTTCTAATTTTAAACTGTATGGCGCTTCCTTGTTTTGTTCAGACAACAACTTCTAGGTCTATGCATAGGTATAATATAATCACAACTAGGTATTCCGGGATTCCCACAATTGCCAATGTTCTCCATAATTTATTATGATCTGTACAGTCAACAATTGCTTAGATAAGTAACTAAAAGTGTCATTTGGAGAAAAGACATTGGAGAGTGATGCAGGGAATATATCATTTGCATTAAACCTAGTAGTTCTAGTGATTAGATTTATTAACTACAAGCATGTGCTACTTAAAAACAAAACAAAACCAAACCAAAAACGAAAAAACACCACAAAATATTTTTGGTAAATGAGGAACATCTATCCATATACATAGATGGAATTTGGGTATTCATTTTTGTTCAGCAGCAGTGTGTTGCTTATACCCAAGAGTTCTTCAATGAGGTTGTCATGTAATAGAGATGTTCAGACAGCACGCATCTTGTTCAGTTTACAGAGTATACTCTCAGAGTATTGTTAGAGAAGCTCAATAAAGGGCTGAAGGTATGCAAAGGAAGAGATTATTTCTATCTGGAGAAATCTACAAAGGCAGTATAGTCTTTGAGTTTAGTCAGCCTAGATACAAAAAACCAACCGAACAAAAGGCATTCTCTAACAAGGGACTAAATGATTAAAAACAGAAGCATAAAAGCAATGGATTGTTGTGAGACAAGCTATTAGTTTGGATTAGGTAAGTATAGAAATAATGAAAGAATAAAGAGAAAGACTGAAAACTTTAAAAGACCCAGAGATATTAGGCTCTTAGAAAACAGAATTAATTCTATAGCCAGGGGAGCCTGCTTAAAACTAATAAATAGAAAAGGCAAAATAAAAAGAATGTCCATATTTAAAATATAAAATAACTAGTAAAGTTAAATTTGTAGTAGTTTACGAGCAGTGATTTTTTTTTATCCAAGAAGAAAAACTATAACATACAAGGGCACATTTTTAAAAATTAATATTTCAGTGCTGCTAAAAAATTATTTGCATTGCTTTGTCTTTTTTATCTAGTCCAAAGTAAAATAAACAAAATGAAAGTTTTCTTCTCTCCACTTTTATAATAGTGCTATATTAATCCTTGGGATAGCTCATAAGAATTAATATAGCACTATCATATTATAGAAAATAAGCATGTTAGAGGAGAAAAAAAGAAGAAAGAATTGAATTAAGAAATTATATGCTCAGGTAACTTAAATATCCTCCAAACCCCACAAACCCAGTAATTCATGAAATACCTGAAAACTTATAAAATATTCCATGGAAATTGGCCAACATGGACTCTATTTGGAAAGCACTGTGAGAAAGTAGGGATCAGGTATTATCTTCAAAGGAGGTAACAGAATCTCCTTTTCAAAAGCTATTGAATGAGTGGTTAGGTAGAAGCATATCATGTAGTAAAAAGGGCATGTGATGTGATATTGGGAGGCCTGGGCTTGACTTCTCACTGGACTATTTATTTGTCCTATAATCTTGAGCAAGTTCCTTCTCTAATCCTGTTTCCGTACTTCGTTCTCTGGCTATTGGGAACCCTCAGTGGCATACTTCAGATGAATGTGCAATACCAATGTGAGTTATTATTCACCATTATTTCCTTAAGCAGGGAGCTTTTAAAAGAACCTTTATTCCAAATGTTGAAAAAGGCCTAATTTGTTCCAGGCCATAACTCTAGTGAGTGGGAAAGTCACCACAGGGGTAAGTGCTCCAAAACACATCCAGATCTAACCACCAGAGATGTTTCACCTGTCAGCAGGACAAGGCGGACCCTGTCTGATGTCATTTGCTATAATATGGCAAACACAGAAGCTTAGCCACAAGGCCCTGGCAGGTGAGCAAAAAGGTTGTCGCTGTTTTTTCCCAACACTTTGTTTTTAAATGTAATTGTTTGTTTGCTTTTTTGGAGTCTACACAATCTGTTCTTTGATTTGGGAATCTCAAACTGTTTGCTACTGCTTCACGGCTTTGAAGATCAGCTTTAAGAAACTAAACCAGTGAGCTGTCAGACTGTGAGCAGTCAGCCAGCCAACTTCCTCAGGCAGACAGCATGGGGGGAAGTGTTCAGGTCTGCCTTCAGGACCCTCCCTGTGAGGACTGGCAGCGACTGGATCCTCCTTCGTGTGGACTCTCCTCATAAAATCCAAGTGTTTTCTAAAAGTGAAATTTTTACTGCTTGCTGTTTCTCCAAGTAAATATACTTGGCATGGAAAGGTGATGTTTTCCAAAATCGTGGTGAAGATCTTCATGCATTAAGTTTTGCCTGAGAAGTTTGGAGCAAGGCAGGATTATCTAATCTAAGTAAATTTGCAGATGGATCAATTCTATTCGATCTTTAAGATACTATCTTTCCCTTCCCCTTGAAAGGAACTCTGTTGAACTATGGTGAAAAAGTTAAACACCCAGATGCTAATTGAAATTTTAGTAGTTAGAATATAACCAGTAACTCAAGGCGTTGACCTGACAACCCACTACTCTTAAAGGTTGTGGTTGTTATGTGCTGTAGAGTGGCTTATGACTCACAGCGACCCTATGTACAAAAGCCCTAAACCCTGCTCTATTCTGTGCTGATCTTGTTGTCTATGAGACACCTACACACATTACCCTAGTCACTGAATCAATTTATCTCATTGAGGGTCTTCCTCTCCTGCGCTGTCCCTCCACCCTCCTAAGCATGACATCCCTCTTCAGAAACTGATCTTGCCTGGCAACATGTCCAAAGTATGTCAGACGAAGCATCAGAATCCTTGCCTCCAAGGAGCAGCCTGGCTTCATCCTCTTCAGGATGAACCTGTTCATTATTTTAGCAGTCCATAGTATATTCAATACTCTTCTCCAGCACCACAGCTCAAAGGTTACAGCCAAGAAAACTCTATGGGGCAGGCATGTCCTGTCCCATGGGGTGACTGTAAATTGGAATTAACGATGTCTAGTAACAGTGACAATCACCACCACCAATTGGACTTTTTGTATCCTAAGTTTGGAAACAGCCTTCATGGTGATTAACTCAACCCACAAATGCAGCTTCATTTGACAACAGAATCTTTATTAGAATTTTTATATTCTCAACAGAGAAAGGAATCTCACTACTTCTAGAAACAAGAGAACTTTTCATCTGTTACATTTGGGTTTCCTGCCATTGAGTTAATTTATGCTTTTAGGCACCACCCTCGTCACCATTATACTGTGAGATTTAATGAAGAATCTCCCTAATTCTGTATGCCAGTATGCTAACTTTGTCTTACTCATTTCCTAAAACCTTTCTTGCGTGAAGTTTACCAAGCATATTCCACCATTTTTAAAGTCCTTTCCCTCATCGTGAAATTGATGGCATTTACTAAATAACAGGCTTTGGACTCTTTTTGAGCTTCTGCTAAAATATAACTTTTTTTGCTGTGCCACTTGCTCACATTGGGGCTGACAGAGGAGCAAGAGAACATGATCGACTCTTTTCTAAATTCAAATAACTAAAACATACAAATGCATCATATTCTTCAGCTCAAGATAGTTGGTTTAGTCCTACTTGGAATCCCAGTGACTTTCGTATTTCCACTACATAATGACTTTTACTTTTTTATTTTTTTAATTCCATTCAATTAATAATAATCTACAGCTTTCTTCTCACCAGTGAACCAATAGATGGAAAACAAGACTGAAACTGTGAGCTATTTCATCTTATGTGGATTCACAATCAACAGACTTAGTACCAGAAATGAAAAGATAAGAAGGCTGATTGAATTGGGCAAGTCTGCTGTCAAAGACCTTGCCATATTACTGAAGAGCAATGATGTCAGTCTGAAGACTAAGGTGCACCTGACTTAAGCTGTAGTCTTCTCAATCACTTACTACGCATCCGAGACCTGGATAATAAATAAGAATGACAGAAGAATTGATGCCTTTGAACTGCGATGTTGGAGAAGAGTACTGAATATATTCTATGGACAGCCAAAAGAACAAATAGATATGTACTGGAAAAGGTGCCCTTTGGAGGCAAGGATAACAAAGTTGAATCTCTCATACTTTGGGCATGTTGCTAGGAAAGGCTATTTCTTGGAGAGGGACATCATATTTTGAAAGTTGGAGGGTCAGCAAAGGAGAAGAATATGCTCAATCAGGTGGATTGAAACAGTGACAGCAGCAATGGGTTCAAATATGTCAGAGATGATGAGGATGGCACAAGACAGGACAGAGTTAAAGTCTGCTGTTCAAAAGATTGCTAGGACTAAGATTCATCTTGACAGGACCCAACAACAATGATGATAGGATTCTGACCTATACTGACTTGCCACCTGAATATGGTTGACATTGTTACTCTCTACAGGTATAACCAAGTTGGTGCTATCTTCTTGACTCCTGACCCACTACATATATTACAGGTGAGGGAGGCCTAGGTTTTCTTTGAGAAGTCCTTGTATTTGCATAGGTATTTTCCCCTACCTTTGGCTGCTTATCTGGGAAGGGGCTGGCTGAGCTATTGGGGAATCACACAGACACTCAGCAGGACTGAGAAATATTGATGGACTCCAGCATTTTGCTGAGCGCAGTGCTTAAGCATGCAATCATTGGCCGAAAATTGGGGAAAATTGCGCTATTTGGTATTATCATTGATTTGTGAAAACATGTGCAGAGTGTATGCATGTGGGTACGTATATTCACAACTCACAGGAAAAGAAATGATTGCTTGCATTTTAAGTTTTGTTGTTTTTTTTTACCCTAACATATAAGAGAAATGAAGTAAACTATACATTAGTACACTCCACCATTTTAAAGTATTTTGAAAAATATAGGCAGCTTTAATTTCCAGAATTCCCTGTCTCCCTAAGATCACACATGTTATTTCCTTCATAAGAAATGTCTTATATTTTCTACCCTGAAACTGATTGTTGCTCAAACTCTACAGGTAAAACCTATTCAATTACTCGGGCTTTTCTTCTAAGTCTCCTCAACACATAGATAGCATTGCTTCTCTTCAGTAGCACTTTTTAAATATACTATACCTTATATTTCCAAGGATGCTCTGGTATTGGAAGAGTATTGAATATACCATGGATTGCTAAGAGGACAAACAGGTTTATCCTAGAGAGGGTGAAACCAGACTGCTCTTTGGAGGCAAGGATTCTGAAGCTTTGTCCGACATACTTTGGACATGTTGCAAGGAGAGACCAGTCCTTGGAGAGGGATGTCATGCTTGGGAGGGTGGAGGGACAGTGCAGGAGAGGAAGACCTTCAAGGACATGGACTGATTCTTTGACTGAGGTAACAGGGGTAGGTGTGTCAGAGACAGTGAGACTGGCACAGGATAGAGCAGGGTTTAGGGCTGTTGGACACAGGGTCACTACGGGTCACAGGTGACACGACAGCACACAACAACAGCAGTAACATATAAGTACAAAGACATTTGAATTTATCTTTACATAAGTCTGTACTCTCTAGTTATGTATGCTTATGATAGAGATGTTCAAGAAAGTTTTATAAGTGTTTATTGCCAAAGTGCAATATGGTTCCTGGATATTTATAAAGGAAGAACATGGAAACTGAGTTCACAATGGACAAAGGCTGTTGATATAGTGACTTTTAGATTACACTATCTGGTGATCTAGTGGCAAGGAGCTGCACTGCAATTCCTAAGGCACACAGTTCAAGACAACCAGCCGCTCCACAGGAGAAGGATGGGTAATCTCTTCCATACAACTAACTGCCTCTGAAAACCCATTGGTGGGTCACCTATGGGTCAGTTCCTACTCTATTGTACACAACAACAACAACTAGATTACACTATTATTAACAAGTAAAGAATGAAAGTTTTCTATAGTTCTCCATTGTGGCAGCGATGACAAATCACTAACTATAAACTCTTGCTTAAAATATAATAGGACAGCCAATGAAAGACTGGTCTATATTAATTAGGAAATAGCACCCAAAAACTGACAAGAAATCATCCTTTCCTCTAATAAGACAAGGCGCAAAAGTAAATGTGCAGAAACAAGAAAAATAAACCTAACTCACAAACTCAGTGAAGGCTGTGTAAATGGCCCACATTGGTAGTATTCAGGGAAAGTCCATTAGAAATGCGTTGTCCTTGTTATGTACCATTAAGTTGCCTGCAAGTCATAGTGACCTTACGGCCAGTAGCTCTGAACCCTGTCCTATCCTGAGCCAATCTCACCAGTTCGGACACACCTAACCCTCATTACCCCAGCTACTGTGTCAATCCATCTCCTCCAGGGTCTTCCTCTCTTGCTCTGTGTCCCTACAACCTTTTCTCCTGACAATGTGCACCAATACTCATATAAAAGCAATGAGCATTCAATAAAAACCCAGTTAAGATTTTCATTATATTCTTTACGAGTATCTTTTGCAAAAATTATACTTTAGTTAGCTAGTGCTAGTATAAGAGAAAAATCAAAAGTAGGTGGCATTAAGAAACAGAAATTTATTTTCTCCTGGTTTTAGAGTTTTAGATGTTTCAACTTGGCACATTCACTTCAAGATAAGGGGTTTGGTTTTTTTTGTTTGTTTGTTTGTTTGTTTGTTTTTTTATGTCTTTCAGCTTAGAGAAAAGTCCCTATCTCTGAGCTTTTTCTCCTGGGCTGTCTTCATGTGGCTTGGCCTCTTTCTTCTCCCACCTCTCTTTTAGATTTCAAGAGACCGGCTTAAAATACACCATACATGAATTCGGTAATATTATAAAAAACAAAATTTTACATAATATAAAAGATAAAAACCAAAACATCCATTCCCACATGGAATTAGAATTGCAGGCACTGAGGTCAGGGTTTAGGACATATTTTGGGAGAGCACAGTTCAACCTATAAACAAAAATCTTTATACAAGATGGAACATTTCTTATAAATGATAACTGTGGACTGAATTGTGTACCCCTTAAAATATGTGGCAATTTAGCTAGGCCATGGTCCTCCGTATTGTGTGATTTTGTAATCTAATTTAATCACACACTTGCTTGAGTTACAAATTCCATATTACAAGAGATAAAGGGAGCTAGAAGTGAGCAGACAGGAGGGTCCTGATGAAAACCAAGAAAGAAGACTTGGAAGTGGAACATTTCTTTTGGGCCTGTAATCCTTGTGCCTGGGACTTCCTAAAACCAGGAAAAGATTGATGATAAAACAGATGGAGATCTGCAAGGAATCCTGGGGTCCACAGGTGCTGAGGAGACAAGGGCCTTCTCCCAGATCAGGCAGAGAGAGAAAGCCTTCTCCTAAGACAGTACCCCGAATTCAGACTCCTAGCTTCTAAAATTCTAAGGGGTTTGTGTTTATTTTTTGTTGTTTTGTTTTAGTTAAAGCCACCTAAGTGTAGTATTTCTGTTATAGCAGCACTAGATAACTGATATAATGATTTCAAGCCTTAAGTATTTCTTTATAGGCCATCAGTTTGAAACTCAGAAAATTCTGTCATAAAACCACAGTTACAATTGAATGTTGGAGTCAGAATTAATAAAAACATTCTTTTAAACCCATGATTATTTTAACTATGTTTCTGGTAAGTTTAAGAAGGAATATTTCAAAAGTAGGGAGCTCTAGTGGCCTAGTTGCAAGAAACTGTGCTGCAATCCAGAAAGCACTAGGTTCGAGGCCACCAGCTGTGCCCCGGGAAAAGGATGGGCAATCTCCTCCAGTGCAATTAGCTGCCTCTGAAAATGCCAAGGATCACCTATGGGTTGGTTCCAACTCTATGATACACAACAACATTTTAACAGTAGAAATCTTATCTTCTTTTGGGAAGATTCGGAGTTGATTTCTGTGGCTGCCATCATTCAGGGACCTAGTCATGTACTTATAAAAAAATCTTCCAGTGAACATCTTATGGATCATAGCAGGCCTGTCCCAAGTAGAAGATGAGTGAAAACAACATGATGACAAATTGAAGCACAATGGAGAAATAATAGTAACAACAATAATACAAATTTCCACAGTCATAAACCACATGTTGTTGTTGTTACGTGCCGTCTAGTTGTTTGCGACTCATAGTGACCCTATGTACAACAGCCCTAAACCCTGCTCTATCCTGTGCCAATCGCATTGCCTCTGACACACCCATCCCGATTACCCCAGTCACCGAATCAATCCATCTCATAGAGGGTCTTCCCCTCCTGCGCTGTCCCTCAACCCTCCCAAGCATGATGTCCCTATCCAAGGACCTGTCTCTCCTTACAATATGTCCAAAGTATGTCAGACGAAGCCCCAAAATCATTGACTCCAAGGAGTAGCCTGGTTTAACCCTCTCCAGGATGAATCTGTTTGTTTTCTTGGCAGTCCATGGTACATTCAATACTCTTCTCCAGCACCACAGCTCAAAGGCATCAATTCTCCTTCTATCCTCCTTGGTCATTGTCCAGCTCTCTGATGCATAGCAAGTGATTGTGAAGACCATGGCCTGTATCAGAAACCATTGCTCTTGAGTACTTTGGAGAGGTCCTTAACAGCAGACTTTCCCAACGCGATACGTTTTTTGATTTCCTGGCTGCTGGTGCCAAGAGTGTTGACCGCGGAGCTAAGCAAACTGAAGCTGTGAACAATCTCAATCTCTTTGCCATCCATCCTGATGCTACCAATTGGTCCAGTGGTGAGAATCTTTGTCTTCTTGACATTGAACCTCAATCCATATTGTAGGCTGCAGTCCTTGACCCTCTGCAGCAAGCGCTTCAGGTCCTCCTCTGTTTCAGCAAGCAGGGTTGTGTCATCTGCATAATGCAGATTGTTAATAGATCTTCTACCAATCCTGATGCCACATTTCTACTCATAGAGCCCAGCCTCTTGGATAATCTGCTCTGCATACAGGTTGAAAAGGTACGGAGATAGGACACATCCCTGGCGTACACCCTTCCCAATTTTGAACCATGCAGTGTTAGCCTGGTCTGTTCTGATGACTGCCTCTTGGTACAAGTATAGGTTTCGCCTTAGCATGATTAAATGTTCTGGGATTCCCATTCTTCTCAGAGTCAGCCACAGTTTGTTATGATCCACACATAAAGAGCTTTATATTTCATTTTTATAAAAGTTGAATACAAGGATCCTATTATAACATTTTACAGATAATATTTGTCAAGGTTGAGAGAAGAATTCAAGGTTTAAATCTAATAAACCAAAGACTAAGATGAGGGCCCTGGAAGTATGATCCCAGAGGCCATCTCTTAATGTTTATCCTTTATTATTTCTTTCTAAGAGAAAACATACTAAAGGCTCTAAATTGTTTGCTCAGAATAGTTTCTGTTGGGATAAGAATCTGGCAGCAGAATTACCCTTAAAAGGCAGTAGAAGAGACTCACTCATTTTCAAACCTGGAATCTAGAAGTTTCCATAGACCGAGACAGAAAACAAGAAAATGGAGATGCTGAATGTGAAAGAGCTTGAATATTTGAGGTTAAGGATTTGGAAAAAAGGTTGAAACAAGGAAAGTAGAAATGGTATCTGGGATAGTAGTTGGTAAGGGCTGTCAACATAAGTGATGGTGGCCTATAGTTATTAGCAGTGTAGATAGTAGGACTTAGAGTTACTTTGTTGTTGTTAATTGCCATGAAGTCGAGCACGACTCATAGTGACCCTATGAACAAAAGGCCTGAAACCTATTACAATCGTCATTTATCAAAGTTCATATCCAGAGGAATGTTGTTTAGGAAGTGGATGCCACTTCTGCTTCCAAATTTTCTATAAAAAACCCAGGGATGGTTGACATGGAATCCTTTGACTATAAACAACTGCCCTTGTCTCCCAGTGGAGAAGGAAACTATGCAATGAGGGAGCACACCTCGTTGAGAGGGCATAGGAGCTGGTATCAGCAGCAAGGAGAAAAGGTCCCTAAAATATAGATGAGTCTACAGAGAAAGCAGAGAGTAGAAGGGGTCCTAGGAGGCATGAACACAAGCTGAAAACATCTTCAAGCAAGATAATAATTAGTTTACATAAAAATAAGGTGCAAAACATACTTCTTGGTAATGTCTCATGTAAGGCAGGTTACACTAGTAGAGGGAGGAGGGGAAATCAAAGTTTGCTTTTTCCTAGTTTCTGAACTAATACAAGTTTGAGAGAATGTCTGTAGTCTTTTAGCACAGGAAAATTTAACTTCGGAGTCTAGTCCTACGGTTTTGGAGTTGCAAGAAATGGGGTTAAGTAGAAGAACCTTGAACAACTCTTTAAACTGGGTTCATTGAGTCTTGTTCTTGTTAGCTGCTGCCAAGCAGACTCTGTCTCAGGATGATTTTATAAGAGAACAAATCTTACCTAACATGAGAGTCTTGCAGAAGAATGAAATACTACCAGGTGTGAGGCAATCTTCATGACTATTGGTATATTGGAGGTCGTTCTTTTCTCTAATTCACAAATTCATCATATAGGTTTCTCTCATTTTCATTGATCTGACTCACTGTCAAATATCATCTTAGTTATCAATAAAGGCTTCTGGTGGTTTGGTGCATTACATACTACACAGCTCTTCTAAATGTTGGTAATTCAAATCTAGAGGATGTCGACAGGGAGTAAGATGGGTAACTTTCCTCCCATAAAGATTTATAGCCTCAGAAATGCAATGGAGGCTCACAATAAGTCTAAATAGACTTAAGTATGGTTTTCGTTTAATATGCAGATGACACCACTTTACTTGCTGAAAGTGAGGAGAACCTGAAACACTTGCTACAGAAGACCAAAGACTACAACCTTCAATGTTGTTGTTGTTGTTATGTGCCATCGAGTCGCTTGTGACTCATAGTGACCCTATGTACAGGAGCTCTATATGCTCTTCTATCCTGTGCCAACCTAGCCATCTCAAACGCACTTATTCCCACCTCTCTAGTCACAGAATTGATCCATCTCATCAAAGGTCTTCCTCTCCTTCGCCGCCCCTCCACTCTGCCAAACATGATGTCCCTCTCCAAGGCCCAGTCCTTCCTTGCAACATGCCCAAAATATGTCAGACAAAGCTTCAGAATCTTTGACTCCAGGGAACATTCTGGCTTCACCCTCTACAGGACAAACCTGTTTGTTCTCCTAGCAGTCCATGGTATATTCAAAATTCTTCTCTAGCACCACAGCTCAAAGGCATCAATTCTCTTTCTATCCACCCTAGTCACTGTCCAACTCTCTGATGCATAGCACGTAATTGTGAAGACTATAGCCCGGATCAGGCACACCTTAGTCTCCAGTCTGACATCGTTGCTCTTCAGTACTCTTGAGAGGTCCCTCACAGCCGACTTTTCCCAATGCAATTCATCTCTTGATTTCCTGGCTGCTGTTACCAAGAGTGTTGACCGTGGAGCCAAGTAAACTAAAGCTGTTAACTACCTCAATCTCTTCACCATCCATACTGATGCTGCCAATTGGCCCAGTGGTTAGAATCTTTGTTTTCTTGATGTTGAGCTTCAGTTTATATAAGAGGCTCTAGTCCTTGATCTTCTGCAGCAAGCGCTTCAGGTCCTCCTCAGTTTCAGCAAGCAGAGTTATGTCATCTGCATAACGCAGGTTGCTGATGATTCTTCCACCAATCCTGATGCCACATTCCTCTTCATATGGCCCAGCGTCTCGGACGATCTGTTCTGCATATAGATTGAAAAGGTATGGAGACAGAATACATCCCTGACGAATCCCCTTCTTGATTTTGAACCATGTGGTGTCTCCTTGCTCTGTTCTGACAACTGCTTCTTGGTCCGAGTATTAGTTTCACATTAGCACAATCAAATGTTCTGGGATTCCCATTCTTCTCAGAGTCAGCCACAGCTTATTGTGATCCACACAGTCAAAAGCCTTTGCATTGTCAATGAAGCACAGATAGACATTCTTCTGGTATTCTTTGCTTTCTGCTAAGATCCACCTAACATTAGCTATAATATCCCTAGTACCACGACCTCTTCTAAATCCAGCCTGCACATCTGGAAGTTCTCTGTTGACATACTGTTCCAAACGTTTTTGGATAATTTTCAGCAGAATCTTGCTTGTATGTGATATCAATGATATTGTTCGATAATTTCCACAGTCTGTTGGGTCACCTCTCTTTGGGATGGGAACAAATATTGATATTTTCCAGTCAGTGGACCAGCTGGCTGTTCTCCAGATTTCTTGGCCAGAAAAGATTTCTGGGAGTTAGGGAGGAGAGAGGCGGAGTTGTGCTGATCTCCAGATTCCAGAACAACCTTCAATAAGGATTACATTTCAACATCAAGAAAACAAAGGTCCTTACCACTGGGCCAGTAGGTCCATCATGATAGACAGAGAAGGGATTGAAATTGACAATTATTTCATTTTACTTTGATAGACATTCAGTGCCCTTCATACCAGCAGTCAGAAGATCAGGAGATGTACTGCGTTAGACAAGGCTGCAGTCAGGGACTTCTTAAAAATACCGAATTGCAATTATCATGAAAGTGATTCAAGCTGCAGTCTTTTCAATCACTTGCTACATGTCTGAGAGCTGAGAAGTGAATAAGAATGACAGAAGAAAAATTGATGTCTTTGACTTGTGGTTCTGGAGAAGAGCACTAAATATCCCATGGACGGTCAAAGGAACAAATAGATATGTCTTGAAAAAGGTGCAGTGAGAGTGTTCCTTGGCATCAAAAATGGTGAAGCTCCGTCACTCATACTTGGGACATGTTGTTGGGTGAGGCTATTTTTTGGAGAGAGACATCATCCTTGGGAAGGGGGATAACCCCCAATGCGATGGGTAGACACAGTGACTGTAGCAACGGGTTCAACTGTATCAGAGGTGGTGAGGTGGTGAGGATGGTGAGGTGGTGAGAATTTGAGCTTGTTGTTCAAAGGTTTGCTATGAGTCCTACTTTATGGGCCCCCATAACAACAAAAACAGCAACAAGGTACATAACCGAGCCCCATTAAAAGACAAAATAAATAATATTTGAGACAACATTTAAGAAACTGGGGAAATTGTTATTGGCATAGCAAATTATTTAAGGTAGAGATATGCTGAGTTGAAGCTACTATAAATGAAGCATTTGTTTCTATCCTTTCCTAACTTCGATAGCTCATTCTTCCTAATGCAGGTCAAATTTCAACTCCCCTGGGATGTTCTTCCCTAATTTCTAAGAAGACAGAGCACGCGCATCCTGTGCCTCCTTTCTATCTCCTTATTTCCTGGACATTATCTGTCACAGGAGGATGCATTTGCTGATTTGAATAACCCTCTTCCATAACTGATTCAGAGCCCCAACACGACAGGTTGCTCTATGTTTTCTGACTATTCGAGAAGACATATGGTAGAAATCCTGAAAACACACAGTACCTTTAATAGTCATTGGTACTAAAAAACAGGAGTAATTATGTCCTATGGATTTCCTGTCTGTCCATGCTTTAGCCCATGTTTTTTGTTTTCCATTTTTAACCAAGTCTTTGTTCTCCTGACAAAGAGTTTTAGAATCACAAGTGTTATAAGTATAAAAATGATGACAAGGAACTAAATAGTTTCCCCTGTTGTCCACCGGAGATGAAGAAGGTGATTCACTTTTTAGACTGACAAACTATTTTCTCTGTAAAAAGGCAGATAGGCTTGGTGAATCACTAGTTCTCTCACTCCCACTCTACCTAATCAGAAGGATCGAAACATTGACAATAGATAAACGACTCACTGTGATTGACTGCCTATAAACCTTTTATTTACAATCACAAGCAGTAGGTTGACTTTGACCCACAAACTATATTTTGCTGACCCCTCTCTTAGATGCGGAACTCTTAGTACCTTCCCTTCTATTTCCAATAGTATTAATTCAAGCAGATAACAAAAAACATGGCACTTCAAGTATCCTATTGCTTCAACAACCAATTTTAAGTTTCAGCCAACTGCTTAACACTTGCAAAAAAAGTCTGTGCATCCTGATTTTGGTTTCCTTTACTTTCTGACAGAACTCGGTATATCTCCATGGAAACCCAAGGACAAGGACAGGATAGAGTAACAAAGCCAAATTGTGCAGGGAATGTGCACATCCGTTGGCCATGATGGGCAGAAGTCCAAATGCACTAGATCTTCTCAGGGTTAGACACAATGTCACAGGACAGGAGAAGATGATGCCCTCAATTCTGATGGAGCACAGCAGCTGCCATGAAATCAGAGCCCAGTGAAGAGTCGCTGAATGTATGATGGGTAGACACAACTCTGGCTCATGGGCTTCATTCTCAGCAGGAACTGCCTCAGCTCATGAATATAAACAGCCCATTTGTACCTGATTGAACTCTCTATTGTCTTTGGCCCCAAGAAAGATGTTTGGCCTTTAGAATCACTGTAAAATGCATTTAAAGAATGAGGCAGGCTATATTATCAAGCGATATAGCTATACAATTATGTAAAACATTAGATGATGGCAATATTAGATAGATAGATAGATAGACAGATAGAGAATATATGTGTGTGTATGTGTGTGTGTTTATGTATGTATGTATGTATGTATAAGGAAAAATGCTGTTGAGTTGATTAGCATGTAAGTCATGTTGAGTCCATGTACTTGCAAAGATTACAGAAAGAAAATGCTTAGTCCAGTTTTCCTTGTGGTAATTCAAAGAAGCAGATTGCCAGGAATTCCTCCCATGGAGTCACTGGATAGCTCTGCATTACCAATATTAGGGGATAATGTTATTATTATATACTATTGATCAGAACGAAGTTATAGCATACCTTCCAGTAGGTTTTCAGAACCAATAAACTGCATAGAAGGAGAATGCCCACCATTCTTCCATGGGGCAGCTGGGGGATTCAACTCCTATTCTTTGGGTTGGCAGTTCCAATTACTTACCATTAAACCACCAGAGATCCCTTAGGGATAAAACTTGAGAAAAATAAATTATCTACGCCATTATTGAATCATCTTTAGCTAACTAGATAAGCAGGCAGAGTAGAAGAGGCAACTCAATGGAGTTGATTCAGTCATAGCAAATCCAACTGTGCTAAGGTAGTATTATGCTTCACAAGGTCTACAGGAGCTATTTTTTCTAGACTAGAAAGAATTTCAGGTCTTTCTTCAAAGTGTTTCAAGACGGATTCAAACAAGAAACTTTTGTTTGGCAGCAGTATTAAATTTGCACTAAATTTCAGAGAGATATTAAAAACCCCATAATAAATAGCATTTTAATTACAGAAATAGGACAAAATAGAAGTCAAACAATAATATTTAATTGAGCAATCTAGAAAATATATATGTATGTATATATATGTATACATATGTCTGTATTTCTTGATTATTAACTATTTGAGGGAAGAATCAACATTGATTCAGAAACCACAATCCACTCATCTCAATCTCTGTCTTTGTGTTAGATTTTAACTTCATCTCAACTATTGCTGACTACAAGATCCAGTAAAATGAAAGTCAAGATAACTATTTGAGAACTAAGAATAGTCAGACATGATTCTGTCTGATGTTCTTCCCAGAAAGGCCTGGCTTCCACCACAGGAGCTTAGAGTAATGTCACAGGTAAGGATGGTCTCTGTTGAGGAGTTTGCTTTTAGAGGCTGGCACTCAAAGATCATTAAGTCTAGCGCCTCAGCTTCTCCACAACAAGTGACAGCAACTGTGGCAAACAGGCCTCTCTCCCTCACTGGCTGCATTGTTGTTAGGCGACATTGAATCAGAACCAACTCATAGCTGAGTCCCAGTGAGTTTTCAGAGGTAGTTATCACACGGTAGTTGCTTGCCCATATTTCTCCCATGGAACAACTGGTGGATTCAAGCCATGCATCTTTGGGTTGGCAGGGCAGTACTTTTTCCCCCTCCCTGGCTAGTTAGAATGGTAGCATTGAGTTAAGTCTCACCTTTTGTCTGTTAGCTTGCATACTGTACTACTAGAAGCTCAAAACTATTAAAACTTTATGGTTGTAAAACTAATTAGCTTCTCACTATTTTTTTTATTCTGAAATTTCCTTTGTTGCATTTCCTTAAAATATGGAATATCCCTGATACAAATAGAACGTTCCTGCTACTAAGCTGAAAATTACAATGACGATAACACTTTGACAAGATAACACTGAGAAAAACATTTTGTAGCAAACACTTCACATGCCAGAATTAGAATCCAGCAAACACTTTCCCACCTTCTGAAGCATGTCAGAAAAGAGGAAAGACCTTTTTAGAGAAGAATTTTTTTTTCCAAATGCATCTTAGCTTGGATACTAGAGCTAAGAAACCAACACAACCTAGCAACATGCTGGCCCAAATGGCCAACAACAAAATAAAAGGAGGATTAAAACAAAGCCTCCAGTGCCAGATCCATCTCAAGTGGAAATTTTCTGGTACCTGAGCACCAGGGTCATCACTGAAATCAGAAGTCTCCAAATCTCAAGGACGCGAGGGTGGGTAGTGGGGGGTTTGGTGGGGTGGGGTGAGGATGTGCAAATGAGGGTATCTTTCATTCAAAATAAGGCTCCTCCTGGCAGAAAATGGCTTAGATCTGGGACTGGAAAGCAAGAAAAGGAGTATGAGTAAAGAATCAGTGGAATAGGGTAGAAAGCATCTACCCAATTGTTCAAGGTGATACCTTAATATGAACTGAGGCCAGGCCTGCAAATGAAAGAGACCTAATGATTCTCAACCAGTGTTTCCTAATGATTATTAATTATCTGAAAAGGTAGGACTCATAAACTAGTCACCAAAAGCACTTACCAGAATTTAACTTCTTACCTTGCCTTGGTAAAGTGTAAACCCCTGTAAGCTGAATAAACTCCAAGGGAACAGGGTTCACCATCTACCAAGTGGAATGAGGCATACTCATTTGAGAGTTTGTGCTGTGGTTGAACAATCTCACTATTTTGCCTTGTGTAGCCTGTGTAGGCCATAGAATAACGCTATAATTTCCCCAGTGCATTAAGAATAATCACGAGGCAATGCTTAGGTAAAGATAAAACCAAAGTTGACTATATCAGCTACAGATCAACCACTGCTAAAATGCAGAGGCTAATTTATTAACAGACCATGAAGAAGGTCCAATAATGTTTCCCATTTACGTGATGTTTTGTGGTCTACAATGCACTTTTGCAGTCAGTCTGACATCTGAACTTCACAACAGCAGGGCAAAATAAGACACATTAAATAGATGTATTCCAGATTTACAAATGAAAATATGAGGTGTAGTGAGTCCAAATATCTTAACTAAAGTTAGAGCTTCTGACCAGAGGTTGTGTATACTCATCATTAAAACATCATTTTGTAAGGAGCTGCCTTGTCTAATTCTGAAACAGTAATACCTTTTGAGAAGGGGGGTGGGGAATGCACCAAGGTAGCCTAGCCGAGGTGGAAAAGAGAAGGATCAGGTGAGGACAGCAGTGATACATCAGGGAAATGACCGACAGTGACCCTTTCTGGGGAAAGAATATGCATGGTGCAAACTTTGATGTTCTGATGATTTCACCAGAAACCATGTGGCAATGGAGGAGGTGATGCTTATTCTAAGATTCCCATAATAAACAGGATCTTGAAAACACTCCCTGTCTTAGAGCCTTACTTCTTTTATTACCTTTTAAAGGTGTGCAAGGGGGAAGCATTGGGGCATGTCTCTTAACCTTGAAAGGGGCATCAGTACCAGCTGTGTCCCAAGGTGTAAACACACTAAGTTAAACAAAACTCAAGAGTGTGAAGGGAAAAAGGAGCAAGTGAATCAAGTCTTCTCTTCTATTTACAGTCCCTCCTGGCAAATATTTTGTTACTAATGAAAGACCCATTCATTTAGCCCTATCTCTCACTTTCCAATGAGATGGTACAGCAGAAACCCATACTAATATCCAGCCACATCCTCAATACAGTAAGCTCAAGTGAGGACCTCTGTCAGTGTCCCGTGGCCAGCACAAGGCATCCAGGGCTATGATGGAGGGCAGGAGGGGTGGGATTGGACAGTGTTCAACCGCCACCCAGTTAACACAGTGGATCTACAAGAAAAATAAGAGGTCCAAACCAGGAATCACAGCAGCACAAGAGGAAGAAGGAATGGTCCAAAGGAAGTAAATATTAGTAGAACATTTGTTATGGGCAAGACACTAGGCCAGACACTGGCATGTTATCTCACTTAATAAACACTAACAGCCTGTTTGACACATATTATTCATACCAAAGCTCAGGACAGGACACTGATTTAGCCTGTAACAAATGCCCAGTTAGTAGCAGTAAGACTTGCCCCCAGCGTACTATGATTACAAAGCCTGTTTTTAGTATTTTTCTTAAAAAAGAAATATTTTTTCCTCGTGATTTTTCTAGGTTGATTAATCCTCAGCACACCGCAACATGAAAGAACGCTGCTTTGTCACCAGCTCTTGACCTGCTTTGGCCAAAAGGGGCAGCTGATAAAATGAATTCAAAAGAACAATTCAGCTTTGAAAAGGCTTCAATTCCATGGAATTCTAGGAGCTTTCTGCAACTCAAAGGAGCAAGGTATATGGATTGTGAAGTCCATATCTAAAGCATGCCAACGTTTCTTGAGCAACTCTACCCGTGTGGTTTACTTCATGTCTATGGGACTCAGCTAACACAGTAAAATGGAAATAATCATAACCTTGCCATAATGAGTTTACAAATAGGCAAAGAAGACCTAATGCGTTTACAGTCTTTTGTACACCATAAATCACGGAGAAAACAGTTAGCTCAGTACTCCCGTTCTTCCAGGAGCTGAACCTGTAGGCCTTCTCACTAGTCACAGTAGGCAGCACGAGAACTGCCTTAGTATGTGCAGCTTTGGGAATGGAGAAGCACATTATGTTTGGTGAAACAGAGGGTCAGGGTGGGAAAGAAGGAAGATCTTCAACAAGATGGATCAAAGCATTGTTATGTGCCTTTGAGTCAGAATTGACTCATAGCTGATCCTCCAAGAGGCTGTTTTCAGAGGCTGTAAACAGCACAGGAAGAGGCTGGCCATCTTCTTACTCATAGGCTGTTTGAGTTGGGTTGATACACCACTCCTAACCCTCTAGGCCACTGAAGTTGTTGTGTTGTTAAGTGCTGTCAAGTCGTAGGTGACTCATAGCGATCCTATGAACAAAAGACCTGAATGCTTGTATAATTTTCATCCTTTCTCCAGGTTCATAGGGTTTCCGGAGGCAAGCTACTATGGAAGTGGATGCCACTCCTGCATCCAAGCTTGTTTTAATCAGGGAGCTCCACCAAACACTGTCCACCATGGGTAACCATTCTCACATTTGACACATAAGTGTCACAGTGTGCAGCCTCACAGAAACCACGGGTTACCTCTATACAGCAAGTAGACAGACTAGGGCCATAATGGTGGTACCAAAAGAAAAAAAAAGCCCTAAAAATCTGTCCCCATTAAGATTACATCCTGTTATATATAACAAATCTTGGAAGGAGGAGTGGCATCCACTTCCATAATAGCTTGCCTCTGGAAACCGGTGAACCTGGAGAGAGGATGAAAGGCACCGAAGCATCATCAAGGACTCTCCTTCAGAGGGTGGCTATGAGTCGCCTGCGACTCAACGGGACTTAACAACAATAATATCAACATAGAGAGTGATCAGCTGGCCCAGTGGACAGAAGGCGATGCTACCAAGCTGAAGGTGGGTGACTTTTACTCCGTGGCCCTCGGGCCTGTCTTTCATTGTTTCTGTTCAGACATTCCTCTAGGTCGTATAGCACCTGGTGTACAAGTTGCCTTACCGCAGTCACTTGTGGTTACTGTGAGGCCGAACACTGTGACACTTATGTGTCAAATGCGATGTTACCCAGTGTTAATGGTTGGTTACCCAATGCGGACAGAAAGTGGGGTGGAGTTCCCTGATTAAAACAAGCTTGGAAGGAGGAGTGGCATCCACTTCCATAATAGCTTGCCTCCGGAAACCCTATGAACCTGGCGAGAGGATGAAAGGCACCCAAGAGTAGAGGACTCTTCTCCTTCATAGGGTCACTATGAGTCACCTGCGACTCGACGACACTTAACAACAAACAACATATATAACAAAGATAACTGTAAATAGAACAGTGGTTGTGATGATGTTGCAGGGTTGGGCAGTGTTTCAGTCTCTTGAACGTGAGAATCTCAATAGGTTAGGGTCAGCTTGACTACATCTAATTACATCAGACTATTGCTGCTCTGAGGAATAACATGCACTTACAGCTCAATCGTGGGTCATTCTCTTGAGTAAAAGGAATAGATTGGACAAATTTGTTCTAGGATTCAGAAGTGAATCATCAAAGTTGCAAGAGTATATTTGCCATCATCATACAGTCTCAAATTAATAAAACAAAAGTCAGAAGGGGTCTTAGAAATGTAGTTTTAAGGTTTTGTTTAAATTTAGGATAAATGAAAGCCAGCTCCAGAGAGAAGTATAAGTAGATGAACAGTTAGGTTCTAAACTCAGCATTTATCTACCAGGAATATTTCTCCCATAAAGTTTGTTTGGGTTTTTTTTAATTTTAAGAAAATTTATTTTATACTGGTATAATTACAAAGTTCATAAAGTTTTTTTAAAAATTTTTTTTAATTATTATTTTGTGTGTGTGTGTGTGTGTGTGTGTGTGTGTGTGTGCGTATCAGATCTGACTGGTACAGGAGGAGATTGCCCCTCCTTTTCCCAGCAGAGCATCTGGTGGATTTGAACCGTGCGCCTCTGGGATTGCAGTGCAGTTTCTTGCCCCTAGGCCACTAGAGCTCCCCTAGTTCATAAAGTTTTAATAGACTAATATCTCATTTTCAGACACAAATGTTTTAAATATAATTTGTAAATTCTACCCCTTAAATGCTACATCCCACCCTGCAAGGCTAGTTGGTTGTTTTTGTTTGTTTTTTTTTATTGTTGTTGTATGTTATAAGGTTGGGTCCAATTCACACCTGACTTTCTAGCAGCTTTTCATAGACAGCAAATCACACAGGAGAAGACTGTCCACCTTTCTTTTCTCTCACAGAGCAGATGGTAGATTTGAATCACATACTTTTGAGAATGCAGCACAGTTTTTTAACCACTAGGCCACCTGGTAAGATAGCACAGAGCAAATTTTTTTCTAAATTGATTGTCTCTTTAGAATAAGTAAAAGAGGGCTCAGTACTTTACTTTGTGAGTGTTGTTGCTGTGTACCAACGAGATGGAACTGACCCATAGCTTACCCTCCAGCGAGTTTTCAGAGGAAGTCAATCACAAGATAGAAGACTGCCCATTCTTCTCCCGTGGAGCAGCTGGTGGATTCGAACAACATGCTTTCAGGATTGCAGTGTAGCTTTTAGCCACTAGGACACCAGAGCTCCTTACACAGTTACAAAGAATCATGTGTATATGGAGGCAAACCCTTGATTTTAGAGAAAAGAAGCTCCTACATTACAGCAAAATAATGGGTACCGATACTTAAAAAAAGATGGCAAAGCTTCATTTTTCACACTTTGGGAATGTATGAGCTGAGGCTAGTCCTTGGAAAGGAATATCATAGTTTGAAAGACGGAAGGACAAAGAAGGAGAGGAAGATCCCTAACAAGGTAAAATGACATACTGGCTTCAGCAATAGGCTCAAGTGTGTCAGAGATGACAAGGACAGCACAGGGGAGGGCAGGTTTCAGTCAGATGTTTATAGGGTCACTATGAGTCGTACTTACCTTGATAGCACCTATCAACAACAACTGTGAGGAAAAAAATGGACTGTTCCTTCCACCTGATTTATATCTTCAGAAATGTGCTGGGAAGATACTTAAGTGTTGGAATCAACTCAAATGGTAATAAGGTTGACTTTGAGTATTTTTAAACAACTTAATAGTAAGTTTACTTCATTGGGAAGTTCTTACTTCAAGGACAACATTTGGCTTTTCCAAAGTTTATGTTACTTAATAGAGATGAGAGAAGTACAGAGAGAGGAAGAGAGAGAAATGGGTTAGGTGAGCATTGGTAAGGAAATTTTTATACAGTGAGGTTGGAATTAATTCTAAGGTTCTAATCCGAGGGCATTATGACTTCCCAATTGAAGTTACTCTATGTCTATACTCAGGGTTGGAAGCTTCTCCTGTGGTCTATCAAAGTCCTCAGAATTCTACATATTTAATGTCTTCTATAAGACAGTATCAATTCATCTTACTAGGCCCCTGCTTCTTTCGCTTGGAACTGTGTTCCAGCTAAACTTATTACTTGTGGATTCACATTCTAGTTACTTCTTGATCAGGAAACCTGACAATGTATTCTCACTCCTATCCTAGCCACTAGGTTCTCCAAAGAGAGATCCAAAGAAGAGGATGCTCTAACTTTTCTTGTAGATGAACCCTTTCCATCTACCTACCAAGCTCTGGCTTATACTATTGCTCTTCCAGGACCTTCTTAAGAACATAAAATAAGTTTTCTTATTTCATCATATGAGAACTATGAGATGATTAATGGTAAAAAGGATTTCTCTATTCCTTCTATTACGAGAGCTTACATTGTTGTTAGTTGCCTTTGAAAGAATTAACTCTGAATTTAGTGACCCCTTCCAATTAAATAAGTTACAGATATTGAGTGATGTTGCCCATTTTCTTAATGAAAATGTCTTTAAAATTTCAGGTTAGGTATAATTTGCCTTTTTTAAAATTATACAGGGCAGTATCTATAGCTATCTTACCACTCACTGTTTTCTACATGGCATTAGTTCCTCAAGTACTCCTGGGTAGAAGGACAGTTATACAGCAAAAGAGTTAATCTGATTTCTTTCTATAGTCTCAAACATTAGGCTAGTAATGAAAGAAAAGTCAAATAAATATTAAATCCCTTTATTATCAAAACTGATGATTGCCTTAGAAGTATCTTATGATCTGCCAAATCCTCAACAAAACAGATAATGGCAAAAAGGCACTGAGTCTCTTAGACTACATATACTAAAGAGTGATTTTAAGTAAATTAGGAGGTAAAGAGCTATGCTGCCATCCAAAAGGTATGTGGTTCAAATCCACCAGCTTCCCCATGAAAATACATATCATAAACAGTACAAGCACTTATGCTGCACTTTTTGCAAGGCTATCAGAAGACCTTCAGAAAAGTTCACACTCAGATTCTGGCACCATGTTCTCTGTGGTGTTATTATCTCCATTAAATCATTGGGAATCCCATTTGGTGAAACCCTGGGTCTGAATACTAGGTTAAATGAATCCAGTAACATAAGAAAGGTAAATAGAAATAAGTTTTAGAGTACAAAATGCTAGGTTTGGGGATAAACAGAATAGAAAAACATGGACTCTGGAGACACAAATTTCCCATCACAACCTATCTGTGAGTCGCTGGTATAATTTCAGTATCTGAAATAGGCTTGTTCCTCTGTAAAACATCTGGACTAGAATAAGAAGCATTTAACTTTTGGCTCTAACTTTCCATGGTTTTAAAGAACCTAAGCAGAAAAGGTCAAATTTCACTTCTTACTCGATCCTTAGGAAGCTTTGGTGGCAATCTCAAAGGCATGAGGTTTGAAGCCACCAGCTGCTCCATGGGAGAAGGATGGGCAATCTCCTCCTGTGTGATTTACTGACTCAGAAAACCTGCTGGAAGGTCAGCTATGGGTTGGTTCCAACACGACAGTAAACAACAACAACTCCACTCTTGCCCTTCAAACCTTCTTCTTTCTATGTTCTGGAGTAGAAGAAAAAGAAGAAACTTTAATGCTTGGGATGGCTTTTGACTTCTCTGCATCTTTGTATCTAAAATAGAGTCTCAGATAAGTCTCATGTCCTCTAAAACCCACAAATATGTTATTTCCCTGCTCTTCTCATCTCTAGACTTAAAGAGTCCATTATGTCACACACCAAGCTTCATAAATGAATCCAATATAGGGTGAATCTTTAACATGAACAGATTAGTCACCTCAAGGCGACCTCACTAAAATATCCATGAGGGCATTTATTCCATTCCATGGTGTGGCCCGGTGTGTGGCTATGGGAAGTTGTTGACTACTGACCATTAACCAAACATCTTATTTTTAGAAGAATATTCAGCCCCATCTTTATAGTGTCTGGACTTGTAACTATCCATTTCTCTAACATTAAGCTGAGCCACACAAGAAAATTACTACAGCGAGCGATAATATTTCCAGGGCACAATGAGTCACTGTCCAATGTCTAAAAGGGGAAATAAAAAATTTTGTGAGGATTTGCTGGCACAGCGAGAAGGTGGGTACTCTGCTGGTGGTGCTGTGCGGTGACCTCAGAGCTGAACATGAAGGGGGACGCTCTATGCTCTGAAAAAGAAGAGATATTAGCTTTAAAAAACAATCCTAATACTCTAGGCGTATGGACGAGAAAACAAGATCGGGAAAGGGACAGTATCACCAGTAATTATCAAGCTTAATTGCTATAAAAGCAAAGATGCGGTTTGCTTTGGATGGTAAAAGGTCTACTTGGGAGAAAGAATGATTGCGGCCACCCCACCCAGCAACTAGCCAGGAAGGAACAAAGGCCTATAGATTAAAATCACAGGCTATACATAAAAGCTTTTCTAAACTGTGATTGTATGACACAGTCCATTCCCAAAACAAATTAACAGAAGGTTTATGCGTGTAATTTGTCCCTCTGACATCTTCCTCAGCAGTCAACTTCTCAAAATAAAAAAAGAAGAAAAAGAAAACAAAAAAGAAACCACCTCAACTGATCATAGAGGCAAAGGTAATATACCTGTCTTCACTGCAGCCAACATCATTCTGATCAAACCTAAGCTTCTTTTAGGATCCTTTTCCAACAAATATTTCTCTACAGTCCTGATCTTTTCAAATGTGAAGAGAAAAGGAAGGTAGGGGGGGAGGTAGGGGAGAGAGAGGCACAAACAAAACCCCAAAACACTATTTATTCTCCCAGCAAAGCAGCGGGGCATAAACAAAAATAATAGTTATACTCTTGGATTCTGAACCCTGACGGTGTTGCTACAGAAAATAATTTTAATGGCAAGACAGGAAGCTTTGCAAAAACACATAACGAAGCCATAATAGAGCAGGACACTTATCCTGCTGCTCCGATTAGACCACTACCATTGAGTAGTTGTAACTAATGACTTGTTTTTTTCCTTTGGTATTAGGGAGCCCTATTACTGTGCGGAACATACCTCATTTTGTTTTTCAAGCCATGCTTGTCTCTCTCACTGATGACTGCAATTCGATATTTATGAAATCACCTTAAAATACTGTATAATCCTTCCTATTACCCCCTCTCAAATTGTATAAAATTATTCAGGGAACAATAGATTCACGTGCACTAAAATGCATGTGTCCTGTTCTCTAACCACTGGTAGGTGACAGTCTCGCTTGCGCTTTCTCTCTGGCTACAGAACACACAGTACTTTGGAGATAATTGACTGTGGAATACGATGATGTTTATTCAAAAACAGGTCACACAGTCTGCAATTTGAGAGTCTTCCTTTATCCTCTTTACTTCTTCACATCCAAGGGAAATACATAAAACTGTTCTCTGCAAATCAGAAATGCAGTCTTAATCACTTCTTTAGATGTAACCCACTGAGAGAAATCCACTGCAAATGTACTCTCGCTCCCTTGAGATGGGTGGTGTTTAGAAAACTAACTACAGATTACTCATTTACAGCACACTGGGAAGAGCTAGCTGGTGGCACTTCTATCATTTTAACATTATGTTCTACTACTTTGAGAAGAATATAGTCCAATATTAGATTTTTTTTCAAGAATAATACAAATGGACAGTAATTTGTGTGTGTGTGTGTGTGTGTGTAGTGTGCTTGAACAAATAAGCTCTTAAATGAAATCTCTGTATCTCTTCTCTGGTGCAAAAGTGGTTCAAACATTTGGCAGTTCACTTTAAGGCAAGTGGTTCAAATCACATAAGGGTACATAGCCTTGTGGGCATAGATCAGTAGTGATTAGTTTTATAAGGGAATGATCGCAAGAAGCACAATGTGAATGGGGGAGGAGGAACATACCAAAAAGAAAATAATAGATAATAATAATAATAATAATAATAATAATAATATTTATAGCCTTGAAAATGTTATAAATCTGCTGAGGGTCAGAATGAAGTCAATGGTAGTGGGTTGAGTTTGGGGTTATGGGATAGGTATTAGGATGAGTTAGAACTTCTTCTGCTGTCTGTTCCTGTTTCTGCCATTTCAACTGAGTCTAGAAAAAAGTGAATTTTCCCACAAGGGAGATATATAAAATAAGGTCTTGAGAATACTGCGACTGGACATGTAACCTGCGGAAATAATTTATGCTGTTAAGTAAAGACGTATGCCTATTTTGTAGACTGGATTGCCACTTTTGAGGGTAACTTTCACTGGGAAGTCATTAGGGCTTAGTCCCCACTTTGTCTGTAATGTCTTTCACTTTCTATTTCACAGATCTAAGCCAGACTTCGGGAGCTCAGGTGGCTTAGTGGTAAGACGTTGTACTGCCAGCCCAAAGGCATGCAGTTCGAAGTGACCAGTTGTCCCTTGAAAGAAAGATGGGCAATCTCTTCTGTGTGATTTACTGCCTCTGAAAATCTTCTGTGTGATTTACTGCCTCTGAAAACTTGACTGAAGGGTCAGGTGAAAGTTATTTTTGACCAACAATAATGAGCCAGGCATTGAGTGGGTAATCACAGAGATACATTGTGGTGTTTTGGGAACTCATGCAATATTATTCAAAATGGGTGAACCTGGAGGACATTATGCTGAGTGAGGTATCTCAGTCACAAAGGGACAAATGCTATATGGTGCCACTGTTGTAGAATGAGGCTGGCATTGGGGTGGGGGTAAGACTGAGAAAAACTGGATGAAATATGTTTACAGCATTGAAATCTATGGGGGAGAGAATAGTCTAAAAGTATTATATTTTAGGGCATTATTTTTATCGTAGGAGTATGCAATGAGGGTTGTAGAGTGGATTACATTTGGGGCTAGGGGGTGGGGTTTGGGGAGGTGCGGGGGGAGGATTGTGTACCAATGAGGGAGTTTTTCTTTTGCTTTTCAAGGAGAGGAGCAAATGGGGGGAGGGGGGAGGGGTTTGTGCGGGGAGAAGGGTGCAACAATGAATGAATGGAACCCCAAAATCTCTGCAGATGTTCATTGAAGTGAAAAATAAACAACCTAAATTTAAAAAAAAAAAAATCTAACACTTACAAACTGCTTTTCTGTATCCTGGTATGAGTTGTGACTTTCTGCGTTGGTCTACTGGAGGATTGTGATCAGTTGATAGAGACAAGTTACAATTATCTCATTCCATTGCAATCACTGGATAATGATTTAATGTACAATAGCAAGGTGTTCAGAAATATGTCAGATACTAGAAATGTGAAGGCAATGAGATTCAATCCTGAAGGTTGGTGTAAAAATGTCAAGAACTATCAACTAATTTGCCATTTGACGCATCATTCTGGAAAATGCCATCACAATGTTAGAGCCTGGCAATCTAGTTCTAAGAGATCAAGACCATTGAAATGCCTATGAAAGACAGTTCTGAAATTCAAGGGCTTGCTATGAGTTGGAATTGACTCAATGAAAGCTGGTTTGGTTTAATACTTACAGTAGTTCTTAAGAAATTTCAGAATGAGCATTTCGTGTGTGCATAGAGAAAGAGTCTGTAGGCTATTTGCAACCTTTAAATGTCCCTGCATGGTGCAAAGGAACCCTCGTTATACAGTGCTAGGCTGTGAAGTAAAAGATTAGAATGCTACCTTCTCTGTGGGAGAAAGTGTATTTCTATAAATATTACAGCACACAAAACATGATTTTCACAGGAAAATCCATGGGTTAGAATTTCTACTCTGTCTATTAAAGTATCTAAGGCAGAATCAACTGAAGGGCAGTAGTCTTGCCTTCATGGGTAAGCAGCACCACTGTTTATGCTTATATGCTAACCAAACGTTTGGATCCACCCAGTAACTTCACCAAAAAGAAAAAAGTTCTAGAGATGCTTAAATAAAGAGTAACCTATGAAGTGAATATATATTATAACACATGGAGTTAGCATAAATCTGTAAATGACAACAAAGGGGTTTGGAGGTTTGCTTTTTAAAGACTTTTTTTTTTAAAAAGTCATCTAATCATTTGGTGTTAGAGAACTGGGAAATAGAAAGATTGATGATTCATCTCATTTGGGGATTGTCACCCAGAACGCCTGACCCTGGCCAGTTCCCTTCCCTTTCATTGTGCATCACTTCATCTTCCAACAGGTGGCACACTTACAGTCACCCAAATCAGGTTCTAAAATTCACTTCACAAACCTCTACTGAATGCTTACTTTACCATTTAGGAGATGACAAGTTGGAGATGTCTATTGCTCCAGTTGAAGAACATACTGAACACACATTCTATATACTGGGATAGACTCTCATTTCTCGTATGTATCAAATTTAAAAAAAAAGAAGCCCTCTCAGTTCTGTTCTATCAGAACTGGTATATGAGATGTTGACTTGTGGAGATAACTCCTATTTTGCCTACTTCTTTCACAAGTAGAACCTCCTAAAGATTTAAGGACGATTGGCCATGTTTTCCTTACACATACTCTCCAGCTCTCACATGGCACAGAATGCCATGTCCGTGAATTGCTAAATAATCAGACAAAGTCTATTTCCACAATATGTGAGGGAGGAGACTAGAACCAAGCATACTAGTAACCTCTTGAGAACCAGCTGTCATACAAGATTTATGCTCCACCATTAAAATGAAAAAAGGCTTAGAATCATATTCAAACTCTCTGTTTATCCAGGGTCAACTTCAAACTTGATAAACTGTTTCCACTCGTGTCCCAAAATGTAAGATAACAAAAAAGGAACTTTTATAATAATAAAGTAGATGAGATCAGAGTCTTCTGAAAGCTGGACAAACTAGAAGTCTATACACACTTCTAGTCACTAGGATCAATATGTTCTTGTTTTTATTGTTGTTCACCGCCACTGAGTAAGCCTCCAACCCAGGGCAACTGTAGGCACAATGGGTTCAGACCTCTGAGGACCACAGAATATTCTAAGGCTGATTATTCACAAACCAATTGCTCAGCTTTCTTTCTCTCTTGATCTAGAAGGTCTGATGAAACCTGGTGAACATCAAAGTAACATGCAACATAAGCAGTGGTTACCGATGACATACTATGGCTGAAAAGTGAATCCTGAGATCCTAGGAAATTGAGAATTCCATCACTGAATTACCACTGTCCTCAGGACATTGACACAGAATAGACAAGCATTTTTAAACATGGAACACTCTAAATACCTTTAAGTTCGAAGCCAGGAATCCACATTATTTCCATCTTACTGCAATTTCTCTGTCATGTTTCAGGTTAAGAAGACAGATAATAGCGGACCAGAAGTAAATAAAACTAGTCATTGAGTTAGGAGATGTTTCAAACCCCCAATATATTCCTCATTCCTATAGCAGTCTTAATTTCTTCTCCATTGAAATCTTTAGGAAAAAGGATTCTGTCTTCTAAATCTCTGTATCTACAACACTTAAGACAGGGCTCAGACCAGAACATGTGTTGCATACTGTCTGTGGAATGGACAAGAAGAGTAAGGGTTTTGAACCAGAAGCACCCTATATTCTCCTGTATTACCAAAGTGTGAGCCAAGAAAATATCAGAGCAGAAAATGCCTTAAGAAACTAAATGAAATAGTACATCAATGCCAGAATATGAAGCACCGAGCATTTCCTGAAGCTTTCTTTTCATTCAGGTTTATGTAACTACACTGATACGGAACGTTTTCAGTCTTCTGCACCTATCTCCCATAAAAGATATCTTGTGCTGTTAGGCTAGACTGAAGTCGGCAGTGCTGTTCTGGTCTAATCAAGCTCTGCAGTTTATCTGATAGTTCTATGGCAGACAGAATAAGCCATGTCTGGAACAAAGTAAGAAAATGAGATCAGAAAGTTAAAAGGCTCCCAATTCATACTCTGGACCAAAAAGAGTGAACAGAAAGAGCACTGTATTACATTACGTAACATATTGAAGAGGCATCAGTCAAAGATATTCCTGTATTAAATAGCAAGTAGGAATAGCATCAGATATATTTTTAAATTATATCCCTGCCATTTTACCTGTAAATATTGTGACTCTATTACTTGCCATTTGTCATCAGAGTGATGAATTCTTTTTTGTTGGCACATTTTCCCTTATCCCATCAGACTTTAATATACCCATGCCATTAGAATTAGTTATCTGGAAAAGATCATAAGCGAGAGGGAAATTATGTGAGATCTAAATGTATTTAAGATAAAAATATTCATTCACTCTAATTCAAACACCAGCCTTTCCTTTTATTACCACTCGGCATATAGTCCATCATTCTCAGCAGACAACTCTGTCAATAGTGCTTACAGGGGTGCTTTCTGCCACCATTAAACCTTATAATCCCAAATAAGTTGGCAACTGAATCATCATTATCTTTACTTGTTAGATTGCCATAAAAACAGTCATGGAAGTCACAGTACAAGCAATACAACAGAACTCAGTGGACAAGGGCTCTGTGCAGAGAACTGGGTCTCAGCAGTAATATGAGTGGCAAGGCTGCTGGGGTTCTGTGCAGTAGCAGCCAGAAGAAAACACGCATTTCACTCTTTATTGCTAGCATAACACAGTTATCTACCCTCAAGGGGCTTATAATCCAGTAGGATGGCAACAACGTCCTCCTCTAACAAAGAATAAAATAAAAGAGTTACGGGAGTGGGTTGAATCCTGCTAAGAGTGAACAAATATTCCTACTGCCCACTTGGGTTCTCACCCTGGCTGCTGCTGGGCTAACCACTGGCCTCTGGTTGCATATGAATGAAGTGCTTTCCTAGACTCTTCCTCATGTAGACCAAAGGAAGTTCAGAAAGAAGACCATGTCTAGACTGTCTTCTATGGGGGAAAGGAGAGTCCCCAGATTAAGTGTGTAGGACAATAAAAGTGAGCACTACATTTAAGGCAGAGATGAAAACTAGGGAGAGGGAAAAGCAAGTGAAAATTTCACCATTAAAAAAAATTTTTAAAATCCCAGAATAATTACATTGCCATCAAGTGGATTTCAGGATTCTGACTCACAGTTATCTCCATGTAACAAAGCAGAACTGCCCATAGGTCCCTAGCTTGAAATCTTTACAGGAGGCAGGCACCAAGTCTTTTCTTCCATGGTTGGTGGGTTTGCAAACTGTCATCCTTTGGTTTAACAGACAAGAATCTAACCACTGTGCCACCAGGGTTTCTGCAGCCTCAAAGGAGCCACCAAATATCACGCATGACTAAATTCTATTTGTTCGTGTGTGAGAGTATTAAAATACACTGTTGCTTTAAGCATACATGAGATGAAGTGGATAAAGTGACCACCTCTTCCTTGACATCGAAAATCCTTAGCAGTCCCAGAGCAGAGATCTCTCCAATGTCGTGGTGCCAGAGTCCTGAGAGAAGCAAAAATCTCCAGAGGACATGCCCTAAAGGGCCACCAAACCACTTTACTTCATCTGCTTTACCTTTTTGGGGGCCAAGTAACTAAAGAAAAGTTTAAATATTAGGGATAAATAATATTTCTTGTAGAGACATGGGCACATGCAGAACAAGTGTTTGGGGATATTTTTCTCATCCTCAGTCTCCAAAATCACAATCCTCTTGGGTCAAAGCCAATGTCATCAAGCCAGTGCTGACTCTTAATAAGCCTTCACTGGGGTTCCCAGCCTGTGAATTTCACCAGGATAGACCTGCCTTCTCCCCCCACATGGGGCCAAAGTAGATTTGAACAGCCAGAGATGCTGGCTATTCACTATGGAATGCACCACCAGACTGATCACGAAATCATCCACATCACAAATACATTTATCTTTACCTCCTTTTGCTTATCTTTCCACCTTGTGCTAAAGACAGTGCCATATGTGGTTTATCACTCACCATGATGAGTTCTAGAATATACCACATAATGAGCAGATGGTTGAGGAAGGGAAGGAGAATAGGAGGGGAGAATAACTATGCACACATGCTTAAACAGATGTGGATGGACAAAGAAGGAAATTAAGTGTAAGGGCTCCCCATTTACACTGGTTCTTGGGAGGGATATCCAGGGAGAGCCAGTACAGAGCCTTCAAATAGCCCTAATGGGGTACTGTGTGAAAATTTTCCATCTCTCCAGGTCTCTCTGAGTTAAAATTGACTCGACAGTAGTGGATTCTATTTTTCTTTTCTGTTGTGTCTTCTGTCATATGCTTACATTGGACGTGTTGGAAGGTATTGTGAGTTTTTGCTATTTCACTGGAGGAAGATGAACTGAGGCTATGTATAATAAAATGAGTTATTGTTGTTCTTAGCTGTTGTCTCTGAGTCATTTCTGCTCATAGTGACCTGTTATATGTAGAATGCAGCTGCTCCATGGGGTTTTCAAAGCTGTAATATTTTAGAAACAGATGGTCTGGCCTGTCTTCTGCATGGGTCTCAACTGTCCACCTTCAAGCTACTTATCCAATGCGTTACAATTGTCATCCAAGGACTCCTCTAGTTAGATGTAGCAAGACCTGTTTACATGACTGGTGGTCACTGATGTGTGCTTGAGTCAGCTGAAGTCAATGTGATAAGCATTTCCTAAGTACTTTTGATCTCACCGAGTCCACTTCTCTCATTTTCGTGGCTTAGATGTATGGGACCAGAACTCATGTGACATTAGCATACCCCACAGCAACAAGTACAGGGATTATACTAGAAAAGAGAAGACAAATATCACAAAAAGTTACTCTGTCAGAAATTCCATTGGTTAATAATCCATTGGTTATTAATCCATTGATTTCCAGTTATTTCTGACTCTCCTCAACCCTCCATCATGCTAATGAGGCTGTAAATCTCTGTGAAAGAGACTGCTTTGCCTTGTACTTCAGAGTAGCTGGTACGATCAAAACAGAGGTTTTGATTATCAGCACAACATATTTTACACTACATTACCACAGCCTTAGAATTATTATAGAAGGAGGCTGTTGTTTGTGATTATACCAGACTAGATGCTTTCCTTTATCAGGAATATATTCACTAATGTTGAAAGACAATGATAAATTCATCCTTTTCATAGTTTGGGTTTTTTGTGTTTTTTATTTATAAGAGATGTACAAGGTTCAATTCATTGGATACAAACTTGCAGCAATAGTTCAAGAATTTCCATAATAGCCAAGGAAATCTGTCAGACCAAAAGAAATCTCATAATGGATTTTCTTAAATATGAGAATCACCTTAAGTTATATATTTTTTAAAAAAAACTAATGAAAAATTATGCATATTAGAGAAAATATTCAAAACTTCATAATGATATATATTTTTTCCTGTCAACAAAGAAGAAAGATTGAAATTATATTTCCAGTGTCTTTATGACTGAATGCTATAAAATTAAGGTTGTATAGACAAATATTCTAAGTCCATAAGGCCAAAAAATGGAAGGAAAAAAATCATCTGGCATTTAGGAAAAATATTTTTGTTCTGGATTTCATGATTTTTGAAATATTTGATAATTTACAAAAATAATTTGTAAAGGGCTGTGTTTTCTGATAAAAATAAATAAGCATTTAAATTAATTATGTAGTACTAAGTTTGCTTTTTTTTAAAGAGGTCTCCTCAAAGTTTGTTGTTGTTGTTGTTGTTATGTGCCATCGAGTCGCTTGCGACTCATAGCAACCCTGTGTACAAGAGCTCTAAATACCATTCTATCCTGTGCCAACCTAGCCATCTCAAATGCACTTATTCCCACCTCTCCAGTCACAGAATCGATCCATATCATCAAAGGTCTTCCTCTCCTTCGCCGCCCCTCCAGCTTTTTTTTTAAAGAGGTCTCCTCAAAGGTTGTTGTTGTTGTTGTTATGTGCCATCGAGTCGCTTGCGACTCATAGCAACCCTGTGTACAAGAGCTCTAAATACCATTCTATCCTGTGCCAACCTAGCCATCTCAAATGCACTTATTCCCACCTCTCCAGTCACAGAATCGATCCATATCATCAAAGGTCTTCCTCTCCTTCGCCGCCCCTCCACTCTGCCAAGCATGATGTCCCTCTCCAAGGACATCATGTCCTTGCAACATGCCCAAAATATGTCAGACAAAGCTTCAGAATCCTTGACTCCAGGGAACATTCTAGCTTCTCAAGTCACACAAATCTCCCCCTAATCACTGTGTAGCATTAAGTTGGAACAGACCCATTGCTGACCCCCCAGAGGGTTTTCAGAGGCAGTAAATTACATGACTGCCCATCGTTAACTGCCCATGGTGGACGCAAACCACGTAGGATGTCTTAACCACAGAAGTTAAGGCTAATGATGTTTCACCAGCAATACCTACAACACATACAAACTTTTTTTACAAACTATCTTCATGGTGAATACTGTAGTAACTATTGTTGTTATTATGTGTCACTCAATGTACAATAGCTCTGAACCTGCCCTATCTTGAGCCAAACATTTAACATAATTGAATCTTGTACTGAATTCTTGACATCTGAGAAATATGTGTCCTTATCATGTACAGAGTCAAAGGATATCAAACAAAAAATCTAATCCAGTTTCCTGTTTAATGGTTTTCCTACTTTTCAATGTAAATGTTAAGCAACTACAAAAGGTCTTCTGTCAGCAGAAAAGTCAGGCGCTAGGATTTCTTTTCAATTCCATGTATCATATTGTTGACTTTATGGATAAAAGGACACAGATGCTGTAATTTGTACAGTGTGCAAAATTGGGGACATGACTGGGATTTTTGAAAATTGTGTCATCATCTGCCAACGGGGATAATTATGCATTCTCTGTCCATCTCACTGCATTCTTTTTGAAGCTCAAATGAGATAATGGATATGAAAATGTGTTGCATTACAATGTTCACTCTTATTTCATCAAACACAATGATAAATTGACTCTCAAAGCAGTCACAGAATTGTCTTCAATCTCTCAAATTTAGGGGGCAAGATGTGCTTTACATTTCTAGCTCTGCTGTGCGGCTAGGCCAGTCATCAATTCTCTGAGCCTTAATCTGGTACATGGACAGGATGATTTTCTGGGTTTATTTCATCTCTTTCGGTCCAAAAGTCTTAAATTCCCTATTATTGAGCCGTTCACTGGGTGATGCATATGATTTGCACTTGGTGAGCCTCACCCAGGCCATGGTCTTCTCAATTGATTGACGTGTATCTGAGACTTTGATAATGAATAAGAATGACAGAAGAAAAACCTATGCCTTTGAGTTGTGGTGCCGTAGAAAAGTACTGAATATACCATAGACCGCCAGAGAACAAACAGGCCTGTTCTCGGGAGGGTAAAACTACCCTCTTTATAGGCAAAAATGTTAAAGCTCACATACTTTGGGCATATTGCCAGAATAGAGATCTAAGAATCCTACCTCCTTTTTGGACGGATAGAGGATCAAAGTAAGAGAGATGCACTGATGCAGTAACTATGGAGATAGGGTATTTCAAGGTATGGGTATGGCACAAAAGTGTACCAGAGAAAGTGAGGTTGGTTGAGGATAGGGCAAGTTTCAGAGCCATTGTTTATAGGGATTCTGAGTCATAGTCAACTAGACAGCACATAACATCATCAACTAATCAGAAGTTTGATGGTTCAAGTCAACCCAGAAGCACTGCGGAAGATAGGCCAGGCAACCTACTTCCATAAGATTATAGCCATTAAAACTCCTATGTGGTTGGACTCTACCCTGAAACACATGGGGATTAGCAGATGTTAAAATCCAGGCTACTGGCATATGAAATGGGTTACTGTGTTGCTATTACTGAAGAAGTTCTTTCCTTTTTACTTTTTATCTAGTTAACATGTAAGAAAGAGGGCTATGGTGACCAAGTAGTAAGGAATGGCACTGCTAACTCAAAAGCATTCAGTTGTAATCCACCAGTCTCTCTGCAGTAAAAAGATGGGCAATCTCCTCTTGTGTGATTTACAACCTCTCACACCCTCCTGGAGGGCAGCTCTACAGTCACTTCTGACACAATGATGCGTAACAAAAGTTAACACGTAAAGTTAAAAGCAAATCACTGGCTTTGTCATAAGAAATGTTAAAACTAAGAATAAAGGCCAACAAAATAGAGGTTTATGACTCTCTCATTTGATAACCTCTTACCAAAGAAAAAAAGTTCTTTAGAAATAAGGTTATTTGGCTTGGGGGAAAAAATACAGCTGCACATTTGTGCTTGACTCTCTATTAATAGTCTGATGCTAGAACTCACAGAACCGCCACAGAAGGCTCGGCAGGCCTGGTCTCACACGTGATCAAGCTCACACTTCCACAGCTCTCCCCAAATAAGTCCTGGTAACCAGACTCAGCTAGGCCCGCTTACTTGGCGTCCCTCCTGTAGGAATGCTACTCAATGTTCTACCCAACAGCTTCAAGACTGGCATTTTGAAGCATTTAATCTCCCTCATGTTTGTTTTGAATAAATGACAAATATAACTAAGCAAGTGGGATGTTTATTTTGTGCAAATGATTCCAAATATCAGACATAAATGGGATGGATATACAGCTGATGTTTAACTTTTTCCCCCCCTCCATCACCCTTTCCTTACTTCATTGATGTTATAAATAATTCATGCAAATGTACAAAACAATGTTACTTTTGGCACTTGGCAAACAGTTCACATGTTTGGGTGAAATTACATTGCTCTTGAAATACCGGCCATTGTTTTGCTACAAGTCTTTTCTTTCTCATTTAGATGCTGTAAATCAGGATGGAGGTCTTTGAACTGTGGTATATCTCTCAGAGCTCAGAAGTAGTTTCATTTCTGAGGTTCCAAGGCATTGGCTAGATTCTCTTTTTTTATTTCATTCAGTTTAGCTCCATTCCAGAGCCTACCAATCACACTCTTACTCTGCCAGCTGCCTCCTAAGGGACTGGCCAGCACAGACTGGCAGATGAAAAATGAAGCATGAGGTTAAGTACTCTATTAGACAAATACATTGGAAGCTTTTCTGGCATTTAACCACTCAACATCGCTGTGGAAAGGGATCCTCAGCAGCTTAGCATATGGAAGTTGTTCAACATAATTTCATTCAAGGTTTAAAGCTGGGTCATGGCACATCAGTAAGATTTTTATTTCATTTCCTTTTGATGGCAATGGATATTGGTTTTTTCTTTTAACCAGAGACAATGTGGTATAATGACTAAGAGCTGGGGCCATGTGGTCTTGGGCAAGTAACATAATCCCAAACTTTCTCTCACTTGACGCAATGTAAGCGCATGAGCAGTATCTTCTTCACATAATTCTTGGGAGGACTAAGTGAGCCAGTGCACAGGAAGACACCACATACAGAAATAATAACTTAATCCTGCGTGCTTTCTAACATTCACATTTGAAAGCTGGCTTCAGAACACACAGGCATTTAACTATCAGCATTTGCAGCATGAATCAAGTTTCTTCTGATATGTTAAAAAAGTTTTTCCTCTCATAAGAAAGTGTTTGGCAAATGTTTTAAGAGATTATAAAAATGTTACAAGTTTTTATCACATGGTTGGAAATGTTGTTTTAAACACATTTTAAAGAATCTGAGTCATATTTTCTGAGGAACCTCCACTGTACTCCACTAATAGCACAAACACAGTGTTGTTTGCTCAGTGTTCCAAGGAGCTCTAGGAGTGCAATGGTCAAACACCTGATGGCTAACTCAAAAACTGGTGTGAATCCACTCATTACTCCCAAGGAGAAAAGGCCTGGGGACCTGCATCCATAATGATTGCAGCCCAGGAAACTCCACGAGATAGTTCATCACTATTAGATTCTCTATGAACTGGGATCAACCTGACAATGTATGGCAACAACAAACACCAGAATGTTTCTACAACATTGCTCCTATTGTTATTATGTACCATCAGGTTGGAACTGACTCATAGCTGACCGTCCAGTGGGTGTTCAGGGGCAATAAATTGTACAGGAGGAGACTGTCACTCTTTCTCCATCAGAGCAGCTAGTGAATTTGAACAACGTGCCTTTGTGATGGAAACACAACACACCACTAGGCCATCTATTCTTAAAAATCAGAAAAATGAAGATAACAAATATTTCTAAGACAATGACTCCTTTGGGACTGTACTAGTTAAAAGATTGGATTTTCATTCTGGGGCATTTCTTATTATTCTTTGTTTTAAAAATCTCCCAAAGTTTTGGCATTCATCACTAATCATTATATATCAATAATGGTCAGGCTTCTTTGTTTGCTTAGGAAGAGAATAACTAGAGTTTCTCCCCTAAAATAGGACAGCATGATTGCTTGCAGCTGGCCAAGAAGGAAATGAGATTTCCCAGAGGGACATATCAATAAGTCTGGTAGATGTTTGCTATAGAATTGAAATAAACAAAAGAAAACAAAGCCAAAACACTGATAAATTGACATAAATTCTCTCACATTCTAAACATAAATAAGAATTACATATTGCTGTAATTATCTGTTAGAATTATTTATGATTTATTTAAAAAATTAGGGACCTGAGATATTTTTAAATATCCAAAATTATGAATGCTATTAAATCAGTAAAATGAAAAAAATATATTCAGAGAAGTTTCTCAATTTTCTTGGCAACCCATTCTGATAAACTTTAAACTCTGGTCTATGAAGAAACTCAGTTTCCTGAAAGAAGTGTGAACTGAGACACAATCAAATAGAGCCAAGGAACAAGTCTTCACACAGAACATGTGATAGAGAACAAGAAACACTAGACAGGAGTCATCTCTTGACAAGAGGCCTTGCAAAACTAATGATGACAGTCTAAGGTTGAGAAATAAGCCACTTTCAGTAATGGGTACTTTGGTACCTCTTAAAGGTCACCTAAGGCAGCTCTGGTGGTGAAGTCTGTAGGGAGTTACACTGCTAATTGAAAAACGGTGCCTCTCTAGCAGTTCAAATCCAGCACTGGCCCCACAAATGAAAGATGGGACACTTCCTGCCTGGCCGTTCACAGCTTTAGAAACCCACAAGGGTCATTTATGAATTAGTTTCAGCTGCATGGCAATGACTGACCCTTGACTTCTCAAAGGTAAATTTAAAGAGATTTATGATTCTAAGGTCTTATCTACGATACTATGATTTTCAATAATGAATTGTAAGGAAGTGATAGGAAGCTGTTGTGGCCTAGTGGCAAGAAATTACACTGCAATCTTGAAGGCGTGTGGTTCAAATCCACCAGGTGCTCCATGGTAGCAAGATGAGCAATCTTCTCCTGTGCAATTAACTGCCCCTGAAAACCCAACAGAGGGTCAGCTATAGGTTGTTTCCGACTCAATGGTACACAACAACAACAACATGGAATAAATATGCCTTTCTTATTTTTACTCACAGTGCATATTCTTCAAGCTTATAGTAAACTGTTTCTTCAGATAGGAAGTAAATTTTTCAAATACTGGAAGTTGACTGATAGACTCTTATACGTTAAGAAAATGAACAACCGAGTCAACAATTTATTTACAGATGAAATGATCATTCAGGATGCTATACAGCCTAAATTAGGATATGAGAACTATTAAATAACATTAAATAGGTGACAGAATACAGGAACAATAGTTAAAAATCAATAGTATTTTCAATATGAGAAGAAAACACTTAAATAAAAAAATAACATTTATAATAGTTCTAAAAGTATGAAAACAACCAGGATAAATTCAACAAAATGTGTGTGAAACTACAAGATACTGTTCAAAAAAGTTAAAGCCTAAATTATTGAATGGCCACACTCAATATTGTTATAGTAACTGCTATTTTCAAATTGATCTACAGATTAAACGTTATCTTAGTCAAAAGTGCAGCACCTTATTTTGTGGTGTTGTTGTTATTGTTTCCATAGGGTCAGAATCAACCCATAGCTGACTAACAAAATAATGTTGAAATTTATATATAAATCCACCATCTACTCCATGGAAGAAAGATGGGCAATCTCCACTCATTGTGACTTATAGCCTGTGAAAAAAAGGTTCAGTTCTAATTCAGTAATACATAACAACCATAACTAAGGCCTTTAGAAGATGCTAAAAGTCATTAGTTAGAAAAATAAAATCATTAATAGAAGGATAAAAGTTAAACCAAATGGATAAAATAAACATGAAGGGGACAAAGTGAAAATACCAAGTATTCTCACGATTATAAACAATTGTACTACTCACAAATCGGTGACAATGTAAAATAGAGTATTTAATGTAATAGTTTCTTATATGATTAACCAATAATTTTATTCCTAGAATTCCATTCCAAATAGAAATTAAACTATGTTCACACAAAGTTACCTAGATGGGTATTTATAACAGCTTTATTCCTAACCTAAAATGGGATGCAAAATCCAATGTCTCCAAAACAATGACTCGTTAGTTATACACTGGACTACATGGGAATATTACCTAGCAATAAAAAGGAATATTCAGGACAAGGATAGTCAGACACTGTGGGTATTACACGTACTGATATAAAACAAAATACCGATGAATGACTGAATGAAAAACCAACATGTTTTCCAAACTTACATTGAAATCACAGTTAAAAAAATGTATAATTTGATGGGTGAGGGAGTAAGGGAAATAAAAAGAATTTGTTCAAATTTGTACTAGAATTTTGTAAATAAACTAATAAAAAGAAAAAAGTCAACTTGGGGAGGGGGAAAGAGAGAGGGGGTAAAATGTACAGCAGTAAATGAATGAAAATCTAACCTTTGTATAAACTTTTGTTAAAATTATAATTAAAATAAAATATTTTTATTTAAAAAACTTTTTCTGGTTCTATATAATATTTTAGTCATAAAAAATACTAGCACACAAAACTATACAAATGAATCTCTATAAAATTAAAGAAGAATTAAAGAAGATAAGACACAAGAATATATACTGGAAGGTTCTACTTACATGGAATTCTAAAGAAGCTAAAAGCCATTGGTAATGTTGGAAGGCAGAGTGATTGCCGAGGGTAGAGGGGATTGCCATAACAGGGCGTAAAGGAGCTCTTTGAGCATAAAGGAACTCTGGTAGCATAGTCTGAAGAGAGTTGCAGGGTTAGCCAAAAGTTGTTTGAAATCACTAGCACATCTTCCACTGGCTCCAATCCATGAGCAATCCTCAGGAGAAGGATGAGTAAGCTCCTTCCATCTATTGTACATCCTCAGAAATTCCATAGAAGATCAGCTGTAAGTAGATTCTTTAATGCAGTATGTTTTGTTTGTTTTTGAGAGAGGTTCTATGCCTTGATTGTAATTGTGATTGCATAGGCACACATACATGTCAAAGCTCATTTCTGTATGGATTTAAAATGGACATATTTTGGTATATTAACATAGTTTCAGGACATCTCCAGGGTACTCAAAAGCAATAGTGTCACTGTGGAGACTAAGGTGCACCTGATACAAGTCATGGTTTTTGCAATCACTTGTATGCATCAGAGAGTTGGACAATGACTAGGAAGCATAGCAGAAGAATTGATGCCTTTGAGCTGTGGTGCTGAAGAAGAGTATTGAGTGTACCATGGACTGCCAAGAAAACGAACAGGTTCATCCTGGAGAGGGTTAAACCAGGCTGCTCCTTGGAGGCAAGGATTCTGAGGCTTCATCATACTTTGGACATGTTGAAAGGAGGGACTGGTCCTTGGAGAGAGACATCATGTTTGGGAGGGTGGAGGGACAGCACAGGAAAGGAAGACCCTCGATGAGGTGGATAGACTCAGTGAGTGGGGAAATCAGACTGGTTGTGTCAGAGACAGTGTGATTGTCACAGGACAGAGCAGGATTTGGGGCTGTTGTACACAGGGTCGCTATGAGTCGCAAGTGACTTGACAGCACATAACAACAATAGCTTTAGAATTCTGAAACATAATTTTACAATTAAATATCCAAAAGTTGATTAAACACTTTCATGGGCAATCACCAAGGACAAACAAAAAATATGTTCTATTTCTTTTCTTTTCTTTTTTTTTAATGTTCTATTTCTAATGGGGGTTGTTTTCTCATCTTTGTAGGGAGACGACAACCCTCGGCCAAGAAATAAAGGCTTCTAATCTATAAGAGAGTGTCTCATTACTGGGTGCAATGCTACAAGACACTGAAGTGTCAAATGCGCTAATGGTTGGTTACCCAATGTGGACAGAGAGTGGGGTGGAGCGCCACGATTAAAACAAGCTTGGAAGGAGGAGCAACATCCACTTCTGTAATAGCTTGCCTCCAGAAACCATTTGAACCTGGAGAGAGGATGAGAGACATCCAAGCGTTGAGGATTCTCCTTCATGGGGTCTCTATGAGTCGCCTGTGACTCGACGGCACTTAACAACAACAACGAAATCTAACAGGGTGTATGCTGTATACTTAACAGCACACACTCACAGACATACTTTATACAAAAATCCCGGAAGAAACATAAACTTTCAAGAGCACAGTAAGTCTAAGAAACTGTAGTGAACTCTGATTATTAATGCTTGTGTTACTAGGGTCAATCAAGCTAACTTACTAGAGAAGGTTTAAGTTCTAGAATTTAACCACTGGCTGCATTCTAGAGCAAGATTTGCTCCTTATTTTGAGAAGACACAGAAGAGTCATTTGAATAGAATCATTACATAAAAAAGTATTAAGTGCTGTGTCGTGTTAAAATCCCTCTGTGGGGCACAGAGATGTTCGCATATCTGTACCTCACTCAGGGGCATAACTGACTCTCCAGCATGAATGAGAACGTGAGTGCTTCCCCAAGAAAGAGTGGAAAAAAGAAGTTGGTTTCAGAAAGAGGAAGATCAACAATACTTCAGAGAATGTGATGGAAATAAAATCCTTGAATAGTGCAAACTGTTGTCCTGCTTAGCTTCTAACTGAAAACATGCAAGTTCTTGTCTACCGAAAAGTATCTTGAAAGGAAGGCCTGGCTATATAAAACTGGAAAATCAGCCCCCGAGAATGCTGTGGGGTACAGTCATCACAAGGTGGAGTCATCACAACGCACCCTTAGTTTGGCTGACACCAGCTCACATTTGGGAAGTAACACTGATGCTGACATAGTTGAGCTCTTTATGATAAGATAGCGGGACTAAAGTGCTGCGACTGAAGATTTGAGAGAGATCACTGGCCCTAAGGTCCTTCCTCTTGCACTTGTAGTGATCTTACATGAATATTGGAGAAGATACGCATCCTCCCACGTAATGATAATATACCCAACAAGAAGAGTAAGACAGAAAATCATGCTGAGGACCCTTGAGTCGGAACCGAACCACAGCTGACCGTGCAACAGGTTTTCAGATGCGGTAAATCTCATGGGAGGAGGTTGCCCATTTTTCTCCTGCAGAGCAGCTGGTGGACTCAAAGCATATGCTTTAGGATTGACAGCACAGCTTCTTACCGCGAGGCCATTAAAGCTTCCTGAACATAATAAAGACAAAAATATTCCATTGTACCTTTAAGAGAATTTCCAGCGAGAAAGGAGAATTCCTGTCTTATAAAGACTTTTGCATTGTAAGTAATATGTCCAAGGAACTCAGGTGAGAAGCTTAAAAAAAGAATTCCAAAAATATAGTCAACTGCAGTATGTAAATTCACAGGTCAATACATTCTGGGAATATAAACATAATCATGATTGGTCAAAGCTTTGCAGGTTTGACCTTATCTTCTTCCTCTTTTGCTTTTCTATTTTTTTCTTCCGTTTCTTTCTTATTTTTACACTGTACAGTGATGTAGAAAACCTGAACAGCTCATCTCAAATATACAGGATATGTCTGTCTTTCTTAAGTAGATCTCTTCTTCTTGTTGGTTAAATGCCTAATTTTCCAGAATTTCACAATGTAAGAAAACATAATCTATTGAAGGCATGGAGGTAAGTTTTCCAACAAACACATCGAAAACATGGAAATGAATGAAAGCCAGTGACAAAGCTGAATAGCCCTCCCTTGGCAATTTTTCAGACCTTGGAAATTTCCAAGCCCTTTGCAATCATTAATTAATTAGCTGAGATGACATTCTACGCTACTGGGGTTGGAAGCATGCCATAAAGAGAACGAGACGCTTCCTCAAGTTGAAAAAGGAATGACAAGGGAGGAACTGGGATCAGAATCAGGAGCTCATTTCTTAAGCAAGTAGTCACTTCACCAAGCCAAGCTGGGGTAATATGTGGACAATACAGTGCTCTGTGCACAAGGGTAGTTCAATACAGCAGTGTTCCACTCAAAGACCAATATGAAAATGTCCACTCTTCCTCAACTAAGGTCTCTACAAAACACACAGAATATAGTTGTTGCTTCAATAGCCTCATTGTCTCTTTTCTAAAACAAAGATGGATGGCTAAATATCATCCTCTAAGCACTGTCCTTAATAATAAAACAAAAATATCATCTGACCTTTTTTCCCCAAAAATGCACAACTAAAAATCATGTTAAAACATATGGCACCACTGGGAAACATTGGTACCCCGACAACTGTAGGGTCAGGTTAGTTACTTAATAAAAAAAATAATAATAATTTCTAGTGAGTAGTTAATACAAAGTCCAATCTGTCACCCTATGTAGGCTGGTGAGGATGGACCAAAAGCTAGTATTATGTCTTGACCCAACTATCCAGGTCTTGGAGTGAGCACAGATTCATTATCCTACTCCATTGGAATGGTTACACATTTTGAAGATGGGTTATCCATAATGCCCAGTGACATAATGGGAAACCTCAAAGACTGTCTCCTTCTCATTAGATCATGCACTCTACCTGTACATGCTTTCTCTCTCTAATGCTTATTTTTTCCAGGTAGACATAAAAAGGGTCTGCAGATAACTCAGGGACCAGATCTTTCCTTTAGGAATATTATTCAGCTGCATTGGCCAGGGCCAAACTCAATAATTATTTAAGCTTAACTGTTGGTAGCATTTGTTGAAATGTAAGTGGGTTTTTTTGTTTGTTTGTTTTTTTCTATTTTAATTTTCTGTAGGCAAATTTATTATAGTAACACTAAAGTGAGATACAAACAAGTTCATCCTGGACAGAGTAAAGCTCTGCTCCTTGGAGGCAAGGATTCTGAAGATTTGTGGGACATACTTTGGACATGTTGCAAGGTGGGATCAGTCCTTGGAGATGGACATCATGCTTGGGAAGACAGACGGATGACAGTGCAGGAGAGGAAGACCCTCTATGAGATGGATCGATTCAGTCACAGAAGTAATGGGGATAGGTGTGTCGAAGACAATAAGATTGACAAGGAATAGAGCAAGGTTTAAGGCTGTTGTACATGGGGTCGCAGGCAACTTGATGGCACATAACAACAACAACAAAGTGAGATAAGCATTAATGGTATCTATTTCTTTCCCCTCCCCTCCTCCAAGCTAGTTACTTTGCTTGGAAAACTGGAAGGACTAATATAAATATGTTGTTGTGATGTGCTGTTGAGTTGACTGAGACTCATAGCGATCTTATGCACAACAGCTCTGAAACCTGTCCTATCCTGAATCAATCTTACTGTTACTGAAATACCTGTCTCCATAATACCACTTACTGACTCAATCCATCTCATTTGAGGTCATATTCTCATTTCACTCTTTCAATTAAATCTTCTTGAGTTTTCTTATCAATCTTGGAGCAAAGAACATGTTGGTTTTAAGACTGATGCACAATCCATAAAAAGGCAAAT